>NC_056033.1:14805208-15124095 GCF_004379255.2 Salvia splendens
ATCTTATCAACCAAACAATAACATTAAATTATTACCTTGATTCTCATCATGATTTTTATCTTAAATTGAAGCTAATTATAGCTTAATCATCTTAAATGATCTTATCATCGAAGCACTGAGTTAGGGGATAAAAAACAACATTATCTTTATTAATCCTAAAGCAATTGATCGTGATTCATAATATTTCAGGAATTGGCTAAGATTTTAACAAATAAAATTAAGTTTAAAGGATTATAAAAGGACTGTATTGTTTAATTATACATTAATTATTATATTAAGGTGAAAATGTATATGCACAATCTTGATGTTATACCGAGTACTTATTATAATAATTACTAGTATATCTTTATGTACCCGATTTATTTTTTCAAACTATGAGATTGAATCAAAATAGCATTCATGGCTCCAACTCATAGATTATAGTGGACACGCTCAAATTTCTATTTTTTACAAAGCTAAAAATTTGCTTATTAAAATATGATTCATTCGCTGAAAATGCTGGATCTTAGTGGTTTCGTTTTTCTTCAAAGTTTGCTTATCTTTACACGCAACATCAAATTAGTCTAATAATATGAAGATGTAAATTATAATTAATGAATACTTACTTGATCCAATATTTAATAAAAATGTAAATATTAGTCAATGAAAACGAAGTAAAAGAGTGAAATCCTTGGCATCCAAATTAATTACTGTATGAATTGAAAAAAAATCTGATCGTGTTGTTGATATGCTGAGCAAGGCATCCAACTAAACTCCTTATATTAGTTGACCAAGCACTCGTGCACCTTAATCAAACTTTATTATGTTAGTGATATAGATGTATTACAATATATACATCATATTTTAATGAATAATATATCCCAACCTCAAAGCCAATTTTGCAGTGGTTAGGTGCCCTCGAAATATGCATAAGAATGTCTAATTTCCTGCATGCAAGACAGTTGATTCTGGAGGAGCAGATTTGTAAGAATGATCAATGATCGATTCCCACTAGTGTTGTGTAGTTGCAACACCTCTCAAGTTCAAGGGTGAGGCCTTGGGAGGTAGATTTTTGGCAGTAGGTTACAGCCTTCCCTTTTAGCGGGCTATTGCGTACCCTTATTGAACACCCTCACAATATCATTGAGCCAGAATGTAGGAGCCATTGGGGTTGGGATTTCAAGCTTTTGCAAGAAGAAAGTCTAATTTCTTGATTTCCATTTTGTAATATACTCCCACTATTTATTGTTCTTCCTTTTTGATCCATCTTATTTGCACATATGATACTTCTATAATATTTCATCGTTGTGAAAATATGTCCAAGAAACGTACGCAAATTGTGTTTGAATCTTGTGGGCTATATATATATATATATTATTCAACACTTTTACTAATTAATTACCTTATTGTCCATACATGATTAGTTTTTAACACAACCTATTTGAATGACAAATCAAACACTAATGTTTACTGTCTACCAGAAAAAAAGCTCGATCCATCTAAATTAGTAGGCAAAGCATATGATAAAAAATCAATAAGTATTAAGTAATTACTTTTATTTTTCATATTTTGGGTTTCTTTTATAAAAATTTCTTGAACCCTTTCTTTCTCTCACACTTTGATTTCTTTCTTCTATTCCTAATTTGCCCCATCTCTAATTTAGTTAGGGGTCACTAAATTATCTAAATAAATTATCAAGCCCACCAATAAAAACTTTTATCAGTTTCAAGGTAAAACAAAAAAAATACATATGTGTATATATAGAAACAGACATTTGGATGTGTTGTTGTGCACACCATTCCTTAAATCCATAGTTGATGAAGACTGTCAGAACTGAAAGCACTGCTAGTTTGTTACTTACTGGTTGTTGCGATGTTTCAAACAAACTCAACCCATTAATCCCTTGTTCACAATCCATTTTCTCCCGCAGCCAATAAATGTTATCTACTTCTAAATCTAATCTATTCTTGGTCCAAATCTTTATCATATCTCTCTATAACCCTTGTAGAAAATTGAGACTCTTTCCAAGAATAGTCGGATTTCCCCATTACAAATGGTATTCTAGCTACTTCTTATTTTAGTACCATAGATAGATGCATATATATCACTTGTATTTTAATGATGTCACCGATTTGTATGTCATTTTCATAATTTTTCTTACACCATTAAAAAATAGGATATATTGTATACTCCATCCGTCCAATATTGGTCTCATAAAAAAAATGGAAAGTTATTTTCAATTTATTACTTACTCCCTATTTATCTTTTTCTCCATACTTTACTCACTTTATCTTTTTTGAATCTTACTTTATCAATTTTGTGTGAACATTTATGTTGTCCACCAACGAAACTATTTTTGATGGACAACGGGAGTACTTAAGTTTTCTGACGTTTAAAGTGCACCCAACATTTTAACAATGTAGTGACAGTGTGACACTTAAGGTGGGCACCCGCAAGACTAAGGCTCTCAATTTTTGACCTGACACGATATTCCTACATGAACATGCACGAAGTTAACCCTGCACGAACTTGCAATTTTTGAATTTGGGACCTTATACGGTCGACTCAATAAGAACCTGATTATATTGGGTTGGGTTAGAGTTGAGTTTGTGTTATTCGTTAAGAAATAAAACTATGATTTTAATTATTTTTATTAATTAAAAAATATTAAATTAAAATTTTATTATTTAGATTTAAATCATGATAAAATCTTAATCATGTTATAACAAGTTTTACTAGTTGTGTAATGTAATATTCTATCGTGTAATATCATGTTTTAATCTTATAATAGTATCATTTTCTGGTTATTATCGTGTCGTGTCAAGCTATATTATACTCCTTTTGTTTTCTAAAAATTTAAACTATTTCCTTTTTATCCGCTTTTTAAAAATAGAAACTTTCCCTTTAAGAAAACTTCTTTCACTCTAGTAAGGTGAGACTCATTTTTCACTATCACACTTTTTCTTTCTGTCTGTCTCTTATATTATCAATTTTGCATTGAGAGAAATGACTCCACTAATATGGAACGTATCAAAATGGTAAAATGACTCCACTATTATGGAACGGAGGAGTACTTTTTTTAATAAAATGTGAGTAGAATGAGTTATTGGAATGTGAGGTCCATTTACTAAAAATAGTAAAAATGAAATAGAACATTTATTGGCATACCGACAAAAAAGAAAAAATGAGACATTGAACGGTGGACGAAGTGAGTCAAGAGATGGATCACAATATCACATTACCAACATTTTTTCTCCAATTCGCGTGGAAGAGTACGTGAATAGATAACTTTAAACACATAGTTATGTTGCAACCCTAATTTCACATTTGACTACCAAAAACGTTTCAAGCAGAATAATCAGATTCCGAAAAGACAGCGTGTCACATCGAATGGTACATGAATTCCTAACCCTAATAAATTCACAATATCAATGTTCAAGTTTCGAAAATACATTTTTATTACGCGATAAAAAAAAATTGGATATCATAATGTGAATTATTTGTACTATTTAAATATCTTCCATTAGAAATAAAAATAGTGAGTTTCAGCAACGGCCTTCCCTAGTACGTGAAATAAAAGCTGTTTTCAGTGAGAATCATACTCTGGCATAAAATCGTAGGTGTAACATTATTTCGTTTACTATATATGTCTGGTTCTGATGAATAATAGTATAAGTCAATTAATGGTGATGTTCCATCAAAATCCCATTTAAAGAATTAGCAACGTTTGCCGTGAATTATGCAATAACCTTTGGGATCAAGTACCAACTTTGGACAAGAAATTAATTTCTGTGTGGCTAGGGTTTGAGAAGTTGTGTATTTTATTTAACATATGTAGCTAGCTAGCTAGGTTAATAGACTTACATGTTGGATGTTTAATTGTAGCTTGTAAGATTCTGGTATTGATTGTCATGTCATTTTGGATATAATTAATATGGAGTACTAATTAATTACTATAAATTATATTGTTATTGAATTGTATTAAAGTGTTTTTCCTTATGGATGAGCACAAGAGCATACAACATTTAATTAGTACCATTTCAATTTCTACTAATTCTACTATTAAATATTAACTTGGATTTCCCTTGAATTAATTTACAAATAATTAAGTATACCAAAATGGACAACATAAGGAGCAAGTTATTTACTCCATTATATATTCGTTGCACAAAACACCTTTTTCAATAAAAAATTCATTGGTTATTTCGTTAGCTAGTTAAGTTGTTTATCCAATATATAGTAGTACTACATTTAAGAGAGACCTTTTAAGGGTTAGTATTCGACTTTCATATGAACAATTTAGTAAATAGTTAAAATAGAATTATGTGACAAATTTACTTTGTATATAAGAGGGGGCAATTAATCTAGCTACAACCAAATTACTTATTTTAATAATTGGGGCCAGTTCGTATCAGCGTGTGAAAAAGTGTCAAATTCATATTTTGAAATTTGAATGCATCAAATGTCAAATTACTACTATTAATTTGAAGAATTTATCCAATGCTTGCTGTAAGCTAAGGGCGTTGACATTGTAAACATATAAAACACACGTCACTGAATTAATCTTATAAAGGTTAATTATCACAGCTAGTACAAGTAAAACGTTTGGATTGTGACTTCCACTTTCACCCGGATTCAAATATTCTGCATTATTATTATTAATTAATTACGATTATGCGTACTTAATTAAGCTCTATACATTTGTTACAAACTTGCTTGGTTAACTTAGTTAATCCTTTCTATTGACTTTTCGCACGGAGATAATTGTTATCAATGTAAAACCATTTTTGTAAAATAAACATAAATTAGCATGGATATTGAAAGTAAATATTCATAGGAATATATTGAAGATGAGAGAAAAACTAAACTAAAACACACCTCTTATAATTAATTAACAAGTTAATTAACGACATAATTAGTAGTGATGATGAAAGAAGCTACAAAATGTGCCCTAATTTGACTGCCGGAGCTCCTAACCTGAGCTCGAGATCAATTTCCTGATCCTTAGCAGAAAAACTCGAGCACAGCTTATGCCTTTTACAATTAGTTTCTTCACAATTTCCTCCGTTGATAGGCGGAGGAGATTTGGGAGGCGGAGGGGATTGCTTGAGCTTGGCTCGGTCGCGGCGGTGGACATTCATGTGGCCGCCGAGAGCCTGCGCTGACCGGAATTGGCGACGGCAGAAGGTGCAAGGGTAGGATCTCGGCGGCCACACCAGCGATTCCTCGAGAAACGGCGGAGGCCGGAAGTGATTCATGGTGGTGGGGAATTGGCTCCACATGAGGTAATGTGTGCTTCTATGATGTTCCATTTTAAAAAAAATTGTGAAGGTTTTTAGATGGATAGAGATTTAGGAGTGGAGAAGGGTATTTATTTGGGAAATGAATGCATGGAAAGGTAGAGAAAGAATCTAGGGGAATAGGAAAACATGATGTTGAAAAAAAGGTGTTGTTGGTAGTTTTGCAATTTGGCCCTTTGTTGTGTTGTTTCTTTCTTGGATTTATTTTGTAATCTCTATTTTGTTTAAAATATGTAGGACTTGTTTTTTGGACTTGTAACTTTACCATTGAATGCTATTTTGGGGGCATGCAAATTTTTAGGGCATAACCTCTTAATTCGGTAATGTTTTAAATAATCTTGTATATATCACTCTCTCCATCCTTGAAACATATTAATAGTTGGTTGAGCACATATTTTAATGTATAATTGATAATGTAAAAGAGGGAGATAAAAGATAATGTAAATAGTGTTAATGAGAGTGAACTGCACTTCATTAGCAATGTAGTGTAATGACTTTTGCCAATCGCAACACTGATTTCCAACCATCACAACTACATAATCTTCACATCGTGGTATATTATGATGGGCGGCTTGTTCAACAACCTTCTGTTGTCGTCCATCTTGTTATCAGCATCACCATACGATCTCGTTTTTTCCATGTCAGAGATTTCGAGAGAAATTTCTTTTTTTATTCTATGGAACTTTAAACATTCCATAAAAGGGGTTGTTTTTTTACTGATTCCCACAAATGGAGTGACGCATGACGGACATACGTTTCTATTAACGAAACGCATGATGAAGATGCGTTTTTAGGGTAAGATGCATGTAGATAGGATGATTCATGTAGATAGGGCATGCGTCTTACACTGAAAACGCATCTTCATCATGCGTTTCATCAATAGAAACGCATGTCCGTCATGCGTCACTCCCTTTGTGGGAATCAATAAAAAACAACCCCATTTATGGAATGTTTAAAGTTCCCTAGAAAAAAAAAAGAATTTTCTCGAGATTTCGACTGCCATATCACCATCGGTTTCATCCAAAATTGGACAGGTGCCCGGTGGGACAATTATTCCGGTGGGACAATTAAGAATAAGTGAAACTTTGTAATTTAATATTTTACTACCATTTATATATAATTTGATCAAATTTCATACGATATAATTGTCCCTATATATCAAAGACTATCACTTAATTGAATACAATAATCAAATTTATTTTCTTCTCCAGAACTCTTTCGAGCGCTTTTTAGTTCCCATTGTTTGTAATATACTGTCATTAATCATAGCAATATCGTGAAATGTATGTTGTCACTTGTCATAGATGCTATAAAAATGCATTGTCAAATTTTAAATTCAAGTCATTTGGTCTTTTTCAAGTTGTGGTCCGTTGATTATTTGAACAATATATATGGAATGAGTCACTTTGATTTTGGATATATATACCAACCGGTCCAAGTGGGGTTTTTTGAAAAAAAAAAATGAATTCGTGGTGATCTTAAAATATAGGTTAGGCCAATATCGATACAAGATTTCAATATTTCCTAAATCACAACTTTGCAAAAATGCTGGAGCATGAATTAATCACAGCATACGGTGTGAAATTCGATTATTTTCGAGAACTATATTTATTATTTTAGTTATATATTAATTATACAGCCCTGCTAATTAAGAAAGCAACACTTATCAAATAGTACTAATTAAATGTTGATTAAAGAGGTTATACTAAAATTACAAAGGCGTGAGAGGGACTAGATAGGGCCAATCAATCAACCGATGAATTAATGATTAAATTTTAAAGTGGAAGTTTCCATTTGCAGGCAGTCTACTTCCTCAATTCAAAAGTTCGATTAAGATCTTTGTAAAAATATGATGTTTTTGTTAGTGTAGTGAATGTCTCAGAATCTTTCAAATCTTAATTTTCTCTATCAAGTCATTTCCGTGCTAAAACAATACATCTCTCTATAGCATGCAATATTAATTTCTTGCAGTATATAACCCAACATTCAAAAACATAACTTCTATTGGAATTAATGGGTAACCTGTGAAAAGTGTGAGGTAATCATTAACCTTTTAAAGCAGTCACATTACTTAAGTACAAATACAAATTTCTAATGAATGGGTCACATTGACTGTTAAACAATCACATGTCATGTTCCAGCAATGCACAAAATATTAGTTAATTTGATTAATCCTAAATTCCTAATCCATCTGATAATTTCCATTTATATCTATTTAATGATTTATAAATAAATTATTGTTTTATAAATGCACATATAATTTTGTGACTGGGACTAACAAAAATCATGCTAGAGACTACCAAAACTCAGTTAAATATAATTAAGTTTGCTTAGACAAGGGTCAACAAATTATGCACCATGTGAGTACTAATTATTTTTATCTAGTTAAATCCAAAAACTACTTAGACGAAAAACATAGCTTCCTTAAATAACTAATTGATTGACTTACTACCACCAGCTCTCTAATTCTTTATTAGCAAGAAGTGAGTTTTTCTTGAATTTTGATGTTTTCTTGCACTCTAGATTCTCTCTGTGTTGTCTTTATCATCGGCTCGATCAAAGAAATTTGAGATAATAGCTTGTTTATAAACTGGAAGATTGATTGCAAAACAACAAATTATCATTAAAATCCCAAGTGACAAACAAATGAGTTCATATGTAGTGGTGTTTAAAAGAGAATTAAATAGTTATAAGGTGTTATTGCCGACTAATCACGAGGCTGGGCCAAGCCTTATCTTTTGACATATACTACACGATACATGGTCATTGGCATAATAAAATTTAGGTGATAATCATTTGGTACTTAAATAAAATGAAGTTAATGAGTATATTGGACTAAGGACATAGGTAAGTCGGTAACCCATATTAAATTTATTACCCTAATTAATACCTTTCATTATTCCCTTCAATATCTGTGGCACACTACAACTTCAACAACCTCATACTGTCATACATACCTCTCTTCATATCTCTCCCAATCCCTATACTCTAATATTCATTTTTTAAAGCATCATTCACTTTAAATAACACTATAAACAACAAAATAACTCTCTTAAAATTTAGGGTTAGAATTAAATGTGTTGATATCGTATAGAGTTTGAAAACTACATATACCAAAAGTTGCATAATTAAATTTCCATAAACTCACCCTACTATCGGTCTATGGTTAAGTGATTCATATTTTTTTTGACATTCTTTCTCTTATTTTTTTCTCTCTATTTAATTCTCTCTCTTACTTTATTAACTTTTTACTTACTTTTAAAATCTCATTTTCTTAAATCTCGTGTTGCAAAAAAATGCCCCTCTTAGCAGAGACGAAGAGAGTATATTTCTTGTACGCCAAAAGTTATGCTCCTTTAATTTTTTATATTTTAATTAATAAATTATTCTTCAATAAAAAGTTATTATTCTGTCCCATAAAAATAGAGACTTCGGGAAATACATGAGTTTTAATGTGAAATCGGTAAATGAGAGAGATAGAAAGAAAAGGTAATTGGGGTAGTGTTATTGGAGAATGAGGCCCCCTCATAATAGAGAAAAACTTAAGAAAAAAATAGAAACACTAATTTGTGGCACGGATCAAAATGAAAAAAAATGTGACTATTTTTATGGGACAGTGGGAGAAATTTAATTTCAAATTTAAAAAATAAAAAACCTTGGGATGCGGCCAGGAGTGCCGCAATGCATACCCCTCTTTTTCGCCACCCCTACCCATGTTGTGATATTTGGGGTATAATTAGATTCACAAAACCAATAATAAATCCCCAAAAGTACTACTTCTTCAAGTATACAGATGTGCAATGTAGTACAAAAGATATTGAACCCACATGGAGGAGATTAAATCCTAAAGTTGTTTAAAACTACTCCCTACGTTCCACCATTATAAGCAAGTCACTTTCCCCTTTGGGGTATCCCACCATAATTGAGTCATTTTTCCTTTTTAGCAAAAAATAATACTTCCTTCATCCCAATATGTGTCCCGCTTTGACCTGGTACATATTTTAAGAAATTTAATAGAAAGTGGATTGAAAAGGTTAGTAGAATATAAGTCATACTTTTATATACGTATATGTTTTATACTACCTCCGTCCCACAATAAGAGTTACATTTTGCTATTTCGTTTTCTCCCACAATAAGAGTCATATTTCACTTTTACCATAAATAGTAAATAGACCTCACATTGCACCAACTTATTTCACTCACATTTTATTATATAAAACTAATACTCCTTCCGTCCCACTCTAAGTGAACCATTTTTCATTTTTGGATGTCCCACTCTAACTGACACATTTTAAAATAGAAATATCATTCTCTCTACTTTTTCCATCTCTCTTACGTTATTCTCTCCACTTAACTCACAAACAACACTATATAAAATCTCGTGCCGGAATAGAAATGCTCCACTTAGAGTGGGAATGAGGAAGTATATATAAGTGAAACTCATAGTCCACTAACTTATTCAACTCACTTTTCTTTACATTTCTTAAAACTTGTGTCCACACCAAATGTGATTCCTTTTATTGGACGAATGTAGCGATAAAATGTGTGAGAATGAGTTAGTGAAATTTAGGGTCCACTAAAAAAAATTGTAAAAATGAAGTGGGATTTCACGAAGATTTCCCAACCTTTGAATGATGTTGAGATCGACTTCAATGATGGTTGTAAGAAGGCTTTCCAAACACCAAAGAACAAGCTCATCTCGACACCCGTGATAGAGCCAGTCTTTCGAAACCATGTGCGATGCAAGTGACCACGCGGTCGGAGCTATCCTTGGACAACGGAAAATGGAAAGGAGAGTCATGTGATCTATTATGCCCAGAGGACATTAAATCAAGCTCAAGGCAACTATGATACAACACAAAAGGAGCTGCTAGCTATGGTGTACGCCTTTGAGAAATTCAGAGCCTATCTGCTTGGGTAAAAAATCATAGTGTACACTGATCATGCAACTTTAGAATAATCTATTGTCCAAAAAGGAAATGAAGCCAATACTTATTCGGTGGGTGCTGCTGCAAGAGTTTGATTGAGAAGTTAAAGACAAGAAGAGAATAGATAATAAGGTGACATACCATCTAAGTCGGATTGTTCAGTAAGGAGAACGTACAGAGATTGATAATTCCTTCCTAGAAGAACACTTGTACATTTTCCAGGCGAATGCCTTGACCAACTCTGTACTTAGAGGACAATCGGATGAAGGGTGGAGGAAGGATGCATCAAACATAGAGCCATGGTATGCCGACATAGAACTGCCCAAGGTTTACTAAACCGGCGGTTAAAACTGAAATCGTAACCGTAACTGCCGGTTACGGTTCCGAACCGAAACCGTGAATTTTAGAACCACGGTTCAGTTCAGGTTCCAAATTTTTTGAACCGAAACCGCGACCGAACCGCCGATTAACCGCGGCTCATGGTTCCGAACCGCCAATGCAATGATAAATTTAAACACAGTTAATCCTTATATTAAAACTATACTCCATTATGGTAATAACTTTATAATACTATTTTCAATTTTATTAATTAACACAGTTTTTTACGTATGGAGTCTATGGAGTATGGATCATTATTAATAAATATTTTATCAACATTGTTTAATAAAACTTAGAAGAATTGATTACTTTAAATAAAGTATAATACTCTAATTAACATTGATTAATGAATCTGTAGTCTTCAAAATTGATTAGTTGAGTCTTCAAAATTAATTGGTTGGCGGTGGGTGATGGCTGCACTATTCAAAATTGATTGCACAAAACACCATTCTTTTATTTTTATTTATTTATTTATTTTAAATGCTGATTTTATATTCAAATTAGATCTCATTTTCCCTTATTTTTATCTATAAATACTCACCTCCATCCTCACTTACACTTACCACATTCTTATGTTAACAAGAATTTCTCTCTTCAATCTCTCAATTCTCTCTCTTTGCCTCATATTTCTCATTTGTTTGTAAATTATGTCATATTGTAATTTGTTTATAAATTTTATCACATTGCAATTTGTATATGTAAATTGTAAATTTGATATCATTTTCACCTTACTCGTCTTAATTCAATTTAAACTATTCATTTCCTTGTTCCAATTTATTTTATAATTTCAAACTACATGGCAAAAAAAAATTAAGGAAAAAAACCGCGAAACCGAGCCTAAACCGCTACGAACCGTCCGAAAACCGGCAGTTCAGAACTGAAACTGAAACCGTGAAACAGCCTCACGGTTCGGTTCTTGTTCCATATTTCCCAAAACCGGAACCGCCGGTTCATGAACCATGATGGGCAGGTCTATGCCGACATAGTCAACTACCTCACCACTGGCGAACTTCCTTCCTCATTGGTCATGCCACATCAGCATGCCCCTTCTTTCTGCAATGGTTTGGCCCTAGTGGGTGCCCTATCTATTATTCATTTTTCATTTCAATCTTAATATTTGTTTTTTATGGTTACTCATTATAAATAGCAAAATTAGACTCTAAATTAAAGAACTAGCAAAAAACATACATTACTTAATTTAAAAAAAATTACAACGAAAAACTTAAACAGAGGTACAATTTCAACGACAACTACGTGTCCAAACTTCTTCAATCATGTCGTTCATGAGTTGAAGATGAGCTTGTTGGTTGCGCATGCTCTCATGAGCTTGTAATCTCTCACTGACTCCATAGGGTAAACCTCGAGCGACCGACGGGGTTGCATGACCTGCGCTCAGACCGACTTCATCGTCGGACCAATCACTAGCTCTTCGACCTTCATCGTGAATAATCATCTTGTGCAAGATGATGCACGCGTACATGACATTGGCGATATGATGCTTGTACCAGGAACGAGCCAGACCTTTCACTATTGCCCGACGTGCTTGAAGCACACTGAATCCTCGCTCCACGTCCTTCCGTGCAGACTCTTACCGCGCTGCAAAAAGCTCTCTCCTCTCATCCGTTGGACTGGAGATCGTCTTCAAGAAAACTGGTCATCTCGGGTATGCCATCGGCTAAGTAGTACCCCATATGATGCTGCCGTCCGTTGGCAGTGAACTTGATAACCGGACCGTTGCCATTGCATTGCTCGGTGAAGAGACTCGACGTGTTCAGCACGTTGATGTCGTTGTTTGATCCCGCCACGCCAAAGTGAGCATGCCAAATCTAAAGACGGTGGTCAACGATGGCTTCAAGGATCATCGTCGGGTGGGTACCCTTATACCCACTGGTGAATTGGCCTCTCCACGCTGCCGGACAATTCTTCCACTCCCAGTGCATACAATCAATGCTCGCTAACATTCCAGGAAAGCTGTGCACCCTATCGTGCATCCCCATCAGGAAACTCGCAATCTTCGGCATTCGGCTTGCGCAAATATGTGGCGCCGAAGGCGTCAATAACGCCCTCACAAAATTTTACCAGACACTCCCGGCCAGTTGTATCCCCGACTTGAAGATACTCGTCGAACATGTCCGTCGTGGTGCCGTATGCCAACTGACGAAGCGCAACCGTGCACTTCCTGAGCGGGGATAGACCCCTTCCGTGGGCTGCATCTTGCCGCTGCTGGAAGTACTCGTCGCGCGCCTCCATCGCGTGAACAATCTGGAGAAACAGTTCTCGCCGCATCCTAAATCGTTGGTGAAAAACCGTCAGTCCCCACCGGGGCTCATCGGCGAAGTAGTCCTCGAACAGACGTTGATGAGCTAGGCCATGCTCTCGACGGACGGATGTCCGGTGGCGGATGGGCCTCGGGACCTGCTCTTCGGCTTGCTGTTCGGCCTGCTCTTGCTCTTGTATTGCACGAATACCTGCGAGAATCTGGTTCCCGAAAGCAAACATTGCGCGTTCCATAGCCCGACCCATATCTTCCCCGAGAAACATTTTGGAAAACTGAGTGAAAGAGAGATATTGGAATGGAGAGTGAGTTGAGAGATGCGTGAGAGTTGTGTGAAAAATGAGTGAAAATAAGGTCTATTTATAGATAGAAAATTAAAAAATAAATAAAAAAGGAAAACGCGTCGATCGGGCGTCCGCGTCATCGGGCGCGATGCTGCAGTGGATACCCGATCAGGCGCTCGATGGATCGGGCGAGAGATCGGGCGCGACCGATCTTTCGGTCGCGCCCGACGACGACCGACGTCTGCAATGGATGCCCGATCTCGGGCGATCTGGAGTGAGATCGGGCATCCACAAGATCGGTCGCGCCCGACGACGACCGACGTCTGCAATGGATGCCCGATCTCGGGCGATCGGGCGTGAGATTGGGCATCCATTGTGGATGCTCTTAGTGACGCAGAATGATTTGCATCTTTCCTTGTGACGCTATACAAAGTCATCTCTTTTTGTGATGCGAAATGGGCTTGAGTCTCCTCTTTTATGTAAAACAATTAAGAAACGCGTCTACCCTTATTTCGAAAGTAAAAAAACCTAGCCCAGATATGGAATACTTTTTTTTTATATTAATATATCAAGAAATTTGCGCTTCTTCTCTCCCAAAACACACAGACACGCCAAGCAAACCCCAGTCTTTAACTAGTCCCCATGATTCTCTTACATTTGAATCAAAGACTAATTTGAGACCTAATTTTGAAGGTCCGTGCGCATTAATGGAGTTCCCCTTGCTTTAGAAGCTTCTTGAGAACATTTTTCTGGTCTGAAATTGGAGTTTCATTCTATTCCGTAATTTCCTTTTCACCTTTTTATGTAGTCAAGTGAAAGGGGGAGAAAAAAATGTGTTTGTTGTTGTGTTCAATTCTTTACCTTTTTGTTCTCTGCTAATGCGAATGTATTGTTGAGAGTGAAGCTCAGTTTATTATATGTAGTGTTAGGTTTGTTTCTGAATTGGTAGTTACGAAATAGGGTTTATGTTGGATTGTTGTGATAGGGTATGTAAATTGCGAGGGGAATAATTTACAGTTTCAATGATTGTTCCCTTTTCAGTTATATTAATGTGGTTCAAGTAAATTGACTAAATGGTTGCAAGATTTTTCAGTTACTTTTCATTTCATAATGGAGTGTTTAATGTGTTGTATTGGTTTGTATGCAGGGCATGTCTGCATAAAACCACTATTAAAATGAATGGCTATAATCCGGTAGAGCAAACTGTGAACGAAATTCTTCGTGCAATCAATCCCTCGAAAGAAGATTGGACGATTAGATTTCATATTATAAATGAGGTCCGAGCTGTTATTGAATCCATAGAAAGTTTGAGAGGTATTTAACGCTTCATTACTGCATTTATGTAATCCACCACTCGAGGTCTATTACTACACTTACTTATTGTTCTTGTGTAAGGAAAGGGACCCATAATCATGAACTTTGTATCTGCAAAGAGGATTGGCTGTAGTTTACATCAGGAAGGGTAGAATTTGAGCTCAATTGGAGCAAAAATACACTAGTTCTTTCAATAATCACCTCCATTTGTAATGAAGTGCTGTATATCTTCTTTCTATATGCTCTTTCTCTGCTTCCGTAATAATTGAATTATGAACTCTAGTGAAGTTTATGATGTTCTGGAAATGTAGGAAAATTCATCCATGTTTACATGCTTAAATCACTAAGAGAACTTGGAATTGATGCTATACACGGACACAATACATTGCATCAGTCCAGATAAACAGCTGAAAAATCTCTTTCTTGTTCCAAATCTATTTTAGCATGATCTTCTAGGATATCGAATGTTGTTTTGGGTGATTTTATAATTTTTACTGTCATTTCTTCAATTAATGGGAAAAAAATGGAAAAGCTTGATCTTTGAGAATCATTCTTTGAATGAAACTAATGACTAATAGAGACATGTGATCTTTTCAGAAGCATTTTCATGTGGATCATATGTTGCTCAGCCTAAATATATTTGTCCTCTATTGTCTCTGATCTCACTTTCTTAAGAACTTTCATCTTGTGATATTGCTATACCTTTTTAGCCAGGAGGCTGTAAAATTTCCAGTGTCTCAATGATGCTAAAAGCCGGAAATTTCGGAGTACAGTGGGGAGGAAACCGTATTCCTGATTACACATGTTGTGATCATTAGCTTAGTTCTTCAAAACTATAAATAGAGTTTCTTCATATTTTATTCCTCTCCTAAGATGTTGTTTAAAAAATAAAGGTCTTCATATCCTACATGAAGGCAGGAAGCTTGCGAGTAAATAGGAAAAACCACTCAGGTGCTTGTGTGTCACTCTATCCTGTGTGGTTTGTTAGTGAGGGAGTTTAAATTAGAAATTACAAGTAAAGGCATCTGGACGCATATTTCCTCACTAAAAACTATATTTGTCCTCCAATAAATGTCCCATTTCACTTTTACTACATTTGGTAAGTGGACCCTATATTCCACTAACTCATTCCACTCACATTTTATTATAAAACCAATATATAAAAGTAGTCTCACATTCCACTAACTTTTTCTACCACTTTACTTTATAAAGTCAGATAATTTCTTAAAACTCGTGCCAGTCAGATATGGGACATTTAATCATGGACAGAGGGAGTAATAAGTAATTATGAACATTATCAATCATCAACTTCTACTCCTAAGCTTTATAGGCTTTTACCTTAAAACAGAAAAAGGTATTACTCGCACCTCTTCTATTACTTAAAACTCATTAGATTATCTTAGGGCCTTCACAGTTTATAGATATACCGAAGAAGTCTGCTTATGAAATGTGTAAATCTCTTGCTGACAATATACTTCTAATGATGTGTGTTTAAAATTGTTGGAGCAGGTGCAACTGTAGAACCATATGGATCTTTTGTTTCCAACCTCTTTACAAAATGGGGAGATGTAGATATATCCATTGAGTTGCCAAATGGTTCATATATTTCTTCTCCTGGAAGGAAACACAAACAAAGCTTGCTAGCGGATATCATAAAAGCTCTGAGAAAAAAAGGTTAGCTACTAGTGCAAGTTGAAATGCCACTCTTCTTAATTATGTGCCTTAATGTACTATGAGCATTTTAATACATCCTTCTATGCAAAATATGTAAATCATGCTACTTATTCTGTTTAGATTTTTTTTAAAATTTTTTTTACTTTTCTTGGTAATTGGTACACATTTGGTTTCTTTAATATTTGAAGTTTATTTGAAAATGTTGAAAATTTTTGATAACATTAGATTATGGGGGAGAAAGTGTTGCCTATTGGTGTCAAATTGGGTGAAAAAATATGCTACTGAAATTTGGTGTCTGATACAAGAATATATAAAATGGGCAGAATCTCCAAATAAACAGATACTGATGCTAGGTTTAGTAGTTGTGACCCATAACCTTTTGGTTTAGTTTAGTAGCTAAGACCTATAATATTTTTCCTTCTTTTAGGTGGATATCGCAGGCTAAAGTTTATCTCCAATGCAAGGGTACCTATTGTGAAGTTTGAGGGGAACTTTAACATCTCATGTGACCTTTCAGTCAACAACTTAAGTGGGCAAATGAAGTCAAAAATATTATTCTGGATCACTGGGATCGATAGCCGCTTCCGTGATCTGGTTCTACTGGCAAGTTTCTATGACATTGTGATGAATCTGAAGCATAGTGTCAAGGTCAAAACATTATTTAATATCTCTCTTTGTGCAGGTCAAGGAATGGGCCAAAACTCACCATATCAATGATTCGAAATCTGGAACTTTGAACTCGTATTGTCTAAGTCTACTTGTGCTTTTTCATTTTCAGGTAACTTCTTCTGTGCCAAGTTGACTTTAGCTAAGTATTGGTCAATAATCATTTAGGGTTTCTTGGAGGTTGGAAATTCAAATAGCTAGCGAGATTAAGTAGATCTAAAAGTTATGGTTATAGAAGCAAGAACTTCTGAAAAGTAAGAGAGATGTTAGAGGTCATAGATTACTTAATTTGACATTTTATCTTGTTATCTTAACCATTTTCTCATATCTTACAGACTTTGAAACCTGCTATATTACCTCCTCTTGTAGAAATATACCCAGGGAATATGGCTGACGACCTTACAGGTAACCCTAAATAGGGTTTTGTTTATGAGTTGTTCAACATGTGTTGTACATTTACTCTCTTAATAATGGCTTCTAAACATGATACCACCTACAGCTGCTGATTTGAACTTATTATGTGCCATTAATTTGAGTCATTACGAATGACGCTCACATACTTGAATTACTTTCCTCAAGGTGTGCGAGCTGTTGCAGAAAAAAATATTGAAGATACTTGTGCTGTAAACATTAAAAAAATTTGGGCAGATAGGTCAAGAGCGATCAACCGGAGCTCTTTGTCCGAGCTCTTCCTTTCCTTCCTTGCTAAGGTTATTAAAGTACTTGTTTTTTAATTATAAATCATTATTTGTTTAAGTTTCCGATTTCTGGTTTTAACATCATATAGAGAACAAACATGAACTGCCCACTGTTTGTATCACAAAAGTTAGTCCAATTGTATTGTCACGGTTTTCATCCCTTTGCACCTTCAGTTTTCTGATATTTGTTCAAGAGCTTCTACACAAGGTATCAACCCATATATGGGCCATGCGGAGGATATTAACATCAACATGAGATGGCTGCCTAAAACCTATGCATTATTTGTAATCTCTCTCTGCCTCTCTCAAACACAACACACAATCACATGTCAGTAGCAGAGTGTGTGATCCATCCAGAATTTAAAACATTATCTATCATGCTCATCCTCCCTTTTTTAACCCCTTTGCGTTTAGGTTGAAGATCCCTTTGAGCAGCCCGCTAATACAGCTAGGGCAGTCAGCAGCGATCAATTAATAAAGATTGCAGAAGCAATTCAAGTGACTCGTCAAATGCTTGTCTCGCCAAATCAAAATCAAGCTTCTCTTTTTTCAGTTTTGGTGGGTCCACATGTATCGTGGTTAGAAAGGAGAGCATCTGTATCAACTTCAACAATGCAGCAATATACGTCAGCATCTATTAGCAGGAATGCACCTTTTAACAGGAATACTCCTATTAGCAGTAATGGCGTTAAGACACGACCAGAGAGAAAGCAGCAGCCTTTGCAAACACTGCAGAAGTCTCGTAACAAAGTAATGGATAAACCTCAAAATGGGGAAAGTAATGGATCTGATCATGCATCTACAAGTCAGAAACAGCAAGTTTGGAGGCCGAGATCTGAGCCCAAAGCAGAAAATAACAGTTCAGGTGACTGAGCCGATTTTTTTTTCTCGCGAAGACCACTCTTTTTTTGAGAGCGCGGATTGAACTGTCTTTGGTGGGTGGAATGCGATATCGCATTAAAAGGCTGAGTTTCATGTCTGTCCTCTTTAATGAAAATCTATGTCAGGCATGTTCATTTTTGTTTGTATACCATTCAGAAATAGTTTGAATGTGACACAGATGCAAAGCTCAGTCCCAGTGGCTAGTGAAAAACTGATGTTTTGTTACTGCTGAAAGAAATCTGGTGTGTCAAAACAATTGTTGAGCATGAAAACTTTTGCTACTTGAGCATTTGAGAAGATTTATGAAACAATTAAATACTCCATGTTGCTTAGACGAGTGGGTTAATAACAAAAGAAAAGATAAAAGAGAAACAGGCAACTTGTGCAAGTGTTAACAGAAAACAGAAGCAGGTAAATCATTAGGTTGACATGGGCATTTGGAGAGATGATCATATAAAAGGGGCAGCATTCTTGTTACATGAAAATCTCAATCATCTCTACTATATCCACTACTATACTAGTGATACAACAAAATGACGAGAGGAAGGGAAAGCAACGAGTTCAAAATGCCAGTGCATTATCTGAGATACAGCAAAACAGAGTACCAAGAAATGCCGGAGTGGATGGTGGACCGCCTTCTAGCAGAGTACGGGCTGCCCGCCCACGGAGATCTCATGCAGAAACGGCATTTCGCCATGGGGGCGCCTAATGCGAACAGCACCCCTTCCCTTCACAAGAAAAATGTCTGAGGATTATTGATACGGATAATGCATGGAGAGTGTACAAGTGCGGGGAAGGAGGGTTGTTTGGCCGGTGGAGAGAAACCAGGTGGAGAAGATTAGGAAAGCAAGCATATCTCAGAAGTAATTTTTCAGTTCCTGTTTTAATGTAATTCAAGTTGTTTAGCTGATTTAGTAGTGGATAAATATTTGTGAACCTCCATCCCCACGAGGAGGCCCAACGACTAAGTCATCCGCAATGATCGCCTAAGAGATGCCTCTACTTCACAAGTATTTATAGACTGGCTACTAAATCAGCTAAACAACTTGAATTTCGTAAAAATAGGAACTGAAAATATGCTTGATTCCCTAATCTTTTCCACCTGCTTCCCGGTTTCTCTCCACCGGCCAAACAACCCTCCTTTCCCCACGCTTGTACACTCTCCATGCATTATCCGTATCAATTATCTATCTTTTTATTCTTTTTGTTTTTTCACAATAATGCTTCTTTCTACTTAATGTGTGCACATGAATAATCAAGATCCATATTAAGTAATGTACGCAAACAGTCAAGTTTTATCATACCTTTTTTGTAGCATTCAACTGTTCAAGGAAGATTGGTTATACCAGAAAGAGCAAACTAATCAAACACACTAATATTAAACAGTGTTTGGTTGTCAATCATTAGAGTAGATTGAGTAATGCAAATACAAAAATAGCCTACTGTAGACATGAACGAGCCTTAGTTCCCATATGTCTTCAATTTGCATCCGCACGCTACCCCCTTCTTCGCATCCGGCGGCCATTAGGATTCACGGATTCTGCTACACCATCTGCAGCTGCCAAATCCAGTGCGAAGATGCTGCTGCTGCTCCTTTTCTTACCTGATATGAGATTTGGCTTCTTGTCTGCCAACGCCACTGTTTCCAGCAACCCCGACAACAGTGAGGGGCAGCTCTGTTCCAAGTGCTTGAACCCTTCTGATTTCATCACCACTGTAACAGTAAACCAAACCATTAATACTCTGCTAAATCAAATATGAAACCATCATTCTTGGAATTTGGGGGGAGGATCTGGAAGTAACATAGTACACTGTAATTTCGACATCTCCTCAATGATGTCTGGAGATGCTGTTCCTGAACAATGGATATGAACTAATGAGGTTTCTGCAGAAATGGGTTGATTCACATATTTTCACTAATTTGGTCCACTTAAAATACTTGTCCTGCTATCCACACATCAAAGAACACTACCCCAGAAAAAAGCATCAACCTAAACACCCACAGTTTGTTCACTTCCCTGCATATGAATCATGCAAGCAAAAGCAATCTTGGAGCCATGGCCTTTTGAGCCTCCATATTAAGTATGTGTTCATGCATATCACTGAACTCGGACATACAAAGAAAATGATGAAAAAATATTACATTGCACAAAATGTTTCTAAAAAATCATTATTGTAAACAAAATTTAGCTGCATCAACCCTTTGTGAAATGGTCTTCAAGTTTTTCGTCAGAACTTGTTATGATTGAATGCCAAATAGCATCTAGCTTGATATGTGTGACAGAAAATAGCTGATTCAGGATTTATGTTCACATACCTACTGGTTAATTGAACCTAAGTCGCATTTCAAAGTATTCTTATGTCCAACATCAAAAACTTTAGTTCTCTATTTTCTTTTTGTATTTCCTTTTCAAGTTCTCTAGATAAAAAACAAAGATAGCCACACAGAAGTGTAATTAAAGCACAGACGAACAAAAATACCCACCACGGATGGAGAACACTAATTTCATCAAGCAAATATCTCCAGATATGGACTGGAAAATTATAATTGACATAACCTGAAAATTTGCACCGTTCAGATCTACGGACTACACGCACCTCCCAAGTGTGTAGTGGCAAATTTTAAACATATCGACTTGAGTTGTGCACAGTGATGTTGCTCTGCCATGGAAAGAGTTGTTGCCACTGTATCAGTGCTTAACTCTTCACACAATTTTGCTTCACATAATAATTTCAGTCTATCTAAACCAAAGCGGTCTGCATCAGCCAATAGATGTTGCATCATGATCGTAGAAGAAGTAGGCGTTGAATCAACTATTTCAGTGAAATCAGGAAATTCGTTGGAGTAGATAAAATGTAGCAAAGCCTGCAGACAATTAACCACAATAAATCCACTGAGTTAACTTATAAAGAAGTAAAGAGACCGAAGAGTTGCATGTTATTTGCAATACATTTCCTAAAAAACCCGAGTCACATCCAAAAGGATTGTAAATAGAAGCCTTGGGTATCAAAATCGAGATTCCAGGTAGCTGAGAATTATAGATAGTATAATCTTAGAAAAGGCTCAACCTAGATCCTATGGATTTAATGAGAAATTGAAGCTGGGAAGGTCAATGAGATCAGATCATATAACATGTGAAAGTGTGTCCGTGCAAACTACTGATTTGATCGAGTGTTGGAGCCGAGCTGCGGCTCAAAGAAGAGATCAAGAAATGAAGCTCGGTTTTGAGCTAGCTCGGCTAGAAAGGAGTTCGGCCAGAAAGGAGTTCGGCTAGAAAGGAGTTCGGCTAGAAAGGAGTTCGGTGAAAGGAGTTCGGTAAGCTCGGCTTACCAAGCTGGAACTAGCCTGGAACTAGCCGAGAAGAAGAAGGCAGAAGAAGGAAGCTCGGCTTTGAGCTGGAACTAGCCGAGAAGGAAGAGTTCGGTTTTTGAGCCGAGTAGCGGTTATAACTAACTTTGGGAAATAGAGTTAGTTGGATTTTATTTCTTGATTGCATCTTGTATAAATAGCTCGATAGAGCTCAGTAGTGAAGTAGCAGAACTACACCATATACACACACACCTAGAGAGATTAATTCTCAAGATAGCGAGCGGTTGTGAGCGGTAGAGTGTGAGTGTGAGTTCGTTGTAATTGTAAAGAGTTCATCAATAAGATTCCGGTCATCTTCTCCGTGGACGTAGGTGGTTTATCACCGAACCACGTTATATCGTTTGCGTGCTTTATTTTCTCGATTACGTGTGTGAGATCAGCGGCAACGCAACCCAACAGGTGGCGCCGTCTGTGGGAATTTCCCAAAGGAGTTCTTGATTGCTTTCTGGGATAGTTAGGGTCCAAGAATTCCGGTACTTGAGCTGATCTTGGCGATTGCCCACCGTCTGTTTGAGAAATGTCTACAGCTAAGTTTGAGGTGGAGAAGTTCACCGGGAAAAATGACTTTGGGCTGTGGAGGTTGAAGATAAAGGCCATCTTGATGCAGCAGGGCCTATGGAATATCTTGAAGAATGAAGTCGATGCCGAGAAAGAAGCGGAGGTCGATGAAAAAGAGAAAGGGAAGCTTCAGGATATGCAGTATAGAGCCTACAGCACCCTAATCTTGAATTTGTCAGATAGGGTTCTGAGGGAAGTCTCCAAAGAGGAGACAGCTGCGGGAGTATGGACAAAACTTGAGTCATTGTACATGACCAAGTCCATTACAAATCGTTTACACCTGAAGCAGAAGCTCCTTGCATTCAGATTCTCAGATGCGAGAGGAATTACAGAGCAACTTGAAGAATTTGGTAAGTGTGTAGATGATTTGGAAAATATCGATGAAATGATCAAGGATGAAGATAAAGCCTTGATGCTGCTGAATTCGCTTCCTAAGAGTTTTGAACACTTCAAGGATGCGGTGTTACTTGGAAGAGAGTCCAAGGTTACATATGAAGAAATTCATTCTGCTCTGAAAATGAAGGAATCGCATAAGAATGATTATTCCACTTCTACTAGACAAAATGATCCAGTGGCTGAGAGTCTTTTCTTGAAGAAGGGTCAGAACAAGAAAGTTTTCAACAAGAAGAAACAAAACAAAGATAAGGCTGAGGGAGAGAGGGAGACTAGAAGCTGCTACTATTGCAGAAAGCCGGGTCACTTGAAGAAGGCATGTTTTGCTTGGAAAAGGAAGCAAGAACAAGCGATCAATGCAGGTTCAAATACTGCAGATCTTGCTCAGGAAGTGGATCATGGACTCGGGTTGCTTCTTTCATATATGCTCCCACAGATCCTGGTTTCAAAAGTTGACAGCACACACAGGATCAGTAATGTTGGGGAATGATCAGACATGTGATGTTAGAGGGATTGGAGAAATCAAGCTGAAGGTGAGTGATGGTAGTGTAAAAACTCTCACAGAAGTGAGGTTCATACCTCAGATCAAGAGAAACTTGATTTCTTTAGGGCTGCTGGAGTCCAAGGGCTACAAGTTTGAGTCCAGTAACGGAGTACTCAGGGTGACAAAGGGTCCCAGAATAGTCATGGAGGCCAAAAGAAAGAATAGCCTGTATTACTTGGTGGGTGAAACCGTGATCAATGCAGCAAATGTTACTCAGTCAGAGAGCCTGGATCTGTGGCATGCTAGACTTGGGCATGTGGGGGAAAAAGGCATCAAGGAGCTTGCTAGGCTGGGTGCAATGAGGCTGGGGACATCAGAGAGGCTCAACAAATGTGAGTCTTGTATTCTTGGAAAGGCAAAAAGGCTACCATTCTCTGGTGGAAAGCACACTACAACAGCTCCCTTTGTATATGCTCACAGTGACTTATGGGGGCCTTCTCCAGCAGAATCCATAGGTGGAGGTAAGTATTTCATATCTATTATAGATGACTATTCAAGAAAGGTATGGGTTTACATCCTCAAAGAGAAGTCTCAAGCATTTGAGAGGTTTAGAGAATGGCATACTAGATATGAAAATGAGAAAGGGTCGGTGCTGAAGTACTTAAGAACTGATAATGGGATGGAGTTCTTATCTACTGAGTTTGATAGCTTCTGTAAAATGAAAGGGATAAGAAGGCATAGGACCGTGCCAAGGAACCCTCAACAGAACGGGCTGGCAGAGAGGATGAACAGGACGTTGCTAGAAAGAGTGAGATGCATGTTGTTCTACTCTGGAATGCCAAAGAAATTTTGGGCAGAGGCTGTTTCTACTGCAGCTGATCTGATTAACAAATGCCCCTCTTCATCAATTTCTAATGAGACTCCTGATCAGAGATGGTATGGAACTTTGGGA
Source organism: Salvia splendens (assembly GCF_004379255.2). Classification (NCBI taxonomy): domain Eukaryota; kingdom Viridiplantae; phylum Streptophyta; class Magnoliopsida; order Lamiales; family Lamiaceae; genus Salvia; species Salvia splendens. Next base: position 14,829,344 of record NC_056033.1, read on the forward strand.
GACTACTCAGGCTTGAAGATTTTTGGGTGTGCGGCTTATGCACATATCAAGCAGAATAAGTTGGAACCAAGAGCAAGAAAATGTGTGATGTTGGGATACCAAGATGGAGTGAAGGGATATAGGTTATGGAATATGGATGAAGGGGGTCAGAATATCATTGTGAGTAGAGATGTAGTGTTCAATGAAGGAGAAATGCCATTCAAGATAACTAAAGCACCCCCTGGTGGTGACAGTAGCTCTAGCATTCAAGAGTTTGAGTTTGATGAGAAATCTGCTTGGTCTGATGCTGATGAGGGTGTTGAAATCTCTGAACACCAAGAAGAAGGTGGAGCTTCCAGTTCTCAGTCAGATGAAAACACAAGAGGTGGAGATCCATCAAATCAAGGAAACAGAAGAAATCCAAGAAGGAATGCAGGCTTGCCCAGCAGGTTTTCAGATTATGATATGAGCTTCTTTGCTCTTTGTATAGCAGAGGTGCTCATGTTCTCAGAGCCTTCAACCTATGAAGAAGCCATAAAATGCAAAGAAAGTCAGAAGTGGATCAGAGCCATGGAAGAAGAAATAGAGTCCTTGTTGAGAAATGGGACTTGGATTCTGGTGAATGACCCAGGGACTCAGAAACTCATAAGTTGCAAGTGGCTATTTAAGAAGAAGGTTGAAGTTGGGGAAGTTGAAAGCATACGTTTTAAGGCAAGGTTGGTAGCTAGAGGATTCACACAAGTAGAAGGTATTGACTACACTGAGGTGTTCTCTCCAGTGGTAAAACACACCTCCATTCGGATCTTATTGGCCTTGACAGCTCATTTTGATTGGGAGCTGCATCAACTCGATGTAAAAACAGCTTTTTTACATGGGGATCTAGAGGAGACGATCTATATGATGCAGCCTAAGGGTTTTGAAAGGCCTGGAGAAGAAAAGAAGGTTTGCTTACTTAAGAAAAGCCTATACGGGCTCAAGCAGAGCAGTAGGCAGTGGAACAAGAAGTTCCATGAGCAAATGGAGCTGATGGAGTTTGAGAGATCCAGCTTTGATAGCTGTGTATATGTCAAGAGAAGTGGAGATTTGATAATAGCCTACCTGTTACTGTATGTAGATGATATTCTACTAGCTGGATCAAGCTTGAGTGAATTGCAGATTGTAAAAGATGAGCTTAAACAAAAGTTTGAGATGAAGGATCTTGGGGAGGCAAAACGAATCCTAGGCATGGACATTGTCAGAAATAGGAAGAAGAAGGAACTGAGGCTTGTGCAAGCTGAGTACATCAAGAAAGTGATAAGGAAATATCAGGTGACAAATGCAAAGGCAGTCTCTACTCCACTAGCAGGCCATTTTAAGTTGAGCAAAGAACAGGCGCCTAAAACCGATGAAATCAGAAGGGAAATGAGTGCGATACCATATGCGAATATAGTGGGAAGCATAATGTACTTGATGATATGTACAAGGCCGGATGTGGCCCATGCTATAAGCGTGGCTAGCAGGTACATGGCTGATCCGGGTAGAGAACACTGGATGGCTCTGAAATGGATCTTGAAATATTTGGGAGGATCTGTTATGATTGGTTTGAGATTTGGTGGAAAAGCATGGTCTGAGAAAGATGAGATTCTTGTAGGCTACTGTGATTCTGATTATGCGGCCAACTTGGATAATAGGAAGTCCCAAAGCGGCTACATATTCACTTTGTTTGGCACAGCCATTAGTTGGAAGTCGAATCTACAACCGGTGGTCGCATTGTCCACAACTGAGGCAGAATATATTGCACTGACAGAGGCCGCAAAGGAGGGAAAATGGCTACAAGGAATCTTACAAGATCTGGGGATAGAGCTGGGAGCAGTAATGATTAATTGTGACAGCAATTCAGCCATATGCTTAGCCAAGCACCAAATGTTCCATGAGAGATCTAAACATATCGATGTAAGGAGGCACTTCATCAGAGACGAAATTCAGAGTGGGAAGATCAATGTGGTGAAGGTTCCCACTGAAGAAAATGCCTCAGACATGTTAACCAAGTCACTACCAACTTTGAAGTTCAAGCATTGCTTGAAGTTGGTGGAAATTGTGGAATGTTGAAGTATGGAACAGGATTGAGAAGGGAATCTAGATATTGATGGAGTTTTGCAAGGACAAGGTGGAGATTTGTGAAAGTGTGTCCGTGCAAACTACTGATTTGATCGAGTGTTGGAGCCGAGCTGCGGCTCAAAGAAGAGATCAAGAAATGAAGCTCGGTTTTGAGCTAGCTCGGCTAGAAAGGAGTTCGGCCAGAAAGGAGTTCGGCTAGAAAGGAGTTCGGCTAGAAAGGAGTTCGGTGAAAGGAGTTCGGTAAGCTCGGCTTACCAAGCTGGAACTAGCCTGGAACTAGCCGAGAAGAAGAAGGCAGAAGAAGGAAGCTCGGCTTTGAGCTGGAACTAGCCGAGAAGGAAGAGTTCGGTTTTTGAGCCGAGTAGCGGTTATAACTAACTTTGGGAAATAGAGTTAGTTGGATTTTATTTCTTGATTGCATCTTGTATAAATAGCTCGATAGAGCTCAGTAGTGAAGTAGCAGAACTACACCATATACACACACACCTAGAGAGATTAATTCTCAAGATAGCGAGCGGTTGTGAGCGGTAGAGTGTGAGTGTGAGTTCGTTGTAATTGTAAAGAGTTCATCAATAAGATTCCGGTCATCTTCTCCGTGGACGTAGGTGGTTTATCACCGAACCACGTTATATCGTTTGCGTGCTTTATTTTCTCGATTACGTGTGTGAGATCAGCGGCAACGCAACCCAACATAACATGTATCATCATCATAGTACTTTGATAACAAAGGATAATTTCATTTGGAAGAAAATAGGAAGTAAACTGCAGACACAAATTCGTGTGCAACTTTAGACTAATGTTACAACAACCTTGAAGATGGATGGTTGGAGTTCCACCGTATCACTATTAGGATTTCCAACAAGTCCAAAGAATTGAGCTCTAAATACAGGAGAACGGGCAGCAAGCACTAGCTTATGCGCCTTGAATGACTCATTCCCAACTAGGAAAACTACGTCACAACCAAGTTCAGTATCCAGCAAATGCTTCAGACTCTGCCCCATATCCGATGGAGGGACGTCAACACTATAAAACTTCGGTCCCTCAATGTGCGCGTCCGGACGACTCCCACCGTGCATTGCATAGAAAGACAATCACCCTTCAGAAAATCAGAAGTTTCTAAAGCACTCCTTCTGAAAAACCTCTTATAACCCCTACAAAAAAAAAAGACTGGTAACACTACAATTGTCCTAATCAAGATTTCTCTTTTCACATAAAATTAGCACATAGAATTAAAGAGGAGGGCACAATTACAATTTACCACATGCTTCCTCTGTACTTGAGGACGAGCTATGGACCTTATGCTTGGCCTTGCCGCTCAGATCGAGAAGGGCGAGCTCAAAGAGGGCACTGACATCGGTGCCCTCGCTGGCTAGGGCGATGAAAACGGAGACGTAGGCGGAGGAATCCTCGGGGTTTTTGCCGTCGGGGTAGAAGTAGATCGCCCAATCGTAGCCTCCGATGGTGAAAGTGTGGGAAGAAACGTACTTTCCGGGGCCCATGCCCTTGGCGAGAGAGTAGCCGCGGATGGTGAAGTGGTGAGTGCCATTCACGGTGTCGTTGATGGAGCTGGAATCGGTGGAGTCGAGCACGATCATTTCATTGGAATGTGGGAAAAAAAACCCTTGAAAAACACTAGGTTTGGGGATGGGGTTTTGATTCAATTTGGTGGATCTCTTTGGATTTAGGTTCACTGGAACGGCACTTCATCAATTCAATTCACTCTCAGCTACCACTCAATCTCAATACAGGAAATTCTATAATTTTTGTAACCGTCGCATCTTTTATTTTTTATTTTATGGTTAAATAATTCAATATTCATGCATAATTTTAACAAAAAAAATCTTACTATAACTTTGACTACGATACTAAAATGTAATATATCCAAATAAACACTTGGCATGTATATATACATCATATATTGAGTGACTTCATCGGTCAAATGACAAATGAGAGGTTATATGCATAATAAGAATATTAATGTGTGATGAAATCGTTTTAAGCAAAAAATTAAATTAGCGAGACTTGTTAGTATTCTTTTTACTATCTCATGCAATATCTTATATTGCGTGAATATTCTACTGTTAGGTCACATCATTTGCTTTACAAGAAGAATTAGTTATACTAATACACATAAGATTTTGTTCTATAACTTTGGAGTTTACCGATTAAAACGTCACTAAAGGAGTATTAATCGAACCTTGCAAAAGAGATTGATAAAAGTTTCACATCTTAGATACACAGCGGGCATTACGGTGTTTAGGAAAACTCACATAACACTCTGGTATGATATAACACCGGTAATAAAAGACAAAAACAAAGACAAAATCATTGTTTATTCTTGATATTTGTGTATTGTAGTACATTGTTTACAGTTAACAATGGATGATAGTTTTCATAGTCAAAATATGACATCTTGGATAGTGGGGATGATATTGTTAGAGAAGATCACGGAGATCATGAAGAATATTCTCCAAATTATCGGAGATATGGAGATTTATACTATACCAAACATAGGAGATGCTGGATCAATGTAATTAATTTTATTACCTTGTATAGCAGATCCTTGTTCTATATTATAGTACCCTATGTACAATAATCAAATCAATGAAATATAGAATTCCTTCATTACCGATCCCTTTGAACATGGCATCAGAGCCGGCTGCCTTTCGGCTCAGAAAATTATCATCATAGCCGGAGAATACCAATCCCGACCTTCCTTAGCCAAGAACCAGAGTAAACAACCCTACACCAAAAATGTCAGATACGGAGGATAATAAACCCGACGATAACAAAACCAATCCAGAACCAAAACTGAAGAATAGCAAAAATGTCACGGTGGCATTTAAGCTCAACGTGAAAAAACTACCCGTTGTGGTCTCGACTTATGAAAGTCAAGATAGGAGGCAGGGGAGCATACTCGCACATCCGGGAAGAGCCCCCAGAACCCGGAAGCCGGGGATATAACGATTGGGAAGAGGACGACTTGGTGGTGTTCTCATGGATCGTCGACAACATAGAGAACGAAATCATTGCCGATTTCGCCCATCATCAGACATTGAAAGCACTATGGGATAGTCTCGCTGTCACTTTCGAGAACAAAGTAGACAAATATCTCATCTACGACCTGGAGGAGAAAATAATCACGATTAAACAGGGCAGTAGGGACTTGGAAACGTATTACCGGAAGATCCACGGGCTGTGGATCAATGTCGATCGATGCCAGAAGCAGCCAGTCACGTGCTGCGACAAAGGAGTGAACCAATACCGAACCCACTCGAACTAGAAGCGGCTATTCAAGTTTATAGCCGGATTGAATCGAGAATACGATTCAATCAAGCGTGACATCCTCAAGGAGAACCCCTACCCATCAGTTGAATCAGCATACGGGTGGGTGAAGACGGAGGCAGCTCGACGTCAAGTCATGCCACCGGCATCGTCATCTCCCACCCGCGAAGCCATCGGCGGAGAAGTCGGAAATACATCATCTGGGGTTGGAATTGGGAGCGGATTCATTGCCCAGAGTCAGTGCCCACCATATCGGAACGGAGGACCGCCTCGCTCCACCGTCGCAACCAGCCGGTTGGGAGGACGACCGGACAAATCCGGTCTCTGGTGTACACACTGCCAGAAACCCAAGCATACGTACGAGACGTGCTTCAAACGACTCGGATACCCAGAGTGGTGGGAGGAAAGGCAAAAGATGAGGGCGGCACAGCCGCAAGCGAAGATGGTGCTTCACCCCCATAAGTGTTCTAAATTTAAATGTCAACCCCATGGTTTGCAAGGAGGTCCCCCAGACTGCTCAAAATTTCTGTCTGACCCCCATCATGATAAAAATTTGAATATTAGCCCCCAAGTACGTGATTTTGTATCTAAAAATCCCTTTGCTCCCCTAGAAAAAATTTCCGCTGCATTTCATGTGAATAAAAGGGCTAATGTGTCGAAGGGTTGGATTTTTTATTGTGAGGCAACGGATACTATGACCCCGGATAGGAATGATTTTATTAACATGAGTACCATTACCAAAACTTATATTAAAACGACTAGTGGAGAATTGATTTCTGTTGAAGGGTCTGGCACTGTTGAAATATCTCCTACTTTGCATCTTGAGAACTGTTATTATGTTCCGACTTTATCTCAGCGATTGATGTCTATCAGCCATGTAACAAGAGAATTAAATTGTACTCTTCTGATGCACCCTAATTTCTGCATTTTACAGGATATTGGGACGAAGAGGATACTTGGGCGTGGCACTGAGAAATGTGGACTCTACTACGTGGACGAGATAGCTCAAACTGGTAGTGCGATGCTGGCTCACAGGTCCATGAAACAAGAAATTTGGCTGTGGCACCGAAGACTAGGACACCCTTCCCCTGGTTACTTTAAATTACTTTTTCCAAAACTATCTATTCCTAATTATTTTTTTTGTGAAACTTGTGTTTTAGATAAAAGCCACCGACAGTCGTTTAAACTCTCAAACACTCGTGTGCAATCTATTTTTTCTTTGGTTCATTCTGATGTGTGGGGTCCTGCACCTTTTACTGGGGGAAATGGTTTTCGATACTTCATTATATTTATTGATGATTGCACTAGAATGACGTGGATCTATTTCATGAAACATAAATCTGAAGTGATAGATAAATTTGTCTTGTTTTTCAACATGGTTCAAACCCAATTTCGTACTTCAATCAAAACCCTCCGATCCAATAATGGGAGAGAATTTATTAACTACCATATGACGAAGTTTTTTCAAGAAAAGGGGATGATCCATCAAACTTCATGTGCCTATACACCTGAACAAAATGGGGTAGCCGAACGAAAAAATAGAACAATCTTGGAAATAGCCCGAGCCCTCATGATTGAATCCAAAGTTCCTCAACATTTTTGGCCAGAAGCCATAGCCACATCCGTCTACCTTATGAATCGTCTACCCACAAAAATCCTGAACCAGAAAACCCCACTTGATATCCTATCCTCCCTATCCAAAATTCCCCAACATTTGAACCTTACACCCAAGATTTTTGGTTGCACGGTCTATGTCCATATTGACAAACACGAGAGAACCATATTATCCCCATGTGCTACCAAATGTGTTTTCGTTGGGTACGGGGTGAACCAAAAGGGCTACCGATGTTTTGATCCCAACACCCGAAAAATGACCACTACCATGAATTGTAATTTCTTGGAGACCGAATTTTTCTACCACACCCACCTTAGTAGTCAGGGGGAGAATGAGTCTGATACTTCTGTGGACTATCTAAGTTGGGTCGTGCCACTTCCAAATTCTTCGATTGAGGATCTAAGAGAACCAGTTGTCACTACCGCCGAGCATGTCTCGCCAAGTGAGTCCTCTCAACCGCGACCCCTCGATCCTACTCCGCCGATATCCGAGGTAATTACTGAACCGAATGTCCATACGGTAGATACTGACCCTATAGATGCAGAAATATTGGCGGAAAACAACACAGTTGACAGTGACACTGGGAGATATGTCCTTCCCCCTAGGAGCACAAGAGGGGTTCCACCAAAAAGATACTCCCCTGAAAAGATTGGAAAGAAAAGCCGATACGGAGTGGCAAATTTTGTGCAAGGAAATCTAACAAAACTGGCAAGGGCATTTGAAGCTGCCCTATATGACGAAGAAGAGATTCCACAATGGAGCATAAACACTGGAGAGAGGCCATGCTGACCGAGATAAAAGCACTAAAAAGGAACAATACGTGGGTCAAAGACAAGTTGCCTGAAGGAGTCAGAACTGTTGGTTGCAGATGGGTATTTACAATAAAGAGGAGGCCAGACGGCACAATAGAAAGGTACAAAGCCAGACTCGTGGCGAAAGGATACACCCAAACCTATGGTGTCGACTACGCTGAGACTTTATCACCTTTGGCAAAGATCAATACTGTACGAGTTCTGTTCTCTATCGCTGCCAACAAGGATTGGCCACTTCATTAGTTTGATGTGACTAATGCCTTTTTACATGGGGAGTTGCCAAAACCAGTCTTTATGGAACCCCCGCCCGGGTTCACTGACGAGTTTCAGGGAGGAGATGTATGTAGACTGCAGAAGACCCTTTACGGGTTAAAACAGTCCCCGAGAGCCTGGTTCGGCAGGTTCACAGAGGTGATGAAGAAGTATGGATATAGACAAAGTAATTCCGACCACACGTTGTTCATCAAGCAAAGAGGGGATAAAATCACGTGTCTGATCATATATGTAGATGACATGATTCTTGCCGGGGATGGTACAGAAGAAATGGCAGAGTTAAGGGAAAATCTGTTCAGCGAGTTCGAGATGAAAGATTTAGGGTCGTTGAAGTATTTCTTGGGTATAGAAGTACTGCGATCAAGGAAATGAATCTTCATCAATCAGAAGAAATATGTGTTGGATTTGCTTGCTGAAGTTGGGATGATAGATTGTAAACCAGCAGATACTCCAATGGTCCAAAACCACGGTCTGCAGATAAAAGAAGGGGCAAAATAGACTGACAGAGGAATGTACCAACGATTGGTCGGGAAGTTAATATATCTATCACATACAAGACCAGATATTGCCTATGCTGTAGGGGTCGTAAGCCAGTTCATGCACGCACCCCAAGAGGAGCATTAGGAGGCAGTTCTACGGATCGTGCGGTATTTGAAGGGGACAATCGAACACGGGATTCTTTTCGAGAAGCATGGGCACCTACAGATACATGGATTCACCGATGCTGATTGGGCCGGGAACCCAAACGATAGGAAATCGACAGCAGGGTACTTTACCTTTGTAGGAGGTAACCTTGTAACATGGAGAAGCAAGAAACAGAAGGTGGTGGCACTTTCTAGTGCAGAAGCAGAATTTTGGGGTATTAAGAGTGGATTAACCGAGCTACTATGGCTACGAAAACTTATGAAGGAGTTGGATCTTTTTTCATCCCAAACATGCAAGTTGTTATGCGATAACAAGGCGGCTATAAGCATTTCGGAGAATCCAGTCCAACATGATCGTACGAAACATGTGGAAGTTGATAGGCACTTCATAAAGGACAACATCGAAGCAAAGGTAGTTGAGATGCCTTATGTCAAATCCGAAGATCAGTTGGCAGACATATTGACAAAGGCAGTAAACTCGAAGTCCTTTCGAGAAGTATTGTGCAAGTTAAGTATCGGGAATCCCGTCACTTAACTTGAGGGGGAGTGTTAGAGAAGATCACGGAGATCACGAAGAATATTCTCCAAATTACCGGAGATATGGAGATTTATACTATACCAAACATAGAAGGTGCTGGATCAATGTAATTAATTTCATTACCTTGTATAGCAGATCCTTGTCCTATATTATAGTACCCTATGTACAATAATCAAATCAATGAAATATAGAATTCCTTCATTACCGATCCCTTTGAACAGATATGAATGTTAATTCCCAAGCCTCCGTGTGGATGGCTTTTTCCAAGATTTGTCATGCATATCTAGAGCAAATCGTGCAAAGAAAGATAGAGAAACACAAAAGGTGGATAGAAAAGAGACTTAAGGGTATACCCAACGCTTGCGGGCCGGACTGCACCTGGGTCCCTGCCCGCGGCCCACGTGTTAAACCTTTCCAATTTCTGGCCTGGGACGGTCCAGGTGACGCAGTCGCGTCTGGGGGCCGCGCCCGGGGTCCGGCCTGGCCGACGTTGGAGGTGAGCTTTTTCCGGTCTCGGGCCCCAAATTCTGGTTTCTTTTGCTTTTGGAAGAGGAAGAAGAGGGAGGGTGAGAGGAAGAAGAGGGGCGACGGACCCCCAATTTTCTCATTTTTTTGCTTTTTTTTGCATTTCGAAGAGGAAGAAGAGGGGTGAGAGGAAGAGGAAGAAGAAGTATTTTTTTTTGCATTTTTTTTGTTGTTCTAATTTTTAATATTTTTAAGTTTATAATTTATTATTTTTGAATTACAAATGAATTTCTCGTGTCATAATTGTTTAACGTTTTCAATTTTTACAAGTAAAATAGGTTGAAGTTGTGAATAGTGCAATTTAATAGTTGTGGTCTGGGATGTGGCTTGCAGGGTTAGAGGAGTTGTGACCTGAGACTCAAATTTAGGGGAATGATGACGTGGAGGGAACTTGAGGTCTGAATTGGGGACGGGGTTGGGGATGCTCTAAGAATGTTAGGAATTCGAATTCTCTTTTGGGACCTTTGGACCCCCTCAAAAACATGAAGACAAGGCTACTTTCACCAAGACTAATCCTAAATGGCTCCACCTAATTTGAAACATTCAATCTAATAGGCAATACCTTTAGGGTGTGATTGGTTCACTGAATAGGTTTTAATCAGTTTACAGATACACCTTTTTCCAGTGACTTAATCCTTCGAACATTGGCGTTTGGTAGAAGAGGTTTAGTGACTTAATCATTCATTTGGTAGGCATTAGACATTCTATCCTAGGGCTGGGAAAATATACCGAAATACTGCAATTACCGTACCGAAAAAATATTGAAAATACCGAATTTTCGGTATATCGTACTTTTCGGTACGGTATCATACCGTACCGACAGTTTTAGGTACGGTAAAGGTATCCATTTTGTATATACCGCGGTATACCGCGTTATACCGCATCATACCGCAATTGCGGTATATACTTCAAATAACAGGGTATACCGCATATACCGGAAATCACGGTATACCGCATATTACGGTATACAGAAATCACGGTACGGTATACCGACAAAAGCGGTACGGTAACGATATCTAAATTTTGGTATACAGACTTTTCGGTATACCACAATTGCGGTATACCGACAAAAGCAGTATGGTAAAGGTATGGTTTTTGGTCATACCGCACGGTACGGTACGGTATGCGATATGGCCATTTCGACACGGTATACAGTACCGTTCCAACCATATTCTATCCAACATTAGATTAAATATTGTGATGACAAATATGTCCCTACTTTTGGGAATAAAATGTCTCTCTCACCCTCCATCGTCCTTGACATACCTGCGGTTTGCCCTTGAAAATTCTGAGTTTGGCGCCATCTTCTCCACATTCCCACCATATAAGCACGTGCTACATACATTCCTTTCATCACAAATCCACCATCAACACATCCTTCGAGTGAAGTTGCTTCGATGATATCGAATGGAAAGCGAAAGTTCACATATGAGGGATCTCCATCAACACATCTCTTTCAAAACTCCTCATCTGTCACTCGTATGCGTACACTCCATATATGATGTACTTCTTTTTCAGGTGTTGCAAGTGCTGGAAAGGCCGACAAGGTGAAGGGCAACCGAACGCGCCGTTCGTGGATTAAACGCGAGGAAGAGGCTCTGTTGGTGGCGCTGCATGATCTAGTCGCGGGAGGGTGGAAAACTGATAACAGATTTCGGAATGGCTACGCCACTAGGGTGTGTCAGGTTATGAAACGCGAGATCCCAGACACACAGCTAAAGATGCGTCCACACATCAACTCCAAGATCATAATTTGGAAGCATGAGTACAGAGCCTTGTCTCTCATACTTGATCGTAGCGGGGTCGGGTTCAACTCGAACAATGACTACAAGATTGAATGCAACGACGAGCAATGGGCCAAAATTGTGAAGGTGAGTCTTAAGTTATGCTCTATACCTACATATGTGATGTATTTTTTGTGACACACAATGCTCCCTTTATAATAGGCCGATAGCAGTGCGAAAACTATGTGCAACAAGTCGTGGCCATACTGGGAGGACTGGAAGTCTATATTCGGGAAGGATCAAGGCAACGGGTGCGGGCAGAGGATTTGACCAGGCTGATGAGCTGCTGAACGGGAATGACACATCTGTGGCAGACGAGTCACAACCAAATATGGCTCCATACACAGTTGAGGACTTCTTCACTGATGATCAAATCGAAGGGGCCCTCAACTTTGAAGCTACAACGGATGTGCTGCTAGCTGACAGTGACACGGAAAGTGTTAGGAGCCCAAGCTCTGCAAAGAAGAACAGCTGCAAGAGGAAGCCGGAGGATGTGTTGGAGTCTATACTAGATGTGATAACGAAGATACATGAGGATACTAGTGACTGCCTTCAGACTTTATCCTCTTGCATCGGTTACGACTTCGATTTGAGTACGAAGCGAGTTGAGATCAGCAAGATGCTTGACGATATCCATCTTCTACCACAGAAGCACATGTTCATGGCGTTAGACATTCGTCTCAAGGAGCTAGAACGTTTGGACCTATTCATCGGTTTCTCATTGACTGACAAGTACGACTACATCCTCCATATCTTTGAGAAAAAACAGGGGATTTGAAGTTTGATGGTCTGGGTTTTAGTTTCCATATGGGTGTTACACCCCGTTTTTTGCATGCTTCATGGGGTGATATATTATACCATATCGTATTAAGGATTTGCATTAGTGAATTTGTGAACAACACCAAACTCACTTGTGCTGTAATGAATATTCTCTGTTGTGCATATTTATATGTGCATATATACACCCCATATGTAACTAAACACTTGTGCATAACATTTATGGTGATGTCGACTCATATCTACATCCTTTAATACATACCCACTTGCTTGGTATCCTAGTGAATACAGTTAGGCTCATTTTTTTTCTATAAATAGGGAGGGTTATGAGCAGGCTTTCTTCACACTTTCTCTCCACAAAAAGCTTCGTAAATCTGATATTCATACCCCTCTCGACAGTCGCATTCGCTCCAACTATGGCAGGAGGAGTAGCTCGCGAATTTCTTAAGTGAGACACTTGTGTTTTTACTACATGAATCGAATAATATGTATGGTTATACTCATGTGTTTTTTTTCCTAAAATGTTTATTGCAGTGCTATCAACGGGTTTCCTGTACTGTCACCCCCTTTTGTGGCCACATTCCACGGCCCCATCTACCGTTTGCGCATGGTATGCACTCCCGATTCCGCAAACGAGTTAAAATTCTTATGTATTGCGTAATGTACATTGAACTCGTTTTTTTATTCCACAACGCAGCCGCTGCCAGCGTCATGGGTGACGGTTTACGGCGTCATTGTCCCTATCTTCTGTCGGGTAGCCCTTTCCAACCAAGCACATTGGTTCGTCGACCTTTGTGTGGAGGGACTCACCTGGTGTTTTGGCCGAGGGTGGGAAAGTTTTGCCCTGCATGCCGGGTTTCAACCAGGTGACGAGCTCATGTTCGCCTATCAAAGCGATGGGCTCTTCATTGTCAGTCTTTTCGACAACGGACCTCCACTTTCATTATTCGACGATCCGGGTATGGTGTACTTTGATGTGTGTTTCCATTCATACCACTTTTCGGAAAAAATAAATATACTAACTCTTAGGCGTGATGTAGTTGTCGCAGTTGCGGATGTACAAGGTTTGGACGCGCTTCCGGACATTCAACAACTCTCCGCCGAGTAGGATGCGGCCACGACAGCGATGACAGCCGCCGCCCACATGCCGTTCCCCCCCACCGAGATCGTTGAGTTAGTCGAAGGTGCAGACGAAATGCTGCAGTGTTTCCCATCCCCGTTGTGGAGACACATGTCGGTAAGAACCCGCAACTTGAATATGGCTGTTGGCCGGCCGATCAACCAAACCGGCCTTGTCCTGCAAGATGCGACATAACCGCTGAAATGTGTTACGATCCATCCTCAGGTTGCTTATGCAATTCCTGTCAGTTAACCCAAACAATCGGTCCATGTGCTTAACTTGGGTCGGGAGTTTTGATTTCATGCTGTAGGCGATGGCTGCACGTCCACCCCATCCCTTATTCTGCGAAGAAATCATTGTGCGGACCATGTTCAAGACCATAAGCAGATCCTGTTGCTGGGTATGGACGATGTACTCCACCATAATGACAATGGCCTCTGTCTCCTTTCTTTTTTGTTGTCTGTCGTTAACCATCCTACAAGAATATGTTATGAAATGAGAAGCAACAATAAGGGAGTGAGTAAATAAAACACACATGGGATGACTAATCAGACGCACAACCATATCAGGGGCAACTGGCAATCAAGCACACAGCAAAATGGTTATGGTCAACACCAAAAGATCATCACAAATTAGGAAAATCAACACTAGCAATCAAACACATAGCCATATCAAAAACAACATCATGCACAGCATGGGCAACCTACAACCAACTTCGACGACGAGTCTACAGGACATGCTCACCACCAAAAAATGTACAAATCAACGATTACAAGGGGTGAACATCACTTTAAAGGCATTTTTGCAGATGGGTATGAAATGAGAAGGAAAAACAGGGGGGAGAGTGAATATTGTCTGAGCATCACAAAGGGATGGTATCAATCCGAGCTGGCCATCAAAGAAGGGTGAGGAATTCATACTTGGGAAAATGATACTCGATCTACTGGGTAGATGCGTCAAATAAAACTCAGTAAATCCTTATACATAATGAAATAGAACCAACAAATTCACTTCAGATCTCAGCAATAATCGGTAACCTAACATTTCATAATTCAATTTTAGTGGATGTGTTCATGGTCAGCATGTTATATCAATGTGTAAGCCCCAAAATTTAAAATTGAGGGTTTCATATGGCGACGCCTGTACCGGCATACCTGTGGTGGTCGGAAACCTGAATTTGCCGCCCCAATAAGTGTCTGGTGATAGGTATGTGCTTGTAGAGTTCGAAAACTGAGAGGGTAATTATGGCATAAAGCTCCAAAATACGAAGTCGGAGAAGCGGAGAAAAAATTATACCATAACTTTTCTCCAATAGTGAAAGGTCAGAATCACCGTTTCTATTGTCTATTTCACCAAGATCTGGGAAATTTGTTTTAGGTTCTCTGACAAAATCGAGCTCTATAATGAGCCATTTTATGGGCTTTTATGAGATTTTATGGGCTACCAATCATGCCCTTACATTAAATGAATTAACAATTAGATGCAACCGCTATTGTAAAATATATAGATTTCACAAAAAGGTGATGATTTAGTCTTTAAGAGAGATTTATCTAAAACAATCGTCGAAAACGATTTACTCTTTAAGAGAGATTTATCTAAAACAATCTCGAAAACTAGATATAAATGTGTTAAAATTAATTTATACCAAGAAGAATTACACGAAAATAATCCAAAAATAGGATTTAATTACTAAAATGTGGAATCATGATGATCCATCCAACTCAATCGTGACATCTTGGGTAATACTAGTAATTACTGGTTAGTAGTGTTAATATTGTTATTACATTAAGTTGTGTCCTAGTCAAGGTCTACTTGAGTAAACCTTGGTTGGTTGAAAATTGATTGTAACATAATAAATAATTGTCTTGAACTAAAAAACTCTTAGTAAAAATAAGTTAGTTAGATTATATTAGCAATAAATTTAATAAAATAATGGATATTGGATATCTTAAATATGGGTAAATAATAAATAAAAATATTGCCTAGATTATTCAGAATTTGCATTGAGCTAAAAGATCATTATTAACTTCGATAGCGGCACAAATTACTATCAATTTAATTTAATGAGTGAACTACAGATTCAGAATCTACGTATGGTAGTTGGAATGCAACAAATAATATTACAAGAATCTACTTATGGTTGTAATCACATTTCAGGTCCTTTTTTCATTATTTCGAGTCTTTTATGCCATTTTTTCATTCTCTTTTAAGTTTTAACCATTATGCCACTTGATGACACTTAGCCTTTCTCATTATTAATGCCTTCTTCAATTTTTTTTAAATCTTTCTTCTTCTCTTTTCTTTTTTTTCTTCTTTCTCTCTTATGCAAGTTTGTTGAAATTTGAAATCCATGAGCCGCCTATTGGAAAGAAGGGGTGTTTGCATGCGTGTCGTATGCGTGTGTCACTTCTATTCACCAATATTTACAAGTTTCCACTTTCCAAAATACTAGTATCTATTACGTTGCCACCTACACACTCTCTGTCGTCGCCTCTCGGTTAGTCATTGGCCTCCCTTAGCAATACAATTTACGTTTTTAAGTTCATGAAAAGACATATATTTAGCATACAACACAAAATTAAAATAAAATATTATCAATGAATAAAGAGAATTTTAGCTTTAAAAATCTAATACGTTTTTTATTAATTATTAATATATGTAAAGAGTCGGGTATTTTGGTATCCAATCATTAGGTTTGGGTACCCGAAAATTTTTTGGGCCTGGTATCGGTGTGCATTTTAGACGATTTTTGGGTTTGGGTACCAGTTTTTTTCGGGTCGGGCACTCATAGATACTTGAATTCCACCCCTAGTGGCAAGACAAATTAACACTCAACAAAAATTAGAATTTTTCAGAAATAAAAGTAAAGCAACAATTATGATTGCTATTTTAATTGTTATTATCGGAAGTTTTATTTAATTTTATACTCTCTGTCCCATAATAGATGGCAGAGTTGGATAATGACACGAGATTTTAGGAGATATTTTGTGTGTTAGATGAAGAGAGAAAATAATATATTTATTTTAATGTGGGAGAGAAAATTTTCCAAAAAATAAAATGTGACATCTTTTATGGGACAAACTAAAAAAGAAATTGTGACATCTATTATGGGACGGAGGTACAATTTTCACATAATTATAATAAATATGTGTATATGATAGGTTGATTTCTAAAATTGCTTAATTTTTTTAGGATTGTTCATTTAATTTTTTTCTTACACATGTGATATTTAATTCTTAGATAATGTAGGTAAATTTTATTTTAAGCAATTAGTTCAAAATGTAAATTTATTAAAATGGATATTAAATCGTGCCGTGCATCAACACGAGAAAATATTCCATGGTCTTGACACACCAAGTTGGCAATATGATTTGGTGTGACCAATTAATAATTTTTTGGCAAATGTAATTAATAACCATGTACAATTTGGCAACTAAATACACCTAATATATGGAACATTTTCTTAATTTATTGGCCTTTATTTCTTTTATTGAAATTTGGTGCACATAAATTTTATTTTCTTATTTTTAATTTTTTATAATATACTATTGGAATATTAAATATTAGAATTAATTTATAAATATGCTAACAAGTGTAATTATATACAATATTGAAACTAAATGCATCTAATTATTTTTCGCATTTTTATGCTTTTATTTATTTAATTAAATATTTTGACGCATATTAACTTTATTTTTCAGTAAAAATAAAATAAAATTTATCTCCTACCTTTAATGTTTTTCATTAACTTTGTATATGTTATTAAAAATTAATATAAACTAATCAATATACTAAAAAAGTTCAAATTATCACATTTTATCACTACTTCTATAGATTTTTTATAGAAAAAAAATAAAGTATCATTTTAGTATATTAATTTATTATGACTACAATTTATTTTTCTTGGATTATTAATATTCATAAAAAATATGTTTTCTTCCATCTTTAACATTTTACTAATAAAACTTTTGATGCATATAATTTTTTTCTGTTGCATAACAAATGTAAGTGTTCTTACACTATTAATATTTTATTTTCTTGCTTAATTTTTTAAAATTATTTTTACATGTTATAAATATATTAAAAGTTGTAAATAATTAATTAATATTCTAATAAAGTTCAAATTAATTAATTTCTATTTTTAATAGTATAAAAAATTAAGACAAAAATAAACCTTATAAGCATAAAAAATTTCAAATAAAAGATATAAAGGCCAATTCATTTGGCTGATTTCCACTAATATTGTCAATAAACTAATCCGTAGATTTTTCTATATATTGTAAGATAAAGTAATAAAGTTAGATTATAAAAATGCAAGTGAAATCAGTCTAGAAACATTTAAAAGAATAAATTAATTGCATATGTGAATAATTTAACTTAATTATTCAACAATACAAACTTTAAATAATTTTGACAATAATTGAGAAATGAATTGTACGTAAACTCGGTTTCTTTACAAGTTAGCAGTTCGTTATATATACGTACGAATACCTTGTATCTATCTATCTGTGATTCTATTCTTCCCAGCCTTCCTTGTTTCTCCCACAATCGCCATTACCGACAACCACAAATCGTTGGGGTTTGTGGTAAACTCAGGATTATATTTCTACCACATTTTTCTTCGATTCGACTTGTCTCGGCCTAGATCTGCTATAAACCAGAAAACAAAAGGTATTTTTCTGTATTTTTTTTGTAATTTTTGGATCTGACCGTTTCGTGTGTTAATTTTCTGTAAATTTTGTTTCATTGTTTGTGCAATTCGATCTTCTATTGTTGTTTGTATTGATTAGCTTCTTCTTTATGTGATGTTTTTGAAAAAAAAATTCAGTAATTTCTTAACATTTAAATGTTGAATGAATTGTCGTTAGCTGGATCAGATACATAGACGTCAAATTGGATTGGCTTTGTGGAATTTCATTAGTTCTTCTTCATTCACATTCTGTCATTAGATAATTATAGATTCGGTAAAGGAATATGGAGGTGAAGGAGGAAACAATTTTAAGGAACTGGTAGATTTTTGCTTCGAATGAAATGAAAATTCAAGTTTTATCTATCACTATAGTGTTGCTTTTGATTTGTTCTCCCCCTCCTCCAACAAGTAGTGATTGGGCTTGAGATTATAAGCTTTCAGATTGATCACTCTTGCAATTTAGCGCCAAAATGTTTGGCTGCTAACCCTTGTGGACCTTTGATATAAGGTTGGATCCATCCCACTCTGAAGATATGTTTGAGTCTCTCAAAAGATTTATTAGGCCTGACTTCATGAAGTCTGGGCAGACTTTTGCCTTTTGTCTTTTCAGATCTTGTGCAGTTAAACTCAAATACATGATCATGTTCTTCAAATATTTGATGTCCTCTGATAATGTTTTTGTTGGGGTACAAACCCATCCCACATCGGATGAGTGAGGGAAGTTGGAAGGTGTATATAATTCCTGTCCAACCCCAATTAGTTTGAGGCATTTTGGGAGTGACCCAAAAACAAATCCGTGCGGGCTTGACCCAAAGCGGACAATATCAAACTAATGTTGCAGTCGACGATCCTAACAAGTGGTATCAGAGCCCAGGTGGCTATGGGTTGTGCCTGGATGAGCCCCGGTTAGGGTCGGGCCCTGAAGGACTCGGGTTAGAGTCGGGCCCAAGATGACCCAGGGGCCAGGGCTGGAACGACCCATATTCGTGTCGACTGCGTTCCCGATGTGGTCTCGGTTTGAGGGGAGATTTGTTGGGGTACAAACCCATCCCACATCGGATGAGTGAGGGAAGTTGGAAGGTGTATATAATTCCTGTCCAACCCCAATTAGTTTGAGGCCTTTTGGGAGTGACCCAAAAACAAATCCGTGCGGGCTTGACCCAAAGCGGACAATATCAAACTAATGTTGCAGTCGACGATCCTAACAAGTGGTATCAGAGCCCAGGTGGCTATGGGTTGTGCCTGGATGAGCCCCGGTTAGGGTCGGGCCCTGAAGGACTCGGGTTAGAGTCGGGCCCAAGATGACCCAGGGGCCAGGGCTGGAACGACCCATATTCGTGTCGACTGCGTTCCCGATGTGGTCTCGGTTTGAGGGGAGATTTGTTGGGGTACAAACCCATCCCACATCGGATGAGTGAGGGAAGTTGGAAGGTGTATATAATTCCTGTCCAACCCCAATTAGTTTGAGGCCTTTTGGGAGTGACCCAAAAACAAATCAGTACGGGCTTGACCCAAAGCGGACAATATCAAACTAATGTTGCAGTCGACGATCCTAACAAGTGGTATCAGAGCCCAGGTGGCTATGGGTCGTGCCTGGATGAGCCCCGGTTAGGGTCGGGCCCTGAAGGACTCAAAGTTAGAGTCGGGCCCAGGATGACCCAGGGGCCAGGGCTGAAACAACCCATGTTCGTGTCGACTGCGTTCCCGATGTGGTCTCGGTTTGAGGGGAGATTTGTTGGGGTACAAACCCATCCCACATCGGATGAGTGAGAAAAGTTGGAAGGTGTATATAATTCCTGTCCAACCCCATTTTGGGAGTGACCCAAAAACAAATCCGTGCGGGCTTGACCCAAAGCGGACAATATCAAACTAATGTTGCAGTCGACGATCCTAACAGTTTTCTGGTTAACCACTCTTGTTCTTGTTACTTCACCACTTCCATATGGTTTATAATAGTTGCAGCTTATAATGTAAAGAGTTTTGCATTTTTCGGTTGATTGGTTACTCAGTTAGTTCCTTACAATCTCTTTTTCAGTTCAGTTTACGCATTCCGTTTTCTGTTTCCTTGGATCTTACCTATTATTTTTGTGTATTTCATTTGGTATTCTCTGGTTTTATTCATGGCACTTGCAATTAAGTTCTGTTTTTCAGTATAGTGCTTATTAAAGTATTATATGAACTGTTAGTATGATTTTCTAGCTACTGGTTGGAAAAAAATAACAAATGTAAGGGGTGGTAGAGTTGATTGCCGAGTTATTGATCAGCCATTTTGCTATTAGTTTCATACAAACCCAATTTTTCTTCTTTTTTATGCATTAGAAATTCCTTTTTTGCATGGTTTACTACTCTATAATATATTCCGTATATTGCATTAGGTACTCTTCTAAGACAATTATACTTTTACTGCCGACTCTTACTTGACACTATTTTTCTGAAGTTCCGGATCTACTTTTTCAACCCAAAATCCAGGTCTAGATTCATGAAGCAAGAATCAATTATTTTATTTTATAGAGTTTTTTAATATTCTAGAGTGCTTTGGGATTCTATTTTGATGCCCAATTACACCATCAACAATCTTTCCTTTTCTTTTGCTTTGCTTCAGAAAGAAAGTGTTAACAAGTGTTCCTTTTTGTAACAAAGGTGTCGAATAGGAGAATATTCTAAATTATGGCATGGTATGCTATCTATATCACTAGATCTGCTAAAATTTCACTATACCACGCCGATTGAAAAGTGCCAGCCTGTAGTACAGCTGGAATCTGGCAGCCTAATTTTTTGGCATGACCTGTTGAATATATGGAAATTAATTTTTATTATGACATGCATATGGGGGTTGACTGTCTGTTTCCTCAACTACAGCTTAAATTTTTTACTTTGGTTTCTATTTACAACTTGGTTATGTCCTTGCTCCTTAGTGCAAGATGGTTATGGAAGACCGACAACATTGATTAGACCATTACACTTATCATCATATTTTAAGTACAGATGTCGTTGTAGAGTTCATGTAGCTTTCCTCCCCTTCCCCTTGGACATGCATATACGAAGAAAGAGCAAATACTCAGTTTATAAATTGTTTTGGGTTATCAAGTTAATCCATCAAAGTCTTCTATAGGTAAAGGATGAAGGCAGTCATTCTTGTTGGAGGGTGTTTGGCACTAGATTGAGGCCACTGACACTGAGTGTGCCTAAGAGCATCAGCAATGGAGACGTCAAAACTGCGACGCCGATTTTTCGCCGACGCCGGTTCTGACGCCGAACCATTGCGACCGGCGTCGGCGAAATCGGAGTCAATTTCGGCGTACCCATGCCGATTCGTGTGGTGACGCCGGTTCTAACGCCGATCCTCACGGCGCCATTGTAGGCCCCGGATCGGCGTCAGAATTTTTTTTTTTTTTTCGAAAACACTTTATATACGCGCTTTGGACGTCATTTTCATTCGACTCCAAAAGGATTTAATTGAAGAGTTGTGGGCGCGGAGGATTGGAAGGCATTAGTTTTTATTTAAATTTATGTAATTTTTTTAAATGTATTTTTTTAAAATTATTGTACTTTTTGAAATTTTAATAGTATTATTCAATTTTCCTGTATTTATCTCGTAAATTAAATTCCGTATGTTGCTACAATTGTAAATTAAATTTATATAATTGTTATTGGTGATGTGGATAGGCTATGAGAGGGCTATTTGATGTCCAGTTGCATGTCCAGATGATGTGGCAGAAAGATTTTAGTGCTGGATGATGTGGCAGTGAGAAGGCTATGTGAGGGCTATGGGAGGTCCTAGACCATTGTGGATGCTCTAAGCCGCTCGTTGATTTTGCTAACAAGCCCATGATTTTGCACCAGGTACGTTCTATTTTGTTTTTTTGAGAGGGTTCATTTTGTTGGGGGAGGGGGTGTGAACTGGGCCCCACGTTCTAACATGATACATGTATTTCAGGCATAATGCTCAGCATAGTATGATGTTTTAAATCATAGTATATCCATCATCACGCATGTTAAAACTCTTCTTGCCATTGTATCTGGTAGAAGCCCTCAAGGCTATTGGAGTAACGGAAGTAGTCCTAGCCATCAATTATCAGCCAGAGGTGAGCTTCTGTTAATTTTCTAAGCAATTTTACTGATGAAAGATCCTTCAATTTTTTTACTGGTTTTGCTTTATTAACAACATAATTTTTTCCTTTCCAGGTAATGCTGAACTTTTTGAAAGATTTTGAGGCGAAGGTTGAGATCAAGATCACATGTTCGCGAGAGACTGAACCTCTTGGAACAGCCGGTCCCCTTGCCTTGGCTTGGGACAAGCTGCTAGATAAGTCTGGAGAGCCATTTTTTGTTATTAATAGTGATGTTATCAGTGAGTACCCACTGAAAGAGATGATTGAGTTCCATAAATCCCATGGAGGTGAAGCTTCAGATCTGATATATATAGCCCAAGAATTACTCAATATTTGACCTTACAAACGAATCTCTCCCCTAATCATCAGGGAAGGTTTGAGGTTCACAAATGGTAAAAAAGCAAAGAAAAGAAAATGTGAATTGCTTCTTACAAAGCTCTTTCCAAAATTGACAATATACACACTGACACTACGAGCATCCGGTCATGGTGATGATGGGTGTCAAAGAGAAACTGCCTAGATTGATGCCACAAGCCAAAACATGATATAAGAAGATATGGCAAGAAGAAACCACGACGCAAAAGCAAAAGCTATGGATATCTGGATCATATCGCATGACAAATTCAAATCATCATTGCAGATACTTGTATCTCTAATGAAGAGCATCATAACACCGGCCGAGGAGCAAGCAGCTGCAAGAGATAGAGTAGCAGTCACCTGCAAAATGGAATTTAAGTTGGAAGTTCCAAGCAAGTTTGGTCAAATGAAATAAATTTAAGCTGCCAACAGAGCATCTCCATCACAAGCGACAGTATGACTGTTTCACAAGATCATGCAATAACACTCATTGCCGTCGATACTGTTATGTTTTCAGACCATTGAACAGTTCTGTCACCAAAAAGATAAAAGAAAAAGGGAAACAA
Organism: Salvia splendens; assembly: GCF_004379255.2. NCBI lineage: Eukaryota > Viridiplantae > Streptophyta > Magnoliopsida > Lamiales > Lamiaceae > Salvia > Salvia splendens. The sequence goes on from NC_056033.1 coordinate 14,852,518, forward strand.
TCATGCATGCCCCTCTTTGTAAGATTTTCAGCCATCTACAAATATATGCAAAGGATTTTGTATTTATCAAACATAAGCCTACTGGAATTTGAGTGAATATATTCAATTATTTAAATCAGAGTTAATACTCGCAACCTTCCTAAACATGCATGTTGAGATCACAATAAAGGATCCTGAAGCATCTCTTCCTATTAAATGATGGGGTGTTTGGACACATCCTTACGTAGAATTCCAGCTCAAGCTCAATGTGAGATTTTCTGGTATAATTCAAGTTAAGTTATAGTTTTAGATTTCAGGTTCTATATATGCTCTCGGATTAGTGTTTTTAGCCAAAGCTAGAACCTACAAAATTCTACTCCCTCTAGAAAATGACATGAGTTACTTATGCGATAAAATGAGACTAGGAGTTGCCAAGTAGCCAATTATGTACCTATTTCTATATGGTGGCTACTGGATAACTTCCTCCTGGTGGCTAGGGCTATGTGACCAAAGTATATGCCCTAAAATCGTTTTGTATAGTTCTTGCAATAGAGGGGAGCTTTTTTTGGGTAATGAATAGGTTACAGGAAATAACTATACCCTTAATCCAAATAAGAGTATCTGAACAGCACCGTTCCTTCTTGTGAATATTAATTCACTTTAGTACCCGCAATGTACGTAATGATATTATAATATTGGGTTTCTTAAATTGTTTTATTTTTGTTTGATATTTCAATCATTATCGTGGTGTGCTCATGTATATCCTAGTACAGTTCCTATATATGTGTTGTGTCCAATTTTATGCTTATCATGTCTCGTTATCATCTCAAAATGAAACATGGCAATTACACAAACTATCTCCTCTAAATGCGATAAGGCACAAAATCACACATCTTCTTTCTAATTTGACAGTCCTGACAAACAAATGGGGTATTTAGAAGTGACTGGCAAATATGCATCAAAGTCAAAGTGTCCCATATTCAACGTAAAAAACTGTCACATGAAAGTATCAACATTAATAGGGAGTGCAGATTGAAAGAACACACTGGAAGTATAGATAAAATACCAAAGTGACATCTGCCTACATGCTTCATACTGCAAATCGAAGTGATAGCGATGTTTAAGAGCATCAAACCATTAAGGCCCTTCTTGGTATGATGGAATAGAATGAAGGTGGAATGGAATAAAGATAGGAATGGAATGAAAATTTCTTTCCAATTTCATTCCATCCCCTCCTTTATTCCATCGCACCAAGCAAATGAATTGAATGGAAGTAGGAATCACATTCCATTCCATTTCCATCTTACCAAGAAGGGCCTAAAAATTTCCCTCACTTGGAAAAAGAACCACTATATACAGCCTGGAGGGGGTTTACTTTTCCTCATTTACTTCCAACAATTTTTCTCACCAAAAACTGAACCATTCTAATAATTTGTTCTACTTATAAATTTCAGCCAATGCCATATTTATGTGTGATGCAGAAGGATTCATCACTAGACTCAACTAACTGAGCACATCTAGACTACTCATAAGTCATAAGAATGTAACAAGCACAAAGTATTACATATCCCCATCAAAAACTACCACCAATACAAATCTAGACAGTCAGAAAGTATACTTCAGCAAGTGATGGATGGAAAAGACTCGGTAATTGTCTGTCCATTGTAGATACTATGTAAACATGTGGCGATAAATGCAGTTCAAACTAATGAATTTCTTGAGTGTGTTATTTACCCAGTCACCGACGACAAACAGGCTCACAATGATGTTGGTATGCAGGTCCTTGTTGAACCTCAAAGCATGTACATCTAGGCACATGAGTCCAAAGCTCCACAAAACCTGAAGCCCCATCGATGCAATCAAGTAGCTGTCAGAGCAAAATGTTTCAGCCATTAGTAAGAAGACACTTGTCCACAACTCTACTCGGGTACAAACAATTTCTAGACAGTAGACACACAAGTATTGACATCCAAGACTCGAAAGAAACCATCTTGCGTGACTTGAGGGATTTTGACTATCAACTTCAGAAACTATATCGGTACAAATGCCACTTAATTCAGTATCACCAAAAGCACCAGCCAACAAATCAGAGAGATTCTGACTATTTATTTTAATATTGCAGTTTTGCATCCAACCATGGAACCCTCATTTAAACATTTCAAGAATAGCCTCCAAAACGTTTAAACGTTTTCAGTATCAACCCCAAAATCACCAATCTCCATTAAATACTATACATAACAAGTTACCAGAAATAGGAAATTCTAGATTTCTATTATTGAGACTCCTCTATTAGGAAAGTGCCACTGACTCACCATCTACATATAGTGCTAGGATATAATGAAAGAACAACCACCTGAAAACACAAATTTCTTTCCCAAAAGAAGCAGCTGCAAACATAAAAAAAACTAGAGGAAAACAATTGTCCAGCAGAAAAAGGGGGAAAGGATAATTACCAAAAGGCAGTAGCAGTTGAGAAGCCAGAAGCAGAGGCCATGACCCCAATTGAAGCAGCTGCTGACACACACTGCCCAATCCTCAATATCAGCCCACTTTTTCTCCCTGGGCTTCCAAACAGCTCCTTCATATCTCTATCTCTCTGTATATATATGTATATTACTGCGCAAGATATGAACAAGTTACTATTTTTCCTGGTAAAGATTGAATCTTTATGTGATGGGTTAGTCCCCCAAGGCAGATGGGACAGTGGGATTCACTCAAAACATTCCTCCGCGAGATTGGAAATGAAAAATCAAGAAAAACAGAAACCCCTTCTCCTCACCCTTTTGAAGAAACCATTAATATTCTCTCACTTTTCTCGGCCTTTCGAATACCGATATCTATAAATTCAGCTCATATTCAGCCATATTTTGTGTGTGAATTGTTGAAAAGAGTGATTCGCCGAAGAAGAAGGTCTAATTTTGTTATCTGAATCTCATCACTCGATTCATCTGCTTGGATCCTTTACCAACCTCACCAACTGAAGTAGAAAAGGAGCTCTGAAAATGTGAAAAAAAAGGACAAAAAAGGTATATTTGTCGCCATTTCTTATGATTTTAATTCCAGTGGTGGACTCTTTCTGTTAGCCACATAAAATTGAACACCTTTGTTTGAAATGTGTTTATTACGCATTCAATTCTTGACATTTTCATTATTCAATTAACAATGTCAAAGAAATAGACATTTTGTGTTTCGTAATAAACGGAAATATTTGACATTTCATTATTATTCAGAATAATTTGTAATTTTTTAATGATTTATTGTTACATTATATAGTGTTTTTACTGCTTCACTTTATAATTCAAAAAAGATGAGAATATTAACTGAAATTACAATAAAAATCATTCATTGGGGAAAATATTTAATACTCCTAGAAAACATTGTAAGGAGTAGGACATACCTTCTACGAGAAAGGAATATACCTTGGCAAAAATGAAGTATGTACTAAATTTCTCATCAACACCAACATTTCTAAATCAACTTAAACGTTCTTAATTATATACTCCATCTTGGTATAAGTGACCAAACAATTGCATATTTTATATTGATTTGATAGTTGTTACGCACATATTTCTTCACATAAACCAATTTGGATTGATTGTGCTTTGAAACATAGAGTTTTATTTTTAACTGCAAATTACATATTATTGGAAGCTGAATTGTTAGGATTCATACTAGAATTGACAAAGTGATTGTGTTGGGCAGGCACTAAAGCATTGATAAATTGGCTACAACATCAAAACTTCATCGAAAATACAACCAGAATTTGTAATTTTAAGGGCTATGCCTATACCCCTAATTTGATTGTTTAACAATAATCACACGATTTGTGATTTTGAAATTATATTATGAGAAGTGAAGAATGAGATTGAATAACATTGAATTTACATCACGATTTACATTGTTTGGGGAAACTTCACAATGCTATTAACTGAAAATGATAACTTGGCCAAATAATAACTGCCCAAATACAACTTTTGACATTCATTTAATATTAATAATACACAAAGAAACAATAGTCCTCTTTTCATACTAGGAGGTGATCAAAGTTATTCATGCTTCCTGACTCATCTCCTTGTGAGTATACACAATGCCTTTGTCACCATTTACCACTTGCCCTTTTCCTCTTGCAAGCCTGTATCAGATTGCACCATCATTTTGCTTTCAAGATTAATGAAAGAAGACTTGCAGTTGCACATTATACCATTGAAATTTCTTATTACAAACATACCATCGTGTTGTTAGCAGTCCTTCAACACCTACAGGACCACGGGCGTGAATTCGACTTGTACTGATACCAACCTGTTAGATAGATACAATTACATAAGGACGACGATACTAATAATTTGTTCTTGAGACCTACTTGAACATGGACGTATATAACATACCTCTGCACCTAATCCAAAGCGGAATCCATCGCTGAATCTTGTACTTGCGTTGTGAAACACAGCAGCACTGAAATGTAACAGCTCATGTTACATACTAGGATTTTAGTTGGACTCTTTTACGAGTTTATTTCAAATATAATTTCCGGATGGTATATATTGACATAAGAAATTACCTGTCTACTTGACGCAAAAAGATTCCAGCAACCTCATCGTCTTCTGTTACAATGCAGTCTGTATGTGCACTGCAATTAAGAGAGTATCCACTGCATTAGATACCATTCTCACAATACTGAGAAGCAACGATTGTAAAAAACATGTAAAGACAAATATGAGTTGGAAAGATCTTAAAAGGTGACATGCCTTCCATGTTGATGTATATGATCAATGGCAGCATTTACATCATCCACAATCTCAACAGTGCAAGCAAGAGCACTATATTCGTGGTGTAATGACTGTGCCTCGGGAATGTTCAGTAAAGAGCTTGCTCGAGGTCCACCAAATATTTTTACTCCTGTCACACACGTGTATATAAAAATACTAGTATTGTGAACACCGATTTCATTCGAGGGCTGCGAAAACAACTGTACTAACAATTATTTAGCCTATTTCCAAATCTTTAGACAAACTCTAGTGCAAAAATGTTGTATACCATGGGCTAACAAAGATGCAATAAGAAAATATATGATTAGTGACTGTGATTCCAACTAAAAGCTTATAACTAAAAACTTTTGAACCTTTGTTATTCTAAATATTCAGACACCATTGTGGAAAAGGCATGACCTCATACAGTTTTCATGCATTATGAGAATATCAGCATATCCTATTTAGTCAAATCTTGTATTGTTTCAATAGATGACCTTCTAAGGACCCTTAATCCTCAAAGAGGAATAAAGGGAATTTTATTTTTATTTTGGATACTATAGGGTGGTTCGATGTTAAAGAGACGCCCACCTTTGGTTTGAAGTTCCACTATTAGCTCATTTTGACCACCAGTCTGCACAAGGTCCTTGTGTACAAGCAATGTTTCCTATAAAGCAAAGGAGATATTATTTTCCACTCGTATCTTGGATAAATTTATAATAAAGTTTTAAGAATAAGACATACCATTGCATTGCAGGCAGCAGGATAATCAGTTTTTGCATCTACAACAATTTGTTTAGCCATGTCCATATTAGCAGCCTTATCTACGTATACATGACATATTCCATCTGGGAACAAAACACACAATAGTTTTCAAGAATGAGAAATTTGACGACTGCTTGACCAATACTGCGCAAAGAGATAATAAAATAGTCTACAAAAGTAGAATATATTTTTTTACCAGCATGTCCAAGAACAGGAATCTTTGTTGACGCCTTAATTTGAGATACAAGTTTGTTGCTCCCTCTAGGAATCACAAGGTCAATTACATCATCCAGCTTTTCCACAAACATTAAACGTCATTTCCAACTTTTATATTGTGGATTTAATACCAATGAAAAATAATACATTAGAACCATTAAGCACTATATAAATTAAAAAACCTTGAGCAACTCAGGGATCTCTTCTCTAGAAGTAACTAGTCCAATAAGGCCTTCACCAACACTTTTTGGGATGGCCGATGTGATTATCTGAAATAACAAGTGAATGAAGTAAGAATCTCTAATATTAATAATGGAATGAGCTAGAACTTCACATTTCACATGATCTACCTTGTGTAGAATTGCATTTGATCTTCTAGCTTCTTTGCCCCCTTTTAACAGGAGTCCATTCCCACTTCGAATTGCTAGTGAAGCTATCTGTTTAAAGGAAAACATAAGGCCATGAGTTTGTACCGATGAGATAAACAAAAATTTATCTGATGTGTTGTCGACAAGTTCATTATAAACAAAAACTGAAGCCCCTGGGATACCATTAAACATGAAACATACTAAAAAACATCAAATTATTGTTACTGTACTTTCTTAAGCTTGCTGCATATAATAAGGTAACTTTTACAGCTCCAGATACTACTATCTACTGATAAGAGGGAAGAGTGAGTAAATCTGAGTGATGACAAACTAGCAGAGAAATATTTTCGATTTGACGAGGCCTAAAAACGGAATCTTGAAAACCTTTTTGAGAATATGAGGTGGAATAATAGAGTCTAAGATGCTCCAAAATGACTAAAAAACACTATGGAAGAAAGACTTTTAGTGATTGAAACTCTTTTAAAATTCAGCAGCGTTAAATCAAATGAAGCAAATCTTGAAAACCTTTTTGAGAATATGAAGTGGAATAACCGAGTTTAAGAAGCTTCAAAATGAAGAAAAACACTACAGAAGAATGACTTTTAGTGAATGAAACTCTTTTCAAATTCAGAAGCATTAAATCAAATAAAGCAGACTAGCGGTCACTTATGCACGCAGAAGAGCCACATAGGAAATTTTGTTGTAATTTACCTGAACCAGAGCATCAGGTCGAGACTCAAAAATGATCAAAAGAACGCCCAAAGGAGATGATAATTTCTCCAAGATGAATCCTTCTGATAGCTGCAGCAATAATTATCAGACAATCACAAACTTATCTCCTAATAATCTACCCTATAAGATTTTCAATTATAATTTGTTGTGCAAAATCTCTTGGAAAGTTAGGGAGCAAGCCCAGCCGTTTTATCCCTTACCAAGACATTTTATCAAACCCAAGTCAACCAGAGATTCAGAACCTCATCACATACATATAAAAATGCTTAATAGTTTATTACATTTCTGGAAAGCAAACATGCATACAAAAATTGACTCTCTACACTATGGATTTCAAAATATTATACTAAGATTTAGCTCAAAAATTATAAGAAAGAAACATAGCAATATTTATATATCTATGGTCTAGCTTAATTGTGTTGAGAGCTGGATACATCAGACTTGATTCAAGTGTTTGATCTTGGAACTTTTTTCTAAAGCTTGGATCTCACAATTATAGATACTATTTCAGACCTTCTAACACAAAATTAACATGATGCTACTCTTTATTGCAGAAGCTGAAATAGTAGGTGGCATTTCTAAATGAGGGAGACCTTAGTTTGGTAGCTATGAATTTGAGAACAGTCAACTTCTACTTATCAATTACAAACAATATTGCAGAAACAAAGTATCAGGAAGACAGTATAACTCCACACTCTCACTATTTCCCACCATTACTATAATTCTAATGTAATGAGGATAAGGACCTCATTTACTGACCTCCATTCTCTTCAAAACTCGACCAACTGGCTCCTCCATGTTTGCTAGCACGCGAATAGAATTTGCGAGACCTGAAACCTGAAAATCATATAAAATTCTAAGAATATTTGTAGCAACACTTCAGTTAAAAGGTTACGTGCTTTATCAAGTCATCTTACCTTACCGGGCTTCAAAGCAAGCCTTGATACTAAAGCTTTTTCATATCCGGCCTTTAGGGCATCAGCAATATCAGCTTCATTTTCAGCAGTTATTAGCTTCTCATTAGCCTCTAAGGCATCAGCAACACTCAACAAAATCTTACTCCTGTCATGAGAAGACATTGCCTGCAACATACAAATGTGACATGCTTATTATAAAACTGTGTATTGTGTAACAAACCAAAAGAGTTCTTATTCAGGAATTATTACCTGCAGTCTCCGTGAACTATCTCTTGCAGCCATCGCCATCTCCCTCGCACCTAATTCTCCTAGTGGGGCCCATTTATGTGCATCCCGGTGGAATAGTGTGCCAATACGTTGTCCACTTAGAACTTTTAGGATATTTCCATATGCAAAACCGCTACATCCAGATAGAAAGGGTTTGGGATCAGAGACAGAAAGTAGAAAATACCCAATGTATTTAATTGGGCTGCTGAGTTTAAGTCCATACTGTTATTTTAATCCCCTCCTACATAATTAATTAAGCAGTACATACATAGAACTAAACATTCAAAAGTTAATAAAAAGGTGCTAATACATGTGCATTTCATTAAGAGACATACAAACGCTAGCTAACTTGTTCCTAGTGTTCTATATAACTCGAATTAGCAGCTTCGCAGAGACTTTATTTAAAAATTATTGAAATGAAACTACTAACAAACCAGAAACAATTTATCACACTATGAAGCGTGGTTGGAATATCGGATATGAGCAGCGCAATGGGAAAAGTGAATTAGATTAAACATTTGAGAAATACAAATGAGTTGCATATCGATGCAATTAAAAAGTGCAATCATTGTGGCTTTATTCATCTTCGAAATGAAAAAAGAATAGCTACTTGATGTCTTGAACCACGTGTCGATGCTCAGATCAGTAGAAACGAATTATTGCATTTCCTAAAAGGGATTTTTTGTAAAGAGAAAATATTATTTTCATCACATCTGCTCAAACAAGACGTCTCTAGTTGTTCACTAGTTCTTACTACTTAATAAGGAAACTTTTGTAAAGAAAATGTTCTTTTCATTACATCTGTTCAAACTAGATGTCTCTTGTTTTTCATACCTTATAATCCATCTGCTCCTTATGCAGTACAGATATTCATTTAAATACAGTGAGAATTATGTTGTAAAAGGCACTTTAGAAAAAATTGAAAAATAAATTATTAGTACTCCATATGATAAAAAATTATCTTATGCATTTTCTGTAATAAACAACCAAGATAGAAAAATTTACAGGGAGGTGAGCGGGTACCTGGTGATAACAACAGGAATGCCAGCGTACGCAGCATAAACAGCAGCTTTTACTTTAGCCGTCATCCCTCCTCTTCCCACTCGTGATTTGTCTCCAAAAGTTATCAGACCCTCATGTCTTTCCTTAACATACGTATGAATTAGTTCAGATTGGGGATCACTTGGTGGGCCGCTATAAAGACCGTCTACATCACTCAACAGAAAAAGTAGATCAGCTTTTAGCTCCAATGCCAGGAGAGCCGCTAAACTGTCATTATCCCAAAATATTCCAGAAGCGTCCTACAGAAAGGAACCATATGAGGAAAATGATGTGAGGAGCAGAGGATATGCTGCTATCCAATCTAGATATGTAGTTCGCCCCACCAGTACGAACAAAAGAACCCAGAGAGTTTTCATATACCTAGCTCCTAAATGAAGTAGTCAACTAATATTCTCTAATATGCATTCTCATGGAATAATGAAATTGAAGAAAGATCACTGGACACTTGCAACAGTAGTTACCCAAACAGGCAAAACATGAATTTTGTAAATTGAAACTGGTGAAGAAAATTGGAATCATTTCCTTTATTGAGTAGTTAAGGCACTTGCTTTGATAACATGTAGTACAGCTGACTTGTGCACCATCTGATCTAATTAGAACAGAAAAGATAAGCAATGAATAAAATCAATAGCCCACCTCATAGGGAGCTTTCCTGGTACTGATGGCATCATTTTCATTAAATATTGGAACCACCTTCAGCGACAACATAGATTTCACAGTTTCATTCAGTTGCCTTCTGAAATCTGGGTCTCTAAAATCATTATCAGTTACTAGAAGCTGTGCTGAGGTCGTATCCAACTGCACGAGAGAATCCCATAATAAGTTAGATCCACATGGTTGGCACATCTTCCAGGAGATTTATTTTCTTTAAGGCACACCTGGCTGAACAAAGTGTCATACAAAGCCATAAGACCATTTTGTCCAACAGCCGCACAAGCTTTCCCATCAAGTTCAACTTGCGGCTTTTGGAGGTCAGCAAAGCTGCCAAAAACCAGGTCAAAAATTATTATAATGATAAAACAGAGGTTAACAGTGTTGTCAAACATAATTTAAAAAAAATCAAATTCTTATGCTTTTGTCTATGCACTGTTAATATGTTTAGGCACCAGTTAAATTGATCATGAAGCATTGAACAAAACTATGAACACAAATTCCTGAGAAGTTCTTAGATAAGAGGAAAAGATTCCATATAGACTTTCAGAAATCTCTGAAGCCTTAATCAAGCGAATAAAGGAAGCCAAAATACCTGCTGTGAACTAGTCTCCTGTATCGAAGCCTCTGGCGGCCAACACCAACAGCACCTGATGTCACCAAAATTACCTCGTAGCCATCAGTGTTGAGTTCATAGATCTGCACTTGATATGCAACTTAAAAATGTAAGAATTACACAAGTATTATGGATGTCATCAGGAATTGAGATAAAAATTTTAAAATTATGTAATCATTGAGCACCTGCTCACAAAGTGAGCCTAGTCTTCCAAGAGCTAGTCGTCCATCAGCTTGAGTAACAACAGCAGTTCCCACCTTCAATTTTAGAATGAAGCATCAGTTAAAAGTACAAGATAAACCAATTTTGATGTAAGAAAGGGAAATTTACAATTAAATGCCTGCTGCACTACTAGTAAAGCATACAATTGCAAATAAAATGATGAATGCAACTTTTGTATGCTAAATCACACACATAAACACAATATCAATTGCACTGATACCCATCCACCAGAAAAATGAGTGAAGTCAGAACTGAGTCAACATCTTCATCCAAAATCTCCTAGTTCTGGTTAAATTTATTGTATACAGAACTGAAACATACATTTGTAAACTACTCAAATAATGATAAATGTGTGCATCCTTTAAATGCTGCTGCCATACAAGTTATTCGTGCAATGGCATCGAAAACGATTCATTTGATCGCAATAAACACACACACGCAGACGCAGAGAAAAAATTCGCACAATAAAGCAGCAATCCAGAAAGTCAACCTCCAAAAATCAGAGAGAGATTAAAAGGAAACGAATAGCAATAAAAAGGTTGCAGAGTTGGTTACCTTGATGACGATGCGTTTGACATCTCTGAGAAACGAACGAGTGGAATCAGCAGCCTCCATTTGAAAAGATTTCAGAGAGAGAAATGCAGAAATAGATTGAAGAATATGAAAATTGGAGATGAAGAGGAGAGTCGTGAAGAGAAGTATTTATAGGGTTTTAAATGTAAGTAGAGTAACAGCAGCATATGAACTCAGCCCTGCACTGCACACCACTTTGTCTTCTTCTCCTCAAACAATACACGAGCGACGCGCAACATTGTGATTACGTGGACGGGTAGTTTTCATTTTGATTCTATCCATTATAAAAAAAATTAATACAGTATTCTCTTCATTTCATATAAGAGCATCCACAATAGTAATAGATCAGCCATAGGCTAGCCATAAACTCCGCATGCCACATCATCAGGCTTAAAACTCCTCATGCCACATCATCAGGACAAGCAACTGGACAAGCAATAGGCTAGCCACAATAAACAAAATTATAAAAAACAAATAATTAACAATCACACAAAATACAGAATTAAATTTACGACACTGATACGGAAAAATTCAATAATAATATTTAAATTAAAAAAGTACATTAATTAATCTTCGACAATCATGTTGTGCGGGATAATACATGCGGACATTATATCAGCAATGCAGTCGACATGCCACAAACGCGTTGGACCACTAATTGCCGCCCATCGAGACTGGAGCACACCAAATGCGCGCTCCACGTCCTTGCGCGCCGACTCCTGCCGTTCCGCAAAGTAGGTCTTCCTCTCATCTGATGCGCATCTGATCGTCTTCACAAAGACGGGCCACCTAGGGTATATCTCATTCGCCAAGTAGTAGCCCATATCATGATGGTTCCCGTTGGCGATAAAACTGATGGCCGGACCGACGCCCTGGCACTGCTCGTTGAAAAGGGGCGACGAGTTGAGGACGTTGAGGTCGTTGTTCGACCCGGCTACCCCAAAATATGCATGCCAAATCCACAGCCGGTAATCAGCTACGGCCTCGAGGATCATCGTGGGATTCTTTCCCTTGTAGCTGGTGGTGTAGAACCCTTTCCAGGCAGCGGGGCAGTTCTTTCACTCCCAATGCATACAATCTATGCTGCCCAACATCCCGGGGAACTCATGCTTCTCCCCGTGCATCTGCATCAGATCCTGGCACTCTTCAGGGGTAGGGCTTCGAAGATACTGATTACGGAATATTTCAATGACGCCCTGACAGAAATACTTCAGACAATCCAGGGCAGTCGTCTCACCGATGTGGAGGTACTCGTCCCACATGTCTGTCGCGCCTCCGTAGGCCAACTGCCTGATTGCCGCAGTGCACTTTTGTATAGGTGTGTGGGCGAGTCTGCCAGCCGCATCGTACCTGAACCAGAAACACAAATATCGACGCTCCAAAGCATCAACGATACACATAAACACTGCCATACGCATCCTAAAATGCCGTCTGAAAAGAGGCTCTCCAAACCACGGCTCCTCCGCAAAGTAGTCTTCATATAGTCGCTGATGTGCAGCTACGTGATCCCGATCAATCACTGCTCGTCAGTGGACAACGGGTGGAGGTCGAGGTACCGCCGACTGCAAAGCCCTTTGTATCAACCGGTTTATCTCACGGGACGTATAGACCTCCAACTCTTCGTTCATTTGCCGTTCGTACTCCTCAGCATACCCACCACTACCACCACTACTACCACCCGCGTTACTCATTTCACGTTGTTTCTCTTGTACAAAAATTAAGATGACGTGCAAATCGCGTATATATAGTGTTTCGAAAAATTAAAAAAAATTTGAGCTGGTCGATTGGGAGCCTGCAATGGCGGCCAGCTGACATACTTGGATTTTACATGGTTTTAGAGGGTGGTTTTGTATGAATTTGATCATATATCGTCTATTATTAGGCTTGTTTATATCTACTTCTCTATTATGTTGGTATGTTGACCATTTTGTTAAGAATGCGTAGAAAAAGGTGCAAAATAGGTGGATGTGCAGCAGCCTTGGTTTGAGACAATGTTACTGGAGATTTTGAATTCCAATCAACCCCCAATTCATATCATTCTCTTCGTCTTCGAACGAGCTTCGCGTGGGTATCTTAAACACCTCAATCGGAGCTTTGTAGAAGAAGTTATGGCCGTTTTACAAGCATTGCGCTGTCCAGAAAATCTCACGCGGCCGGGTGAATTGTTACCCTATAATTCCACCCGGCCGGGTGTCGCAAATTGAGCGCTGGAAGGTCAGAAACTGGTCGAAAATCATCACCCGCCCGGATGATTTTTACCCTTTATAATTCCACCCGGCCGGGTACGTTGTTTTGGCGTATTTTTATGCTAAAAACGCGATTTTTGATGGGGATTAAAAGGAGAAAAAGCTTAGGGTTCAATCTATTCTACACTGACCGCCAAACACACATTCTCTCTCTTTCCGAAGAACGCTTGGAATACGATTGAAGATTCAAGCTTCAATTCCTCCGCTAATTGTAATTCGTATCATGAATTCCGTTGTTTTTCTTAGTGTTGGTTTGTTTTCTACCATGAACATGAGTAGCTAAGCACCTTTCATGTAGAATTCTTGGTGAAGATGCATTGATTCATAGTTTTAATCCAATTGACTTCGTTTTATCTTGCTTTTGCAATTGTTTGAATTATTCTTGTGCTTTTTCCTATCAATTGCTTGATAACCAATTGGGAGCGTTAAGGTTTCTTAGAGTAATCGAGAGATGAAATATTTAATCTTGAAAGAGGAATAATTCACACCTTAATTCAATAGAACTCGGGAGAGTTGAGATTTTGAGTGGAATCATAAATCTAATCAAACTGTTAGGAGTTAGGTCTAAGAATTAAAAGGGGACTTCAATTATTACACCTAATCTACGGATTTCTCACCTCGGGGGGGGGGGGGGGGGGGGGGGGGGGGGGGGGGGGGGGGGGGGGAGGGGTTTAATCTACAATCGTGATTGATTCAACAATTTTGGAGACTTTAAATGGTAAATTTATTTCAATTGGGTTAGACTATGAGTTGCGCATCGGATCCCGGAATTCTGCATTATACAACTTGCTTAATTGTTTTCTTGTTTAAGTGTTTTAAGTTAATCTCTGAATTTATATGCTTTTAGTAGTTGGTAGTTTCAAAACCCAAAATTTCCTGATTGTCTGGATAGTAGTTAAATTTGTTCGTGGTACTTAGGTTTACACTTAATTGTCTATGTGGGATACGATATACTCTTGCTTGCTAAATGCTACAATAACCCCGTACACTTGCGGGTATTAATTGGGTAAAATAAAGTTGAGTCACCAGCCGACCGGCGAGCGGATCGGCCAGCGCCCGAAAATTGGCGTCGGATCACCGATTTTTCACCGAAATGGCGCTCGCTGGTTCCAATGGTTCGGCGAGCGAACCGGCCAGCGCCGGGAATCGGCTAGCCTGTCTGCTCGCCACCATTGGAGATGCTCTAATAAAATCTTTAAAAACAACACGAATTTGAATACAAAATTGATAAAATAAAAAAAAGGAAAAAAATGGGTAATCACATTATTAAACAGAAATCTTTTTATAAAATAGAAAAACATAAATTAAATCAATTTGTTATTTTTAAAGCAAAATAGGAAATACTATATAATTCGGTGAGAGCAATAATTATATTCAAATCACTAAATCAATCTTTCGCTTTATTAAAAAAAAGAATCATTTATGAATACCACATTCATCACATTATTTTTTTTCCACATAAAAAAAAAACTATTTTCTCAACATTTTCCATCTCATTGTGCAACTATGGCCGGCCAATCTCAACAACGACCACATGCCATCACCGGATTACCCAACTCCAAGTACTCAAGGCTTGTCGACACCTGGCTACCAAATGCATCCTCCAACTAAGAACGTCTACCGGCCCTTCATGGCCACTTGCGGCAGGGATCCCACGACTTGACGCAATCGTTATCACAAACTAGGGAGACTCAGCCTGAGGATGAAGGAAATCCGGAAGAAACTCTGATGACTAGTGACTATTACAATGCCACTGCACATCATCCCTACACTCCGCTCGAGATGGATAATTGTTCAAAGTGTGGATCGCCACTTTGGAGGATCCGGGAACCAACAAACTGGAAAAAATTTGGGGCAAGGGTGACTAAAAACTATAACAACGCGTGCCCGAGAGGAACGCCTCCCAC
This sequence comes from Salvia splendens, assembly GCF_004379255.2. Classification (NCBI taxonomy): domain Eukaryota; kingdom Viridiplantae; phylum Streptophyta; class Magnoliopsida; order Lamiales; family Lamiaceae; genus Salvia; species Salvia splendens. Next base: position 14,867,784 of record NC_056033.1, read on the forward strand.
AATGGGAAGATCCTTCGCCGTCATTTCGATCGCGTTGACAATGATATCAAGATGTTTTGCGACATCTATAGGAATGAAGAACAATAGTACCAAAACAAAGCGAGTGGAGCCGGCATTTTACGGGTGGCTATGATGTTCTTCCTACAAGACACTAGGAGGACCTTCAAGCATACCATGACTTGGGATAAGGTTCTGTATATGAATAGGTAGGGGAGTGACATTTAGTCCAACACGGTTCAAGCTCGAAACAGACGAAGCACACTACGAGTGCCCAATACACTTCAAGTGGCGGTGTTGGTGGCTGATCCGCGCCTGATGACGAGGAGGCCGTAAGCCAGTTCGTGGGAACCGATGCATGGGCTCGAGCTCCGGTGCGCGGCGTTGTTCGATTGGGACGAAGGCCGTGAAGGCTATTACAAATAGAGGTAGGGGACGAGGCGAACCAAGCCAGACGGTCCCTTCACAAGGGTGAATAATTCTTTGATGTCCATGTTCTTCGCGACCACAATGGCCGACATTGCCCGTATGACGTCGTTTTCAGAGTACATAACCAAGGACTTTAGCTTCTCATGACTCAATTGAGACTTCCTTTGATGTCGACATGTCGTTTGTGCAGCCACAACAACCTCCACAGCTGATGACAGAGTAATCTTTTAGGATTTAATTATGTGATTTTTTAATTTTTATAATTTAAATTTCGTATCTTTTAATTTCTATGATTTAATCTGCAATTTTTAATTTTTAAGATTTTATTTTTTAGTTTTCGGTATTTTTAAGTAAGTGATATTTGTTAATTAGTTGTACAGTATTTTTTATTGAATAGAAATTAGAAAGTGTACTCATGAATAGTTAAGAGGAGATACTTAAGAGATGAAATGTTACGTGTGTTTGTCTCTTGATTAAAAAATAAAAAGTGATGTGGAGCCCATGAATAATGAATTGAAGAGATTTTACACTTTGTACCTTCTCATCTATTCCCTCCGTCCCACTCTAAGTAGAGCATTTCTAATTCAGAAAATTTTATTTAGTATTGTTTTGTGAATAAAATGGAGATAATAAAGTATATAAGAGAAAGGGAAAAAATTAAGAGAAAGTGATGTTTCTATATTTAGAAACGTGTCATTTAGAATGAGACATTCTAAAATGGAACATTATCATTTAAAATGGGAGGGAGGGAGCAATACTCATTACTCAATTATTGTCACCGTATAGGTTTTCAGCTTGCTCAATCACATCTTGTGCTCAGACTACTATACTGTTTTTCTTCTCAATCCGACATATATCATTGAAATAAATTGGGTCATAATTTGCAGATAATTAAAATTAACAATATCAATATAGTAGGTGCGACAAAAACTTGGTGCTTAAATTTTCTCACTTTGCTCATCTCTTGCACATGAGTATATTCTATCAAGTACCCAATCACTTGAATTGATCTCGTTGATGGTATTGGTATGTCTTACCATCTAAAATGTACGGTTTATAAAACTTTTAGATCAATGACTTTGCTATTAAACAAAAAATTAGTACTACTACTTGACTACATTGGTATATTTTTATGGGAAAGTTGTAAAAAAAGTTATGAATTTTGGTTTTATTCCGTCATTTTAAAGTCGACTGTAAAACTCATTAAATTTAACATTTTTCTCAACTTTTAATTTGGATAAAATTATATCTATGATGGAAAATTCTACATCGACGAGATTCGATGATGAACTTTATCATTTTCTCAACACACTTAGCACATAACTCAGCCATATCAGCAATCTGAAAAACATGTGTACTATATCAATAACATATAACAAATAAGCAATCAAAATATATTTGCTAATAAGATAATCGAAAAAAATATCAAAATACTACTACATAGATTCTGTGGCTGGTTTTGAATATATACCAAAAGTTTTTTTATAATTAACCCTTTATATTTATGTTTTATTTGGAAGTGGAAAATAATTACTGGATTTCGAATCCTCAATTGATTTGTCATGAAAAAGGAGGTCACATGACTCACATTGTTTTAGTATCTCCTAAAAAACTTAGGATGGCATACTCAATATATGTAAAATGAGAACTGCATTAAAACGAGCATATAAGAATATTGATTTCCAATATCGGTCGAACATGTCACACTAATTTTCCTAATCTTAATTAACTTTTCAATATTCGGTCGAACATGTCACACTGATCCTGCAAACACATAACACACCTCACATTATCAGCAACATATGGTAATCTAAGTACTTCCTCAGTCCCATTACGAATAAAATATTAGCTTTACCGAAGATTTTATATAATATAATTTTATGAGTTAATGAGGAAATAATAAAATAAGAAAGATGAAAAAGTAGAAATGATGTTGGTTATATTTTACTAGAAAACATTTCATTTATAATAAGACAATAATGAAAAAAATTTAATGAGATGAATAAAGTAGTATATATGTATACTTAATTAATGCAAGGTGTAGGCAATGAAAGTCAGTTTACAATCAGTTTCAAATTCGACAACTTCATGTACATATTCTAATTATATCTCTACATTAGACAAGTTGGAATCTTGCGCTGAAAAAGGGCAAAAGTGAAATTCAGTTGAAACAGAAATGAGCACCTTATTTTGGAAAAAGAAAAGCATATAAGTAATTTCAAATTGAGTAGAAACTTGGGATTGCTATTTATGTCGATTGATGTATGGTTCGTAAAGAAAAAACATTAGAAATGTATTTTTATCATGTTTAACTTCCACTTTCTTATCCCCGAAATTAAATTTCCCAATCAGTGTAAGAATTAAGAATATATATTGATTTTAACGTAGTACTTATGACAGTATTACAATAATGTGTCTCCAAATAATTGGTTTATTGATCACAATCGTAGACCATATAAATATTAACCATCCAAATTAGTTCCTAATTTCTATAGGAATATACTCCCTCCATCCGCCATTAGGAGTCTCATTTCTTGGCGGCATAAGTTTTAACAAATGTTAAGAAAAGTAGGTGAAAAAAATTAGTGTAATATGAGTCTCACTTGTATATATTAGTTTTATATAAAATGTGAGTGAAATAAGTTAGTGGAATGTGAGACCCTATTACCATTTATAGTAAAAATACTAAGACTCTTATTCGTGGACGGACTAAAATGAAAAAAAACGAGACTTCTATTCACGGACAGATGGAGCAGTGAATATGCTATGCGTGTGGTAGACACTAATGTAAGGCATTGTTGAAGGAACAAATTAAAATAGGTGAAGGTTGAATATGTACAGATCTGAATTTAGAGTTTAATGATGGAATAATTTGGTATATAATTAGTAGAGCGTCACAGCCATAAATTAGTGGAGTACAATTCATCCGCCGCGTATTATAGAAATTACAACTAACATGTGCATTTCTCATTTGTTGTATGCTTCATAGCAAGGCAACTATAATCACACTTTTGTTTTATACCCAAATAATAATATTCCTTCAAATATAAGCTGAAATTAGGATTGGAAATCAGATCAGGATATCCTTTTTATTGCTATCATATCATATTTTAGAGCTTATATTAAGGGATAATTTTTTTTAAAAAAATCATTCTTATTGTGTAAACGAGTTATTACTAATTTCTATAAATGTAATTTATAAAAGTTAATTCTCACAATAAAAAGTAGTACTCTTAACGATGGTAATTGAGAGAATAGGATAGGCTGCGCATATTGGATGTTTTAGGGAGCAAAAGAATCGTTTATTGCTTGTTATTAGATACAATGATTCATCTCCTTTATATAGGGAGGAGTACACTTAATTTAGGTAGTGTATAATTCTATTCTAGGACAATGTATTTCCTATTAATTGTGTATATTCTCCTTGTAATGACTCCCATGATTATGGTAATGCAATCTTCTTTGATTCCAATAATGGCTCCTATGATTTTGGTATGGTTTGACACTCCCCCTCAAGTTGAGCAACGGTATCTCCGATGCTTAACTTGCCCAATATCTCTTTGAAGATTTTTGGTTGAACCGCCTTTGTCAATATGTCTGCGAGTTGTTCTTCCGAGCGGACAAAAGGAAATTCAATGACACCTCCTTCCAATTTTTCCTTGATGAAGTGTCGATCTACTTCCACATGTTTGGTTCGGTCATGTTGCACTGGATTCTCTGATATGCTGATGGCGGCTTTGTTGTCACAGAACAACTGACTCTTTCGAGTAGGTGGGAAGCCAATCTCTGTGAGTAACCTCCTTAGCCATAGGATTTCCATGAGTCCACTTTTCATTCCTCGGAACTCGGCCTCGGCACTAGACAGAGCTACAACCTTTTGCTTCTTACTCCTCCAGGTAACCAAGTTTCCTCCGATGAACATAAAGTAGCCTCCTGTAGATTTCCTGTCCACTGGATTGCTTGCCCAGTCAGCATCCGTGTATCCATCCACCTCCAAGTCGTCCCTTTTTGCTAGGAATATTCCATAGCCTACAGTGCCTTTTAAGTACCGTACAATTCTTAACGCGGCCTCCATGTGATTAGCCTGAGGTTGGTGCATGAACTGACTCACAATACTCACAGCATATGCAATGTCGGGTCTAGTGTGGGAGAGATAGATAAGTTTTCCGACTAGTCGTTGATAGCTTTCTCTGTCTGTTAGTTCTGCTCCTTACTCTATTTTTAGCCCATGTTTTGGAATCATCGGAATGTCTGCAGGCTTGCAGTCAAGGAGACCTGTTTCTGCCAGTAGATCTAACACATACTTCTTTTGCCTTAGGAATATCCCGTGTCGGGATCTCAATACTTCTATTCCCAAGAAGTACTTCAGAGCACCTAGATCCTTCATCTGGAATTCTTTGAATAGATTTTCCTTCAACCTCTGGATTTCTTCTACATCATCTCCAGTAATGATCATGTCATCAACGTAGATACTCAGGCATGTTACCTTGTCGTCCCTTCTTTTCGTGAAGAGCGTGTGATCGGAATGACTTTGTTGGAACCCTTGCTTAATCATAGCCTGGCAGAATCTTCCGAACCAGACCCGTGGAGACTGCTTCAAACCATACAACGTTTTTCGCAACCTGCACACTTCTCCTTCTCCAAATTCTTCGGAGAATCCCGGTGGAACTTCCATATATAGTTCTTTATCCTGTTCTAGCTCTCCATGAAGAAATGCGTTGGTCACATCGAACTGGTGAAGTGCCCAATCTTTACATGCCGCTACTGACAGTAGTGTCCGCACAGTTTCCATCTTAGCCACTGGGGAGAATGTCTCTTCGTAATCTACTCCATATACTTGAGTGTATCCTTTTGCCACGAGTCTCGCTTTGTATCTCTCGATTGAACCATCTGCTCTTCTTTTTATGGTAAAGATCCACCGACATCCAACTGGCTTCTTCCCTTTTGGTAGTGTACATTTTTCCCAAGTGCCATTGTTTACTAGGGCGTCTATCTCCTTCTTCATGGCTTCTCTCCAGTGTTTGTGTTTACTGGCTTCCTCAAAAGACTGTGGGATGTTTTCTTCCTCATATAGGGCAACTTCAAAGGCCCTTGCCATTTCTGATAAGTGACTGTGGGCAACGTTGGATACCGCATATTTTGCCTTCTTTCCTCTCCAGTCTGGTGAGTACCGCCGCGGAGGGACTCCTCGTGTTCTTCTCGGAGGCAACTCGTATAAGTCCCCTGTATCTCCACTCACTCCACATTCCTCATTAGAATCCCTAACATTGTTAGTATTTTCCGAGGGTGTATTATCAAGTTCTGAACCGTTTACCTCAGGAATCAAAGACGAGGTTGACGGTTGGTCATTGTCACTTTGTTCTTCGTTCTGTACTACAGGATAAGACGGCTCGGCGGTGTTACTAGCTTTCTCAGGTGGACTAACGTCTGTGACAGGGCTTGGCTGTGACTCTCCCCCTGTCTGATGTTTTTCCGGAAGTGGTTCTCCCCCTAACTGATGATTTCTAATATCTGGAAGCCAATCTAGGAAGTCATTATTTGGACTATTGTCTGAAGTCTCCCCCTGACTACTGGATTGGCTGTAGAAATACTCCCCTTCCACAAAGTCGCAATTCATGGTGGTGTGGATTTTATGGGTTTTTGGGTCATAGCATCGGTATCCCTTTTGATTTTTTCCATAGCCAAGGAAGACACATTTCAGGGCGCAAGGATCAAACTTGGTGCGTTCGTGTTTGGGAATATGGACAAAGACCGTACAGCCGAACACTCTGGGCTCAAGGGATAGAGATGAGGGGATGTCGAAGTGTTGGGAAAAAATGTCTAAGGGAGTTTTGAAGTTAAGTATTTTTGTAGGGAGACGATTGATGAGGTAGACTGCGGTAGCTATGGCTTCTGGCCAAAAAGATTTGGGGACTGTGGATTCAATTAGGAGGGCTCTAGTGATTTCTAGGATATAACGGTTTTTTCGCTCGACGACCCCATTTTGTTCTGGATTGTACGCACATGAGGTTTGATGGACCATCCCTTTTATCCTAAAAAATTCTTGCATTTGATTGTTGACAAATTCCCCCCCATTGTCGGATCGAAGAGTTTGGATGGACTGGTTATACTGAGTTTGAACAAGGTTATAGAAATATACGAACTTATCAAACACGTCATGTTTATTTTTCAGGAAATAGATCCAAGTCATACGGGAGTAATCATCAATGAAAAGCACAAAATAGAGAAAAACTTGTCCCCCTTTGATTGGAGCAGGACCCCAAACATCGGAATGTACTAAAGCAAAATGTGATTTTACTCTTGTATTGTTTAACTTAAAAGAATGCCTATGGTTTTTGGCCAACACACAAGTATCACAATGAAAAGAGTTCAAAGATCTAGCTAATTCAGGAAAAAGAAGTCGAAAATATCCTAAAGATGGGTGTCCTAACCGACGATGCCAAAGCCAAGCCTGTCGGTCTGTCAGTCCGGGAGTCAGCATCATTGCAGCACTCTGTTGAGCTATCTCATCCACGTAGTACAGTCCGCTTCGCTCAGTGCCACGCCCAACTATCGTCCCCGTCTTGATATCCTGTAATATGCAAAATTGAGGTTGCATTAGTAATTTGCAGCTCATTTCCTTAGTCACATGACTAATTGATAGCAACTTATAAGATAAAGACGGAACAAAAAGGCAATTAGAGAGGCAAAGAGTGGGTGAAATGTTAATCATGCCCGCCCCCATGACTCGTGCCAGGTCCCCACTGGCAGTTTGGACGTAGGATTTTTTGGACGGGATAATGGAGACAAAGTCGGAGGCTTCAAACGAAATTGTATCTGTCGCCCCACAGTCGAAAATCCAATGAGGATCTTTTGGGCCGGGAGTGGACGTAGATGAACAGGCTAAGGCATCAAAGGAGTTTCGACACGGGATGTTGGGCTGATTTAGGACGAGTATGGAGGGCTGGGGTATAATTTGCAATGTTTTGGCATGTGGAGGGTCCAATTGTAATTTGGCCGTAGTTTGGGGTAGATTTCAAGATGAATGTAATTGGTGGGGGTGGGTTTGATATTTACGGGAGTGCTGGGGTACATTGGAGAGGATAGTTCTGGGATGGGGGTTAATTTCTGATATATGGGAGTTCGGGGGTGGTTTCTGTGAGATAGTTTGGCAGTGGGGGCTCTTATGAGGTATGGCAGAGATTTGGGGTAGATTAGCGATTTCGGAGAGTTGGGGATTTAGATAAGGAATTTGGGGATTTTTCGGAACCCTAGCCGCTTTTCTTCTCTCGCCCGTGGGGACCCTTGCGTCTCCGGTCGTCACGTCTTTGCCGTCCCTACCGGCGAAATCTCCGATTCGTGACCCGTTACCTTCCGACCACGTTCTAGCCATGGCGACGGATGCGATTGTAGACTTTGTTTCGGCTCTGATTTCTCCGCCACCGCGTGCGTTGGTGTTGACACCGCTGTCGCCGCTGCCTCCGCTGTCGCCCGCCGGATTCTCGGTGTAGGTGGCGCGGTCGAGAGCAACGGCTGCCGAGGCTCTCCCGCCTCCTCTGCCTCCGCCGTTTCGGTTTGCATACCGGGCTTGTCTCGCCCGTTTCATCTCTTCCCACCATTCTGGGAATCCATGAATATGGAAACATGTATCCTTGGTATGTCTTTTTCCTCCACAATGGTTACATACGAGCTTGCTCTTGTCCTCATCCTTCTGATTGCTGGGATTCCTCTGTGGTTGATAATTTTGTGATGTGGTTCGACTCTTGTCGAATACTGCAAGGCCGACCCCTATTCCTGGTTCTGGGTTAAGCAATTTGTCGTTGACGGATTCCCGTCGGACTAGGCCATATGCTTTCCTTGCCGATGGGATTGGGTCCATATTCAGGATCTCCCTCTTAATCTTGCTGTATCGATGGTCGTCCAATGCCCAGACAAATTGGTACAACCTGTGCCTCTAGGTATTGTGGTTATATTTCTCGATGCTTGACGGAGTATCCATCGGGTTTGGATCTCTGGTATCGATTGATATCCAGAGGTCTTGAAGTTTTTGCCATAAGCTTTCTAATGTTAGCTCTCCCTGTTTGATGGTGTAAGCCTGTCTGTGCAGGTCTGAGATCTGGAACTGATCGGCGCCGCTTCCATATGTCGTGGCCAGACTATCCCACAAGTCGAAGGCCGTTTCGTATTGGGAGACCTCGTTTATGAGGCTCGTGTCGATGTTGCTTATAATCCAGTTGAAGCAACAATCATCCCGCTGTTGCCACCGGTTGTAATTCGGATCTGTTGATGGTGGGGGGTCTGTAACTCCATCGATGTGAGAAGACAGACCCTTTCCACGAATCCCCCTTCGCATCAATTTCATCCACAGGGGGTAGTTGTCGCCATTGAGTTTCTCGGCTAGGCGTATTTCGCCTAATGATTCCATGGATGAAGGCTGAGGTTGTTGGTTTTTCTGAGACATGCTGAGCCTCATGAACTCAGCAAACTGATCGGCTGAGAGGGTTACTGTTTGATTGGTTTTGGGTGGATTTTCGGAGTCTGACATGATTTCTGTTTGTGGTTGTTTTGCAGGTTTCAAAAGGCCGGGGAAGGTATTTGAGACAGTGATGACATTTTTCTGAGTCTCAAGCTCGAGGATACCTGCTCTGATACCATCTTAACGATGGTAATCGAGAGAATAGGATAGGATGCGCATATTGGATGTTTTAGGGAGCAAAAGAATCGTTTATTGCTTGTTATTAGATACAATGATTCATCTCCTTTATATAGGGAGGAGTACACTTAATTTAGGTAGTGTATAATTCTATTCTAGGACAATGTATTTCCTATTAATTGTGTATATTCTCCCTGTAATAACTCCCATGATTATGGTAATGCAATCTTCTTTGATTCCAATAATGGCTCCTATGATTTTGGTATGGTTTGACAGTACCCCTTCACAATATTTCTCCTGGGATAAGACGATATTACTAATTTGTTTCGTGTGATGTGTAAATTCAGATGGCTACCTATGATAGGCAGATAGATCTCCACAAAAAAATAGGGGGCTAATATTTTTATATTTTAGGATAAGCTTAATCTTTTCACGAGTGCATATTCGATTATAAGTAGCTAAGTTGGACTTTCATTTTAAAAAACAAGTGGCCTAATTAATATGGCTTATCGGATAACGTACAGCTACATAACATCAAAATTAGGGATGTCAATGTAGCCCGCAACCCGTGGGTTGGCCCGAATAGCCCGCCAAATTTATAGGGTTAGGGCTGGAAATTTCTAGCCCGATAAAATTAAAACCCGATTAGCCCGCACCCGATTAACCCGCGACCCGTTAGGGCTAGACCCGAAAACCCGATGGGCTGGCCCGAAAACCCGATTTTATTAATATAATAATTGATAAATAAATTAAAATTTTCAAATTCACTTAAAATAATATTTAAATTTCTAAAACATACATTAAAATTTCACAAAATATTTCAAAATTTAGTATTTGATCATGTTTATGATTGAGTTTGACAATATATCTCAAATTTATCATAATTAAATATTTTACATTTTATGAATATAACTAATTTTCATCATTATTTATTGGATTGATCGCATGTTAATCTTATCAGTAGCAACCCGATTAACCCGCTGGGCTAGCCCGAAACCCGAGCTTTTAGGGTTAGGGTTGAACTTTTACAACCCGAAAGAATTCACAACCCGATTAGCCCGCACCCGATTGACCCGCAACCCGAGTAGGGCTGGCCAGAAACCCGATGGGCCAGCCCGATTGACATCCCTAATCAAAATGTTGTCTTCTTTAAAATATATACTATTATGAGACAAACTAATTATTCCAAAATCCAATTACAATTATTCAGGTTTTACACACTTTATTATTGCATTTTAAAGTTTATTTTATTTGGATGCTACAATCGTTAGGCTAAGAATATTAACAAACCAATCACAAGTTAACTAAAAAATAAATAAATCGTTAATCCAACGAGTGTGATCGAGTGGCATGATACTCGTTTATTTTTAACTAAATGGCCAGAGGATTGACCTCTGCCTTTGGGTATGGAGCAACTTTAAATCCTTGGGTCAGCTGTCTCATTCATTGAGGTGCCTACAAATCAGCTTAAATATTAATCACTGGGCCCGCTAGTGGATACCTTTGATAATTACCAAAAAAAAATCGTTAAAAGACATTTTTCAATGCAATTAAGGATGCAAATCTGGATTTTTAAATATACCACCAATGCTTTAAAATGTGTCCTTATTATTAGTGTTCCAATTAAAATTACAGGATACAAATGGAAACATCTTTAAAAATTAAAAGACTAAAATAATTTATTTTTAATTTAGAAACACTTTCTTTTACGTCCTAAATTGTTACTCCCTCCGTTTCTTCATAGTTGAGACAAAACTTTTCGGCACGGAGTTTAAGAAAATGATGTTGAATGTGTTAAATAAATAGATAAAAAGTAAGAGAAGGAAAAAATTAGAGAGAATAAAGTAGAAAGTGAATAAAGTAGATAGAATAAAGTAATAGAGAGTAAAGTAAGAAAGAGAAAAAAGTTACTATATAGGGAAATGACTCAACTATGAGGAAACTTCCAAAAATGAAAAAATGACAAAAGTTACTATATAGGAAAATGACTCAACTATGAGGAAACTTCCAAAAATGAAAAAATGACTCAACTATGGAGAAACGGAGGGAGTATTATTTTAAAAAAAAACACAATTAATTACTTCTCGACTTTTTCATCCTTAAAAAGTACTAAGTTTCTTTGTAGTGGTTGTATAGACATGTATAGACTTTAACGAAACGATAAAGTGATAAATTGGTTAATATCTCATGTTCAACTCTAGATTATCAATTGTATAGGTAGAATAGAAAAAAAAACATAAGAGTACTTAACTCTTTAATTAAATACGTACTTGGGTTGATTTGGGTTGTTAATTTCGGTGGAAATTAATATGGAATTTATATTTTTTACAGATCGTCTCTTTGGAGTTACGAATTTAGCAGGATAAAGAAGAAATATTTTGTGGGTTATGAAAACAACAATTAAATGATAACGGTTTCGTAGCGCGACAAAGAGTAGTTTGTTACGTGTGTGGGTGTAAGTGGATTTGTGAATTGCGATGCCACGCGATGTCCATGAGTGGCTCACCATCTTACTTTCAAACTTTTCATTTTGGCCAAGTAATGCTAAATCATATCACTTTGGCACGTCACTTATCAGCACATTGATTAATAATAACAATAATATTTATTACTCCTATTATTATTGAAAGAATGACATCACTGATGTCTCATGTAGGGATGGATTCAAAAATATTTTTCGGAGGGGGCGGAATTGTGTTCTATTATGTACATCGTTTGACATCTTCTCGTACATGCAAACGACAACTTCGCTCATTGTTGAAATGATTGATCGAAACATCACACAAAGAATACTCACTTTGAAGATATCAAACAAACCAAAAGAGGAAGAAAAACAGAGGAAAAACTGAGAGAAATTTTATTGATTCAATCTGAAAAACTTGAAGCTTACAAAGTGTTTGCTCCATTCTATTTATACTCTATGAGCTACGCTTCTAATGAGCTAAGAAAAATATCTCAATTGAAAGCTAACTTCCTAACTAAGTTTCCAGCTATGTAACTAACTCTAACGGTCACCAACGGCTCTCTTCCAATGGTCTTCTTCATTTCTCAGCTTCTCAACCAAAATCCACAGCTTCAATACCCCCTCTCAAGATGGATAATATAAGCTATGAAAGTTCATCTTGCTGAGAATGTTTCCAAAAGCTGAAGCTCCTAAAGGCTTAGTGAAAATGTCAGCTAATTGCTGATCATTTCGTATAAGCATGAGTTGGATTATCCCTTCCAAATATCTCTCTCACAGTATGACAATCAATCTCAATATGTTTCGTGCGCTCATGAAACACTGGGTTAGAACTAATATGGACAGCCACTTGATTGTCACAGAACAAAGGAACTGCTTTCTCAACTTTAATGCCAAAGTATTCCAACAAAGCTATTGCCCGTACTACTTTACAAGTGGCATGTGCCATAGCCCTATATTCGGCCTCTACTGATGATCTTGAGACAGTGTGCTGTTTTTTCGCTTTCCAAGAGACCAAGGGGGAGCTAAGAAAGAGGCAATAGCCTGTCATAGATCTCCTTGTATCAGGGCATGCAGCCCAGTCTGCATCTGAAAAAATGCTAAGTGTAGAATTACTGTCACTCGAGTAGAATAGACCATGTCCTGGAGTTCCTTTCAAGTATTTGAGTATCTTTTCAGTAGCCTCCCAATGTTCATCGCATGGCTTTGAAACATATTGACTAAGTTTGTGGACTGCAAACGTTATGTCAGGCATGGTTATAGACAGATAGAGCAATCTTCCTATTTGTCTTCTTTATTTAGATGGATCTTTCATAGGATGTCCAGTGTCTTGCTTGAGATGATTTACTGGATCCATAGGTACTGAGGATGGCTTGCATCCTAATAAACCTGCATCTCTGATCAAGTCCATCCCATATTTTCTCTGAGATATTAAGATTCCTCCTTTGCTTCTTGCTATCTCGAGACCAAGGAAATATTTTGGAACTCCCAAGTCTTTGAATTTGAAAAACTGAGAAATAAAGATCTTGAAGTCTTCTATCATGTTTGGTCTGTTAGTAGCAATCATCATGTCATCAACATACATAACAACACCAAAGAATGTTGATTGATCCTTCTTGAAGAAGAAAGAGTGGTCTGAGGCTGATTGTTGAAGTCCAAATTTGGCCAAAACTTCAGAGAGTTTGAGGTACCATTGTCTAGAGGCTTGCTTCAAGCTGTATAGAGATTTATTCAACTTACACACAAGTTTTTGGCCATTGGAACTACCCCCCTCAACAATAAGCCCAAGAGGTAGATTCATGTAGATTTCTTCTTCCAAATCACCATAAAGGAATGCATTATTGATTTCTAAATGAGAAAGAGACCAGCCTTTAGTAGCAGCAACGGCTAGCAGGAATTTTACAGTTGTTAATTTAGCAACTAGAGAAAATGTATCAAGGAAATCAACACCCTCAAGCTGCGTGAAACCTTTTGCAACCAGACGGGCCTTGAACCTTTCTACAGATGCATCAGCCTTAAATTTCACTTTATACACCCATTTGCAGTCAATGAGAATTTTTCCTAGAGGTAGAGGCATAATTCTCCAAGTATTTGTCTTCTCCAGTGCAGATAATTCCTCTTGCATAGCTTGCTGCCAATCAGGGGAAGTGGATGCTTGGGAGTATGATTTAGGTTCAAACACAACAGTCATGAGGACTATATATTTGAGATGTTGAGGAGATAATTTGGATAGAGAGAAGAAGGAGGATATGCGATAAGGAGTGGATGATGATACAGAGTTGCAGACATAATCAGTTAAGTGTGGAGGAAGTTTGGTAAGTCTGCCAGTTCTTGTGATCTGATTGCCTTGAGAAATGGGAGAAGTGTCTGGAGTGGAGATATTTTGTGAGGCAGAAGGATTTGGTGATGCTGAGGCAGAGTCATTTAGTGAGGCAGAAGGATCTGGAGTGGATGAATTATTTAGTGAGACGGAAGAGTTATCTGATGCAGCTGAATTATTTAGTGAGGCAGGAGGGTGTACAGGTATGATTGGATTATTTAGTGAGGCAGAAGGGAAAGAAGAGGGATTTAAGTGAGAGAAGGGAAAAGAATCTTCATGGAAGACAACATTTCTGGTTATGATCTCTTGCATAGAGTCAAGATTTAGGACTCTATAACCTTTGTATCCAGAGGGATATCCCAGGAAAACACATCTGGAAGCCCTCGGGGAAAATTTATTTCTATCTCTATGAAGAGTAGAAGCAAAACACAGGCAGCCAAAGACTTTTATGTGAGTGTGGGAGGGTGATTTGTTGAATAGGATATGGAAAGGAGTAATATTATTTGGCAGGATAGAAGATGGAATCTTGTTTATGATATATGAAGCAGCAAGTATACTGTCTCCCCAGAAAGTAATGGGTAAATGAGATTGGAAAAGGAGGCTCCTGGCTACATTGAGCAAATGCTGGTGTTTTCTCTCCATTCTAGCATTTTGCTGTGGAGTTTCAACACAAGAATGTTGAGTCAAGGTACCAAAAGATGTGTATAAAGAAGGTAGATTGAACTCAGGGCCATTATCAGATCTTATGGTCTTGATCTTTTTAGAAAATTGGGTGGAGATAATATGAAAAAACTGAGTTAATATGGTTCTGACATCAGATTTATGCTGCATGAGAAAAGTCCACACAAACCTAGATTTATCATCAACAATTGTCAAAAAATAGGCATAACCTTGTGTGGTACAAGGGGAAAAGGGACCCCAAATGTCACAATGTATTAGATCAAAAATATCAGATGCTACAGAATCAGATCCATGAAAAGAAAGATTATGTTGTTTAGCTAAGGGACAAACCTCACAAATGGAATGAGTTGTTTTGGAAAAAGAAATAACATCATTATGGATTTGAGTTTATTGAAAGACAAATGGTCAAGTCTCTTGTGCCAGAGATCAATAGCAACAACAAAGTTTACACAAGAGCTGGAATATGATGAACTGGAAGGAATGGCAGTGGATATATCAAGGGAATAGAGATTACCAAGTCTGCTACCCCTCCCAATCACAGTTCCCGGAGAAGCTCCCTGAATGAGGATGGAATCATGAGTAAAAGATACAGAACAAGGTATAGATGATGTGAGAGAACTGATAGAGATAAGATTGAAAGAGAAAGAGGGAACACAAAGCACAGATTGTAGAGTTATTGTAGGTGTTAAATGTATGGTTCCCATGTGAGTAACACCTGCTCTAGCACCAGTTGGTAGGTTCACAAAAGCATCATATACTGGAGATGAGTGAGAAAAAAAAGTAATATCACAACAAACATGGTGTGTGGCACCAGTATCAAGCAGCCACAGAGATGATGGTAAAGAAGAAACAACAACAAAAGGTGAAAAAAGAGTAGTACCAGTGAAAGGAGTTGACTGAATGGGAGTGAAGGAAGGACTTGATTGAGTGGTAGAAATGTGAGGAGAAGATGGAGAGTGTGATGAATTTGATGTAGATGTGGCAACAAACTGAGATTGCAATAGAGAAATTAGCTGCTGGAGTTGATCAGAAGATGGAGAATTATGTGGTAGTGGCAGTGAACTAGTGGCTACTTTGTCACAGTTCTCATTTGCAGATTCTTCAACATAGTTCACCACTTTAGAGTTGGAGAAATTTTTGTAACCTGGCTTGCCTCTTCCCTTGCCAAAATTTTGAGGAAAACCATGTAGAGAGAAACATTTATCAACGGTGTAATTAGTGCGGCCACAGTGAGAACATAGTAATCTTCCACGGCCAAAAGAGGATGTTGCATTAACACTAAAAGGCTGTTCACTGGAGGAAACTGGAGATGAATTCATCATATTACCATCAATAGTTCGTTGTCTCTCTTCTTGAATAACGAGAGAAAAAGCCTTAGACAAAGAAGGTAAATTCACTGTTGATAGAATAGTAGATCTAATCTAAGAATAAGATGAATTCAAACCGATTAAGAATTAGATTGTGCATTCATCTTCCTGATGTGTGTGCCATCGCGTGGCACTATTACATCTACAAGTACCACAAGTGCACCAGGCAACAGGTTGTGAATGCCTGTACTCATCCCAAACGATTCTGAGATTAGTGAAGTATGTGCTAACATCAGAGTGCCCTTGCACAAGAGCCATAAGTTGCTACTTGAGTTGATAGGATCTAGCTGAATCACCTTGAGAGAAACGATCATGGAGATCAGACCAGATATCATGAGCATTATCTAAATACATAATGCTCGAGTAGATTTGTGGAGAGACAGAATTTCGCAACCATGAAACCACCATACTGTTACAACGGATCCAATCAGAGAACAATAGATCATCATCATTTGGTCGCAGCAAGGATCCATCGATAAATTGCAGCTTGTTCTTAGCAATTAAAGCAGTGATAACAGATATGCTCCAATTGATGTAATTGAATCCAGTGAGAACGTGAGGAACCAACTGGAGGCTCGGATTATCACTAGGATGTAGATAATATGGACTGGTATGATCACCAACTGGAACGATTGCATCTCTTCCGCGATTACCACGGTTGCCACAGTTGTTCATCGTGGGAATCAGAGAAGGATTTAACACTAAGAGCGTAGCGGAAACAAGAGTGTTACTTCTGATACCATGTTGAAATGATGAATCGAAACATCACACAAAGAATACTTACTTTGAAGATATCAAACAAACTGAAAGAGGAAGAAAAACAAAGGAAAAACTGAGAGAAATTTTATTGATTCAATCTGAAAAACTTGAAGCTTACAAAGTGTTTGCTCCATTCTATTTATACTCTATGAGCTACGCTTCTAATGAGCTAAGAAAATATCTCAATTGAAAGCTAACTTGCTAACTAACTTTCCAGCTGTGTAACTAACTCTAAGGTCACCAACGGCTCTCTTCCAACGGTTTTCTTCATTTCTCAGCTTCTCAACCAAAATCTACAGCTTC
Source organism: Salvia splendens (assembly GCF_004379255.2). Classification (NCBI taxonomy): domain Eukaryota; kingdom Viridiplantae; phylum Streptophyta; class Magnoliopsida; order Lamiales; family Lamiaceae; genus Salvia; species Salvia splendens. The sequence continues at coordinate 14,884,733 of NC_056033.1, forward strand.
AACACTCATAATTATCGTCATAGTATTTTCTTACTATATTTGATGTATCCGATAAACTAAAATCTAATATTAATCCCTTACATTTTGCTCAAAAAGAAATTTTGATCAGTGAGATAAATCACGGTGAATAATACAATTGCTAAAGCTCTCTTTCAATAAAATGGTTAACATATTCAACGCTCCACAAATTTGACGGAATCTAATTGACAATTTAGTTTTAACTTCTAAAACCATGCAATTCTATACTGACACACTTGGATTTTACCTGGTTTTAGAGGGTGGTTTTGTATAAATTTGATCATATTTCGTCTATCATTGGGCGTGTTTATATCTACTTCTCTATTATGTTGGTATGTTGACCATTTTATTAAGAATGTGTAGAAAAAGATACAAAATATGTGGATGTGCAGCAGCCTTGGTTTAAGATAATTTTACTGGATATTTTGAAGTTCAATCAGCCTTTAATACGTATCAATCTCTTCGTCTTTGAAAGAGTTTCGCGTGGGTTTCTTGCATGCATCAATCGGAGTTCGGTAGAAGAAGTTATGGGCATTATAAGAACACTGCGCTATCCAGAAAGTTTCACCTTACTGGGTACAACTGATACAACGTTGGACTTCGGGTCAAAAAAGCTTCACGTGGCCGGGTGAATTTTACCCTTATAAATTCACGCAGCCGGGTGCGCTGTTTTGACAAATTATTTTGCAGAAAACACGATTTTTGAGAAAAAGAAAAAGAAGAAAAAGGCCAGGGTTCGATCTTTTTCACACCAACTGCCTCCTACACTCTACACACACCTCGAGAACATCTTTGAGAGAGAGATTTGAAGATTGAAGATTCTACATCGGCAGATTGAAGCTTCACTCCGTAGATCAATCTCACATGAGTATTTAATCTCTTTTATTCATGTATTTGTTGGATTCCTTTGTGTTAAACTTGGTTTTTGTTAGAAGATATTGAAAGATATTAGAGAATATCACGGGAAATCAAGAGAAGATACGGGAGCATATTCAGCCTAAAATAGAGGAAGCAATTAATGTAAATGAGGTTTACCTTTTGTAGATATTGTGTAGTCTATATAACATGTAATCTCTATCGTCTAAATTACAGTGAATGAGAATGATACAGATTACCAAACCTATCGTCTAATATGGTATCAGAGCAGATCGATCCTTGGCTCAGAAACGATTCATCATAGCCAATATACCTTTCCCGACCTATTTCCAGCCAAAACTAATCCAGAAACCATAACCCTGCATCAAAATGTCAGAGGCAGAAGAGACAAAAACGACCACAGAACAAATAACAAGCCTAAGGAATAGCAAAGGCATTACTGTTGCATTCAAATTGAATGGAAAGAACTACCCCCTTTGGTCACGATTGATCAAGGATAAAATTGGAGGCCGAGGAGCCTACTCATACATCCGGAACGAGCCGCCGAACCCAGGGAGTAAAGAGTTCGACGAATGGGAGGAGAACGACTTGGTAGTGTTCTCGTGGATCGTCGACAATATCGAAGACGACATTATCTCCGATTTCGCACACCACCAAACGTCCAAAGCGCTGTGGGACAGCCTTGCTGTGTCATTCGAGAACAAAGCAGACCGATATCTCATCTATAACCTGGAAGAACAAGAAATCTACATCAAACAGGGTAACATGGATCTGGAGACATACTACCGAAAAATCCACAGGCTGTGGATTAACATCGATCGATGCCAGAAACAGCCGATCAGTTGCTGCGATAAAGGAATCGACCAATTTCGAGTACATTCAACCGAGAAACGGTTAATCAAGTTCCTAACGGGACTGAATCAGGAGTATGACTCAATTAGGCGAGAGATCCTGAAGGAAGACCCAACCCCATCAGTCGAGGCTGCCTACGGAATGGTGAAGAAAACGACTCGACTAAATATCATGCCACCGACGTCCTCTCCACCAACCGGAGGAGCACCTGGATTGATCGATTCATCATTTGGGGGGGAGATCGGACAAGGGCTCGCCGCCCAGAGTCAGTGTCCCACGAATCGAAACGGGCCCCCACCGCCGCGCTACGCCGCCACCAACCGCTCCAACCGACCGGAAACCTCAAAATTATGGTGTTCTCACTGTGGAAAGCAGAAACACACATGGGAGACATGCTTCAAGCGATTGGGATATCCAGAATGGTGGGAGGAACGGCAAAAGGCGAGGGCGACGACAGCCCAGGCGAAAATGGCCGTCGGAGTAGGCGGTGAAGGAATCCCGTGAAAAAACGATGGGGAAAACATTGGACAGGGTGCCGGAGTACGATTGGAGGGTCAATCAGCCGGCGGCAACGTGCGAGGCGCCGGGAATTTCGCGGAACGGGCGGAATCGAGGAGCGGCGCCGAGGGTAGAGGTAATGGGTTTGGGTTAAAACCAAACCCTAACTCTTATTTGACAAATTATACTTTTGCACCCCATGAAAAACAGAAATACAAGAAGAGACCCCATTTTATTTCATGTCGGCCCCCAGACTATGATAAATCCGAAATTAAGTCCAGAACTTCCCTAATTCCCAAAAGTAACCCCAATTTTGTGTCTAAAAATCAGTTTGCCCCATTAATTTCCGCTGCATTCCATGTTCACCATGTATCTGATAGAAAATCGAAGGGTTGGATTTTTGACTGTGGAGCAATTGATACCATGACACCTGAAAAGGATGATTTTGTTAACTTTAGTGAAGTGACAAAAACCTACATAAGAACAGATAATGGGGAATTGATTACTGTTGTCGGGGCGGGCACAATTCAGATATCCCCAACCCTGCGACTCACGAACTGTTTATATGTTCCTACTTTGTCCCAAAGACTGTTGTCTATTGGTCATGTGACTAAGGAATTAAATTGTACTCTTCTGATGCATCCCGACTTTTGTATTTTATAGGATATTCAGACGAGGAGGATACTTGGGCGTGGCACTGAGAAAGAAGGGCTCTATTACGTGGAAGAGATAGCTCAACATGGCAGTGCGATGCTGGCTCACGGATCCACAAAACAGGAAACTTGACTCTGGCACCGAAGACTAGGACACCCTTCTCCGGGTTACTTTAAATTGCTTTATCCGAACCTTTCTATTCCGTCTGATATTTCTTGTGAGACTTGTGTTTTGGCCAAGAGCCACAGACAATCTTTTAAACCAACAAACACTCGTATGAAATCTATGTTTTCTTTGGTACATTCTGATGTGTGGGGGCCGGTACCGGTCATTGGGGGGAACGGTTTTCGTTATTTTGTGCTTTTTATTGATGACTGCACTAGAATGACGTGGATCTATTTCTTGAAACATAAATCTGAAGTATTTGATAGATTTACCGCTTTCTTTAAACTTGTCCAAACACAATTTCATACCACTATCAAAACCCTTAGGTCAGATAATGGGAGGGAATTTGTAAACGGTACTATGAACCAATTTTGTAGAGATAACGGTATAATCCATCAAACTTCCTATGCATATACGCCAGAACAAAATGGTGTGGCTGAGAGGAAAAATAGAACTATTCTAGAGATGACCCGGGCCCTCTTGATTGAATCTAAAGTTCCAAAATTCTTTTGGCCAGAGGCAGTCGCCGCCTCGGTCTACCTTATCAACCGCCTACCCACTAAAATCCTCCTCATGAAAACCCCTCTCGACATGTTATCCAAACAAGCCAACATTCCCGAACACTTGAACCTCCAACCCAGAGTCTTTGGCTGTACTGTCTACACCCACATCCCCAGACATGAGCGAACCAAACTTTCACCATGTGCAACTAAATGTGTGTTCGTAGGATACGGGATGAACCAAAAAGGTTATCGTTGCTTTGACCCACTTACCAAGAAAATTACCACGACCATGAACTGCAATTTTCGGGAAACCGAGTTTTTCTACCATACCCACCTTAGTAGTCAGGGGGAGAGTGATCCAGGTAATACAACGGACTATCTAAGTTGGGTCGTGCCAGTTCCAAGCTCCTCGATTGAGGATCTAACAGAACCAGAGATAGTCACTGCCGCCGAGCATGTCTTACCACAAGAGTCATCTCATCCAAGCCCAGGCAATCCCTCTCCGATGATATCCGAGGTAACTTTTGAACCAAGTCCTATCGAAAATTCGGTTGCCACTGATCCTGTTGATACAGAGCCTACGAACGAAGATAACACAGTTGATGGTGACACGGGGCAGTACGTGCTTCCCAATAGGACTACAAGAGGAGTTCCTCCCAAACGATACTCTCCTGAGAAGATTGGGAAGAAAAGTCGCTATGGAGTAGAAAATTTTGCACAAGGAAATCTGACTAAAATGGCACGAGCATTTGAGGCTGCACTATATGAAGAGGAGGAAATCCCGCAGTCAGCAGAAGAGGCAATGAAACATAAGAAATGGAAGGAAGCAATGCTTACCGAGATGAAGGCACTTATGAAAAACAACACATGGGAAAAAGGGAAATTACCAGAAGGAGCAAGGACTGTTGGATGCAGATGGGTATTCACAATCAAGAGAAGACCAGATGGCACAGTTGAACGATATAAAGCACGGCTAATGGCAAAGGGGTACACTCAGATATATGGGGTTGACTACGCTGAGACCTTCTCACCAACGGCGAAGATCAACACAGTGAGAGTATTATTTTCAGTTGCGGCAAACAAAGATTGACCACTACACCAGTTCGATGTGACGAACGCCTTTCTGCACGGGGAACGGCCGAAACCTGTTTACATGGAACCCCCACCCGGGTTCACTGGTGAGTTTGGTACAGGGGAGGTATGCAAACTTCAGAAGACACTGTATGGACTGAAACAGTCTCCGAGAGCATGGTTTGGAAGATTTACCGAAGTGATGAAGAAGTATGACTATACCCAAAGTAATTCCGACCACACTCTCTTTCTTAAGAAGAGGAAAGGGAAGATCACGTGTCTGATTATCTATGTAGACGATATGATCATTACAGGAGATGACGAGGATGAGATAGCTGAATTGAGGAAGAATCTTTTCCAGGAGTTTGAGATGAAGGATCTAGGTCTTCTTAAATATTTCTTGGGAATAGAGGTGCTTAGGTCGAAGAAGGGAATCTTCATAAATCAGAGGAAGTATATACTAGACTTATTGGCAGAGATTGGGATGATTGATTGTAAGCCAGCAGGCACTCCTATGGTTCAAAACCATGGATTGCAGATGAAGGAGGGTGCGAAGCAGACAAACAGGGGGAGATACCAACGATTGGTTGGGAAGCTAATCTATCTGTCTCATACCAGACCAGATATTGCCTACTCAGTCGGGGTGGTAAGCCAATTTATGCATGCGCCACAGGAAGAGCACTGGGAGGCAGTCCTAAGGATTGTTCGGTACTTGAAAGGAACCCCAGAACATGGGCTTATGTTCGAGAAACATGGACACATGGAGATACACGGTTTTACTGATGCAGACTGGGCAAGCAACCCAAACGACCGAAAATCAACTGCTGGGTACTTTACTTTTGTGGGAGGAAATCTTGTGTCGTGGAGAAGCAAGAAACAAAAGGTGGTAGCCCTCTCAAGTGCCGAGGCAGAATTCCGAGGGATTAAAAGTGGATTGACAGAGATATTATGGCTAAGGAGGGTGATGACAGAACTATGCCTACGGTCGACCCATCCGTGCAAACTCTTTTGTGACAATAAGGCGGGCATTAGTATCTAAGAAAATCCAGTCCAACATGACAGGACCAAACATGTGGAGGTAGACCGACACTTCATAAAGGAGAACCTTGAGGCAAAAGTGGTGGAAATACCTTATGTCAAGTCTGAAGATCAACTGGCTGATATATTGACAAAGGCAGTGAACTCAAAGTCATTCCAGGATATATTGAGCAAGCTAAGTATCGGCAATCCCGTTACATAGCTTGAGGGGGAGTGCTAGAAGATATTGAAAGATATTAGAGAATATCACGGGAAATCAAGAGAAGATACGGGAGCATATTCAGCCTAAAATAGAGGAAGCAATTAATGTAAATGAGGTTTACCTTTTGTAGATATTGTGTAGTCTATATAACATGTAATCTTTATCGTCTAAATTACAGTGAATGAGAATGATACAGATTATCAAACCTATCGTCTAATAGTTTTCTCTATTAATATGAGTAGCTAAACACTTTTTGTAGAATTCATGGTGATAATGCACTAATTTCATAGTTTTTATTCAATCAATTTTGTTCTTACCTTGCTCTTGTAGTTATTTGATTATTATTAGGTTTGTTCCTTTCAATTGCTTGATCACCACTTGTTTGTATATGATTAATTAGATTATTCGGGAGATGAAATAATTAATCTGGAAAGAAGAATAATTCACACCTTAATTCAATAGAACTCGGGAGAGTTGAGATTTTGAGTGAGGTCTTTGATCTTATCGTGCTTTTGGGAGTTAGGGGTTTAGGGTTAGAAGGAGGCTTTAATCCTAGCACCTAATCTATAGGTTTCTCACATCGGGAGGGAGTTTAATCTATAATTGTGATCGACTTAATAACTCTAGGGACACTAAAAGGTAAAACAAATAGATTGAATAAGAGCTTGGAATTGTCCATCGGATCCTTGAGTTCTACAATTTTCTCCATATTATCTTTTCACATCATGTTTACTTGTTCTCATTTGTTTACTTGCTTATTATATGCTTTTATTAGTATTAGAACAAATCAAACATTTCCCGATTGTCTAGATAGTAGTTAACATTTGTTCGTGATAGTTAAGTTGATACAAATTTGTCTCTGTGGGATAAGATACTTTTGCTTGCTAATTGCTACATTAGCTCCGTACACTTATGGGTATTACTTGTGTTAAAATAAGTTGATTATACCAACTCCAGTAAAGATAAAAATAAGTTTATTAGTAGAAGTTTAATTACCGGCGTGGTTTTATAAAACATTGTTTCAACGTTAAAATAAAAAAGTTATATACAGTAAATGAGTGACTAATTTCAAAATAACTATATTAACATTTGAATTATATGTGAATTTGTCAAAAAAAAAAAAAAAAATGGGAACAGCGAGAAGGCAGGCGTTAACCGTGCCGGCTAAATCGCTGCCCCCAAAAACGATAGCGTTCATGCGTTGTAAAGCTATAATGTGAGCTCATTATCCAATTCAAGATGGGCTTGTATGTGGAGGCCCAATCACAATTTTATGTAGGCCCAAGATAACATTTTTGTCTTATGTCAAATTGGGTTTATCTTTTTCGATATATTGTGTTGATTTGATTGTAGGTTGTGTTCCGAAATCTTGTTTAGTGGTCGTAAATAACAAAATGAATATGCTGATGAGGCGCCTTTTTGTTTTGATATATGCCCCCCGATTTGAAAAGCGCCTCTCTGTTCAATTCTTGGTTAACTGTTGCTTGTTTACCCATAAATTCAATTTCTCCTATATCAATCCATACATACTACTACTACTACTACTACTACTACTACTACTACTACTATAAATAAATTAATTTTTTAAATTTCCAAACTGCCAAAACATTGTTGCATTTTTACTATGAATCTCATATACTGCCCGAGCTAACCAACAATAGTCTCACATATATAAGCAGACAACCAAGAATAGCTAGGAAAGCTTAAATCGTTAAATAAATTATTCACCTACACTACAACACTATATATGTCTGCCTGTAGCATAAATCATACAAAATTTTGTTTACATAATTCATTCAACCGACCAATTGTTTTTTGGTAATCAATTCTCTTCACAAAATAAAATTTGCATTCCTTGTGGCATAAATGTAAAAATCAACTAGAACAACATGAGGCTTTCTGCTGCTGCTGATAGTTGTAAGGCTCCCCAACTTTGATTGTGGTGCCCTGGCCGGGGAGCGAGGCGGCCCCATCCTGGGCCGCCAGTGCCTTCCGGCTAATTATCTGATAAATATCCAACAATATAGTTTGGAAGGCCTTCTCAACGTTGTGGGCTTCCAGTGCGGAGGTCTCGAGGAAGGAAAGGCCTTCCTTCTCAGCGAAGACCTGGGCGTCGTTCTCGTTTACAACGCGGAGGTGGTTTAGATCTGACTTATTGCCAGCAAGCATGATCACAATGTTGGAGTCTGCGTGGTCCCTGAGCTCCCGCAGCCACCTCTGCACGTTCTCAAAGGTCTGACGCTTTGTCAGGTCGTAGACCACGAGCGCCCCAACTGCGCCGCGGTAGTAGGCGCTCGTGATCGCGCGATATCGCTCCTGCCCCGCCGTGTCCCATATTTGTGCCTTCACCGTCTTCCCTTCCACCTACGCATCTTAAATAATTACTCTAAATCTAACAATATATTTTTTTTGGTTTGACCACGGGTATATCGAACTCCCGTGATTTAAATTTGTGATTAAAATGTAAGATTAATTACCTGGAGAGTCCTCGTTGCAAATTCAACGCCTATTGTGGATTTGGACTCTAAACAGAATTCATTCCTTGTAAATCTTGACAAAATATTGGATTTCCCAACGCCAGAATCTCCAATTAAAACGATCTTGAACAAATAATCATACTCGTGATCTACTTTATACGCCATTGATTTCTTCTTCCCTTAAAATCAAACAATTAAAATCAAGATTCATCCTTCAACATAACGATGATTTTAAGGAAATTAAGAGAAATACATACTCACCACTAATCAACAAATTTTTGTACGGTTCACCATTGCCAAATTACCAAAACTGATTCTTGATTTTGTCAGTGAGAAAGAGAGAGAAGGGGGTTGAAATTCAAATTATAAAAATATGAGTAAGAAAAAAATGAAAAAGAAAAAAAGTGTTTTTGCTGTTAAGATGAATAACAGAATTAAGCGATATAACAGGAATTTAAATGGTCGTTGTTGTTTGCATGAACTGAGGCCTATGTATGGTAGCTAGAAACACTTTCATTTAAACATACATACAAAACTCTTGGAAGCACGATTTAAAGTCTTTGGTACGTCACTAATAAAAAATTCGGGTTTATTTGATAAGATTTGAATATTTTTATTTATCTTGGGTGAGTCACTTTAATATTCCCACATCAAAAAAGAATATGCACTTTATATTCGACAAAAATTTTAATGTAAAATTAATAAAATAATAAAGGTAAAAAGTAAAAGTAATTAAAGTACTATTAAAGCATTAGCAATGGAATGACCCTTCCAAAAGGTCCTTTTTTATTATTTCTTCATCAATATTTTACCCCACTTATTACAAAGGGCATATCTCCCTGCAATGTTAGGGTCTATCCCACTTTCTTTTTCATTTTCGCATCATTAATATGTTTATTTCCTTTTTAATTATTCGTATCAAATAAAATGTGATAAATAAGAATAAATTCAAGACAAATAAATTATAAAAAAGTGTACTTAATTAAAAACAAATTCCTACATAAAAAAAATTCAGAAAAAACCAACTAGCAAAACACAGATAAAAACCTACAAGATACTAACTCAAGCGTCATCGTCATCGAAACCCAGACCCAATTTTTCTTCATCTTTGTGATTGTTTTCCAGATGTCCGGCCTAATCCGCTCGTCTGATGCCTCTCCGTACAACTTGTGCGGCATAGCATAGTTGGCTACTCTTAGCTCACCTTCCACGCTAACTTCGGTCTGTGAGACACTTGATTGTGTCTTCCACTTCCCCTTCGCCGCTTTCCCTTCGATCGAGCGCCGAGGAGTGGGTTGACTAACGTCAACCGACTCGGTCAAGTCGGTTGGTGTCAGATCGTCGCTTCTCAAACTCTGGGATCTGACGAGCCTTGTCCTTCTCTAGCCTTGTGCCATTGCCGCCCGACGCCCAATTTGGAATTTTGGGTGATCCATTTTGTGGTAGGCTTCCGAGTGATTGAAGCCCATACTGTGGACGGTGGTGGTGAACTGGGCATTCGACAACTCCTGGACGTCGTCGTAGCTCATACCACTCGTCATCGCTCATCAGTTGTTCTGGTAGATGCCATGAAACTTACCGATGTCGTACATAACACGCTAAAAAAACTTACGGAGCTCGGCCGATGATCAGTCTTATCTCCACAATGAAGAGCCGATCGACGTCCCTATGGGATCGGCCAGAGCCGATACAATGGCTCAAATAGGGAAGGTGGAACGGGGCGATGATCGGCCCCTCTTCCACAATGAGGGGACGACGTGGGAGCCGATCATAGCCTTGATTGATTGGCATATTATTATGTGACAAAGTAAAAAAGGAATGAATGCATATTATTGTGATATGTTGGAAGTTTAAAACATATTGAGTTTTGGATCTTAATGTTTACTAGCTTTTTTGCACAATTTTTTTCACTCTTGTTCCATTTTCCAAAATCGGGTTTATTTGATCGGATTTGAAGTTTTATGTTGCTTCCCAACCTCAATGCATATAAATAAAAAATACAATAACTAATTTGAAACATCACAATATACAAACCTAATTCAATTGCAAATAAAAAGTAAAATATGATGATAAATAAGAATAGTAGAAACTAATCAAGAAAGATATGGAATAATTCAGTATACCCTAATACACCGCCATTCTTCATCTAGTTAGATTAATTCTATCTCGTCAATGTAAAGGTGCATACTATAAGATATCGTAATCTATCTACAACTAATGAATAGTAAATTATACTCCCTCTCCACAATAATGGTCAGTCTTACTCTTTTCCATTTTGGTCAGTCCCATAATAATTGTCACACTTCATTTTTTTTACCATAAATGGTAAGTACGTCTCACATTCCACTAACTCACTTCACTCACATTTTATTATAAAACCAATATAAAAAAGTGGGTCCCACATTCCATTAACTTTTCCAACCAACTTTTCTTTACATTTCTTAAAACCCGTGCCCACAATAAAAGTGACAATTATTGTAGAACGGCGGGGGTTGTGATTAATTGAGATTTTTTAGTCTCATTGAGAATTGAGATGCATTATCAGCCATTCATTTTTATTAAATGAGTGGTCCAGAATTTGCCACATGAAAAATATTTTTAGATTAATTAATTATGAAATGGCAGAATAGTAATTTCATGTTTTAATTAGGGCAGTAGCAGTAAACGACGTCGCACGTGTCGTTAGGGCGGCGGAGCTCGATTACCCTCCCGCCGAGGGCCTTCTCCAGCGAATCGACGCACGTCTCGGAATCGTCGTGGAGCATAGGCATCTTGTAGGCGGCGGCGGCCGACGTCTGGGGCGGGGATTTGGCAGCGGCGGAGGGGTGCAATGCGGTGGCGGAGTTGGCGGAGTAGAGCCAGGCGGTGAGGACGGGGCAGTAGCGGGTGAGGTGAAGCTGGGCGGAGGAGGAATTGGGGTCGGGCGGTGGTGGGGGTTGGCGCTGCAGGCGGATTTGATGTCGGGGAAGAGCTGGTGGGGGAGGTCGAGGGGGCATGCGGAGGCGTCGGATTGCTCCGGAAAGGCGGGGATGGTGGGGATTTGTTATAGGATTTGAAATTTTTGCAAGCTTAATTATTGATTTGTTTTTGGAATTGAAAGTTTTAGGGTTTGGATTATCAATTGTGTTGGATGTGAGCTGGATTGGGGAATCAAGCTTAATCATAATGCATTCTAGGTGTTTGGTGATATTCCCCAATTGAGAATTAGTTGCTAAGAGTTAGATTCAAGATTTAGCTATCTCCCTTTGAAAGGTCGGGATTTTGCACGCGTGTCGTAGGCACGTGTCCCTTCCTATTCAACAAGATTTATAAGTTCCCACTTTCCAAAATACTATTAATTAGCATATGATAAGTTAGGGTGTCGAACCCACGAGGAACCGTAGCATCCGTTATGTATTTCCACACTTAGAAAGGTATTGGTGATGCCACCACGCTCTAAATTTAAAGGAGGAGAAAACTAAACTACATAAATTAAACCATAATTACGAACATAGTGGGAACTAAAGTTGAAAATAAAGTAAAATGCAAGCAAACTATGAACTTGAGATAAAGCAAATAAACTAATACCTAAACTGGGCAAGTAAGTAAACTGGGCAGCTTAGCAGCAAAATCAGAACAGTGGCGAGAAAATTAGCACTTGGCGAAAATAAGAACATTCGGAAATAAAAACAAAGCAGCAACATACATGAGCGTTCCTAAGTTCAAAAAACAAAAGACACTAAGTTAAAAGCTAAGGAAAATAAACTAAGTGTTAGCTACTAAAGAAATCTAGAAACTAGGATGGTGACCCTTAAAAGTGGCTAAACTAATTAACTTCTAAAAGCTAAATTAAATCACATGTAAATGGGAGGTGGAGTGCAAAAATTAAAATGACTGCCAAAAGTGAAAAGGAAGCATGCACTTGTTGTCTCCCAACTTGTATTATCCAAGGTGTAAAACCAATGGACCAAAGCCTACAACTAATGGTTCTTTCACTTGACTTCTAAAAGTTGATTTTAGCTACTAATCCTACACTAAAGGGACAATAAGGAAGTGAGAGAAATGACTATATGGCTGCTACATAATTAAAAATACAAGAGAAACACAAGATCAACAAGTTAACTACCTAATTATGCCTTGAAAACACCAAATGAAAAGCTGAAAGTAAAAGCACTTAAACATGATGAAAGAAGCTTAAAAACAACAACAATGGAGGATGAATAACAAGGCAAGAAATTAAGCCACAAACATTACACTTAAAACATGCTAAACTAATTAATCTAGGTGATTTAAACTCTAAACAAGAACACAATTTTTTTCTTCTTTTCTTCTTGAAAATTTCGAACTAAAGACTTTGGAAAAGATTTTTACTAAGCAAGAAAGGTTTAACAAACATTAGAACAACAAGACAAAAACCGAAAATAAACAAGAGCTAAACTTTAAAGCACTTTAAATACACAAACACTTAGAGCAATTAGTACTTGAAATAAGCTTCTAAAACAAGAACAATAACAACGACTAAAAGTGAGAAAGGTGCAAAAGAACTCCAAAAGTTAAGAACAAGCAACTAGAGAAAATAAACACTACTACTAAATTACTACTACTTCAACCCATGATGAACAAAAGATCTTGGCAGTCTTGAGTTTGAAATATCTCTTGTTAAGGAAGAGAGAAAAGTTTTATACAGAGAGCGAATTAACTAAACTAAACTAAACTAAAGTGGTGAGTGACCAGTGGTTCTTGGGGAAAAGCATAGTTAAGTATTTTGTTACATTTTTCCAATAAAAGATATTTCCCCTTCTTTTTTTACTTTCCAAGGGCAGATATGTGCGTGTAGCAAGTGAGAGTTGTCCTTGATAAGTGTGTGGAAGTGACTTTAATCATTTTTCCTCCGGGTTCAAACTGGCCAGTGTAACAGCTTGGGCAATATGGGTCTTCTTTGCCTTCTTCCTTCACTTCCTTCTATTTCTTGTGATTTTTCCCATTTTCTTGCATACTTTCCTCTTAGTGCCTTCATTGAGCAGCTTCCGAACTTAATGATCCATTCCCTGCCAAAAAGCATATTTTTCATGCAAATATTCAACATATAGTGCAAATAGTGATCAATTCTAAGTGACGAAAACTAGCCTATCACCCTTTTTTAATGTCAACTACGCACATCTAATGTCAACTATATATATAATCTATGTCAACTACATATACAATTCATGTCAACTACATATACAATTCATGTCAACTACACACATATAATGTCAACTATGTGTACAATCCATGTCAACTACATATACAATTCATGTCAACTACACACGTATAATGTCAACTATGTGTACAATCCATGTCAATTACATATATAATCCATGTCAACTACATATATCAACATATATTATATGTAAAACGTTGTTGTTGACATAAATAATATAGGTCGTTGACATGAAAATATTTATTGTTGACATTAATTATTTGTAAAATGTTGTTGTTGACATAAATAACGTTTGCTATTGACATAATGTCTATGTAGGTGACATCACGCGAAAATGACAATTATGCCCCTTAGTTGACATCGCGCGAAAATTGTGAATAAATGACTGAAAATGCATTTTAATTCTCAATTAGGCTCAAAACTCTTAACCTAACATGACCAGAGAAGGAGTATCATTAATATCATAAGGTGATAGTACATTGTAACCTAACATGACACGAGAAGGAGTATCAATAATATCATAAGGTGATAGTACATTGTTTGACTTGATATCATTAATATCATAAGGTGGCAGTACATTGTTTGACTTGATATCATTAATATCATAAGGTGGCAGTACATTGTTTGACTTGATATCTCATAGTATTGTTTAATTAGCAATTGCTTTTATGTGTAGGATAATGTATTATACTCCCTCCATTCTATTTAGACGTTTCATTTTGTGCATCCATTATGAAGTAATACATCATTAAAGTGTCTCTCTCTTAATTTATTTTTCTTCATTTCAATTATTTATTACCACTTCCGTCCTATTTCAATTATTTATTACCACTTCCGTCCTATAATAGAAATCATATTTGGTGTGGACACATATTTTAAGAAATGTAAAGAATAGTGAGTTGGAAAAGTTACGAGGTCAATCTTATTGATCTTATACTAGAATGCGAGTGGAGTAAGAGTGTCCACAATGGTGGCCCTTGAAGGCCACCATTTGTGGCCCGACCACCATTCGTGGCTCTCATGTGGCTTCCGTAATGGTAAAGTCAACAAAACTATCAAAAATAACAAGGGCCACCAAATGTGGCCCTCTTTAAAAAAAATTAATTTGTTTATTTTTTTAATATTATTTTTTAATTTAAGTCTAATAAATTTTATTAGTTTTAAATTTATGATATTTATAAATTTAATTAAAGTAAAATAATGTGGATTGTAAATTAGAAAATTCACAACCTAGAAAAAATGTAACAATAACTTCGTTGTATTATATTGAAATAGGAAAATTATACAACGAAAGTGACATAATTTAAAAACAACAAGCCGGAAACCCAAATCACTCTGCAGCGCCCCTTCTACGGTTCCAGACCTCTTCAACCATATCAACCTGCAGTGAATCATGCGATATTTGGCTCCGCATATCGGTGTACCTCTGGATCAAGTATTCATTACTACGTGGTACACCCATGTTGTACTGAGTTCCGTTGGCCGTGAATCTCACTTGCGGCCCCTCACCCCGACTCTCGTCATTAAACAAGTGTGACGATCGTAGAACGTTGATGTCGTTGTTCGATCCAGCGACACCAAAATACGCATGCCAGATTCGCAAGCGGTAATCAGCAATGGCTTCCAAAATCATCGTGGGATGTCTGCCTTTGAAGCCAGAAGTGAACTGCCCCTTCCAAGCCACTGGACAGTTCCTCCACTCCCAGTGCATGCAATCGATGCTCCCCAACATCCCCGGAAAATGATGTGCAGTCCCGTGCATAGCAATCAATCTCTGGCAATCATCGGCCGATGGCTTCCGTAGATACTCCCCTTTGAAGATATCCTTGATCCCCCTGCAAAACTGCCTCAAGTCTGTAGTCCAGTCGTTTCGCCCATCTGTAGGTATTCATCGAACATGTCAGCGGGCCTGGCATAGGCAAGCTGTCTAATTGCCATCGTACACTTCTGGAAAGTCGACAAGCCGGGTCGGCCGGTGGCATCATATCGCAAGTTGAAGCACCTGAACCGCTGCGCCAAACACGTCGCTATATGGACGAAGAGATTTTTCGGCATTCTGAATCGCCGACGGAAAACCTCCATCAACCTGCGGTCTGCCCCGACATGATCACGATCGAAAAATCGCCGATGATGGAATGGCCGGCCAACTGCCACCGCCGCCTCAGCCGCCGCCTCCGCCGCCTCTTCTGCCTCTTCCGCTTCACGTTGCACCGCCGCAACAAGGTTTTGGAACTCTAGATCTACCGCTTGTTGGAATTGTTCATCGTCTGAATCCATAATTACAAGGTTAAATTGAAGTTGGAAGGAAAGATTGGAGGAAAATGGGAGTAAAATGGAGTTGGAAAATGGAGTGGAAATGTAGTATATTTATAACAAAATTTCGAAAATTAAAAAAAAATAATAATAATTTTTCGCGGCCCAGCCGCGATTCGCGGCCCTTGCAATGGGAGGGCCGCGGCTCACACGGCTCAGCCGCGTGAAGGCCGCGGCCGTGGCTCAGCCACGATTCTCGCCTCACCGCCCCGGCTCTCGGCCTTTGCAATGGGGGCCGCGCGCCGAGCCGCGGGCCGCGGCTCCCCGATTGTGGACACTCTAAGTTATGAGACAGAATTTGATCAAACACCGTGATTTAAATAGCTATTATCAATTTATAAAGTACTCCCTCCGTCCCTGAAATTTTGTCACATTTTACCATTTCCGTCTGTCCCACAAAATTTGTCACATTTCACTTTTTTTTATCATTTTTTGCTACATTCCACTAACTTATTTTCACTCACATTTTATTATAAAACTAGTACTATAAAAGTAGGACCCACAACCTATCAACTTTTTCAACCAACTTTCCATTACATTTCTTAAAACCCGTGCTCGGTCAAACTGTGACAAAATTTGAGGGACGGAGGGAATACAAAATAAGAATAGAAATTGCAGCGTGAAGCATTGTTGGGTAGAGCCGACTTTTAGACAGATTATTTGTAGGCGGTTTTTACAATATATCACAGTCTGACATCTCCTTATATATATTCATGCTTTTATTGCAATACATGCAAGAAACCCACAGCCATATCTAAACCTCAAAACTCTTCTTTTTGACATGGCAAATACACCAATTTCGCCTTCATGGAAGGCTCTTTTATGCATGGCTCTATTCTCTATGGTCATTAGCTGCAGAGGAAACTCCTCTGATCACAAGGTATATATAATATATATTTTCTTGGATAGTAATAAAATGCAAACTCTATATATTGTACAAACTCCAAACTCTTCAACACAATGTTGACACAACGTCGATACAGTGTAAAAGTTCAAGATTTTGATGTCAACAGTGTCAACATACACAATGCCAACAGAGCATCAACCGTTGATATTGTGTTGACATTTTTTATTGCTGTTATTTTGTCATTTGTTGACATTTTCTAACTGTCCAGATCATAGTTTAATAGTTTGTACAATATTCAGAGTTAGACATTTGATTACATCCTATGTTTCTTTCAAACAAATTTGAGTTTGTTTCATCATTTGTTTATACATAGGTGTACGTGGTGTACATGGGAGATCTCCCTAAAGGCGGCATCTCTGCGTCGGCATATCACGTGAGTCTTCTACAGGCTACTCTGGGAAGGTTGGTACATTAATTTCATGTGTAATTGGAAAATAAAAATAATTCAATTTGTTTCTATATAATTAATATATTTCTGAATTCAGCAATAGGGTGTCGGAGTCACTGCTCCACAGCTACAAGAGAAGCTTCAGTGGCTTTGTGGCGAAGCTAAGTGAGGATGAGAAGAACAAAATTGCTAGTAAGTTTTATTTTCTACAAAAGTTGGGGAGGCTATTAATTAAGAGGTGCATGGAGTTGTAATGACCTTAATTTTCAGGCTTGGAGGAGGTGGTGTCTGTGTTCCCTAGCACCAAAAAACAGCTGCTCACGACGCGATCGTGGGATTTCATGGGCTTTCCTGTGAACTCGGAAAGGTCTCAGACAGAGAGTGATGTCATTGTCGGAATGCTGGACACTGGAATCTGGCCTGAGTCCCAGAGTTTCAACGACACCGGATTTGGTCCAGCGCCCGCCAAGTGGAAGGGCACTTGCCAATCCTCATCTAACTTCACTTGCAACAAGTCAGTATTTCTCACTTAACTTTTTCAATATGGTGTGCTTGTTTCATTCGGCACATACACTACTAAAAACATACAATATCAAAAATTGAGACGCAATTATTAGCGTTTGATTTTTTTTAAATAATCATATGCAAATTTTGCTTTTTTATAACGCTTCTATTTGTGTCTTCTAATTTTAGTTAAGACACCTACAATAAGGACACTTTATGAAGCGTTGGTGGTATAATTAGTTAGACACACAAATTAACGATCTTAATACCATTAAAAAATATCCTTAATTGTTATTTTTTTGTATTGATAGGGTTAATCATAGTTTCTCTCCACGTTCTTTTTCAAACAATATTTGCATTGAAACCCCATTCTTGTCCCACAACGACAAAATAGTGATATTGGCTCTTCTATAAATGAACGAATAAGGACTTTTAGGTGAGTGAGTGACCATTTCTGACAATCTGTCATTTATATTTTAAAAATTGTAACCCTAACAATGAACCTAAGAATTGTGACTACCATTCTATGCAGTAAAATCATAGGAGCAAGGTACTACCATAGCTATGGGAGCATCAGCCCGCCGGATTTCCCATCGCCGCGGGATTCAGAAGGCCACGGAACGCACACGGCGTCCACGGCAGCCGGCGGGTTGGTCTCCGGGGCCAATATGTACGGCCTAGCAGCCGGAACAGCGCGCGGAGGAGTTCCATCTGTGCGCATTGCAGTCTACAAGATCTGCTGGATCGACGGCTGCTCCGATGCGGATATTCTCGCCACATTCGACGACGCCATTGCCGACGGGGTCGACATTATATCCATCTCCGTCGGTGGCTCCTTCGCCGTCGACTACTTCGAAGATCCCATCGCCATTGGCGCTTTCCACGCCATGAAACGAGGCGTTCTGACTCGAACTCCGTGGGGAACTCGGGGCCGGAGCCCGAGAGCATCGTCAATTTCTCGCCGTGGTCGCTTTCGGTTGCGGCCAGCAGCATTGATAGGAAGTTCCTCACCAAGGTCTTGTTGGGAAACAACGCCACTTATGAGGTAAATTACCATTTCAAATTTGATTGACAAACTATTTTTTCATTTTAGGATATCCACGGTTTAAGTATGCATTTACTTTTTCATTGCGGATCTCACATCTTACTAACTTTTTTACTCACGATTTATTAAAAAATTAATACTAAAAGTAGGACCTAAATTCCACTAACTTTTTCTATTCAGGGAGTCACAGTAAACACATTCACCCTACCAGTGGAGAGTTACAATTTAGTCTATAGAGGAAATGTGCCCAATACTAGGGCAGGTGTTGATGGATCCATATCAAGGTAACATATACTCCTATTTCAGTCAAATCACATGGATATGATGATTAAATCTACTTCACTTAAACTACAATAAACCTGAAAATTTTAGAGATAACAGATAGAGATAATTTTTGATGGAAAATCCTAATGCCATGTGTGATATGTTACATAATTGATGCAGATATTGCGAAGCGGGCACGTTGGACCAGTCACTAGTAAAAGGGG
The DNA here is from genome assembly GCF_004379255.2 of Salvia splendens. Classification (NCBI taxonomy): domain Eukaryota; kingdom Viridiplantae; phylum Streptophyta; class Magnoliopsida; order Lamiales; family Lamiaceae; genus Salvia; species Salvia splendens. Next base: position 14,903,911 of record NC_056033.1, read on the forward strand.
CCATTGTTCTTTGCGATGAGCTTAATGATGCCGACGGACCGGCAGCTGCAGGCGCCACTGGAGCTATAATGAACGGAGATATCTTCAGCGACACCGCCTTCGCATTCCCTCTCCCGGCATCATACTTGTCATCACTAGATGGCGCTCGAGTTTACGATTACATAGTTTTTTTAAAAAAATTCCTAGCCGGTCTCATCCTTTCGACTTTTGCTTCCATTTTTTACTTAATTACTCATTGTTCTTGGCATATATAGTGGTCCCACAGCAACCATCTTCAAGAGCACTGAATTCAATCAATCAGCTCCAGTTGTAGTTTCCTTTTCTTCAAGAGGCCCAAATCCCATTACAAGGGACATTCTTAAGGTGGAGTAGTTAATTAACTTTCTTCATATAATACTCCTCAATTCCATGTTAATTGAGTCATTAATCTATTTTGAAAAGTTTTAAAATAATTGAGTTATTTCTATTTTTGACAAAAAAAATTTATATTTTATTTTATTCTCTTTTATTTTATTTACCATCCATTTAACACATTATTCTTAATTTCCGTACCGAAAAGAAAGACATCAATCAACAAGGAATGTAGGGAGTACTAATTAATTAATGATCCTAGAGTTTTAATCATTTTGTTTCTTCTGCAGCCTGATCTTACCGCACCCAGAGTCGATATTCTAGCAGCGTGGTCGGAGGCTACCACGGTCACCGGCATCCCCGGAGATGATAGAGTTGTAGCGTAGAACATCATCTCCGGAACATCCATGTCTTGCCCTCACGCCTCCGCTGCAGCCGCCTACGTCAAATCCTTCAACCCTACATGGTCCCCTGCCGCCATCAAGTCCGCCCTAATGACCACCGGTAACTATCAACTACTACAACAACAAAAAAAACAAAGATTAAGTTAATTTGTGTTTCTAAATATACTACCAACGCTTCAAAAATGCATCCTTATTGTTGGTGTCCCAACTAAATTAGAGGACGCAAACAAAAATGTCCAAAAAAAAAACAAACCAAAGATCAAGTTAATTTATCATTAATTTAAGAACATTTTTTTGCATCCTTAATTGTTGTTATTTTTAAAAATTTTCCAGCGCAAGTAATTGTGACTCAATTTAAGGACGTTTTCTGTTGTATACATTAATAACATTACAACAAATCCTTTATACTCCCCATGCTCCCATTCCCATTATATGTACCAGTTTTCTATGTTAGCCTATCCCTTATTATTTATTTAACTATTTTTGGCAATTGACCCGATACTGCACTAAATTAAAGTGTTTTAATTTAAATGAATAACACAACACTTGGTATGGTGCTCAAGCCACCGTGATGACCGTGAACGAAAATTCGGATGGGGAGTTCGCGTACGGCTCGGGCCACATCGACCCTCTGAAGGCGAAAACCCCGGGTCTGGTGTACGACATCGAAGAGGCCGACTACGTGAAGCTCCTCTGCGGGCAAGGCTACAGCAACAAAAACCTGCAGCTCGTGACCGGCGACAACTCAACCTGCACGGCGGCCAACAACGGCACAGCCTACAACCTCAACTACCCGTCCTTCACAGTGAGCGGCCCCGTCAACGCCGTCTTCCACAGGGCCGTCACGAACGTGGGGTCCGCGACGTCCACGTACAAGGCGGCGGTGGCTGTGCCATCGGAGCTGACCGTTAGTGTGCAGCCGAGCACGCTGACTTTCAAGTCGGTGGGGGAGAAGCAGAGCTTTGTTGTGACAGTGAGCGCCGCCATTGCGAGTGAGATGGTGTCAGGGTCGTTGGTGTGGGATGATGGGACCTACCAAGTCAGGAGCCATATTGTTGCTTACTCTACTGATGCTTTCTGATCCTTTTTTCAATAAATTGAGATTGTATTTCAATTGTTTGGTGAAGCATTTTTATTTAAGTCCATATAATAATGGCATTTGTATCCTGCATATTTAAACATTTATGTTTTCTACGTTAACCCTTATTTTAATTTGTTCTGATACATAGTACTCACTTCACTTCATCCCACTGAAGATGACTCATTTTTCCTTTTGGTTTGTCCCAACTAAGATGATGTATTATTAAAAATGGAATCACTTTTCTCTCTATTTTATTTCATCTACCTTACTTTACTCTCTACACTCACATACAAAATAAAGTTGCATAAATTCCCGTGCCGTCCAAGGAAGGGGTCATCTTCCTTGGGACCGAGTTTTCAAAAAACAAAAACTCACGCTTAACGTGTTTAGCATGGAATCGAGTTCAGATTTTACATATTGAGATCTTAAGAGTTATTTGAATTAAGACACTAATGCAAGTTTATAGGAAACTTTGTAAATTTATTAGTAGCAAATAAGTTGATTAGATATGCAATATTCATATTACCAATTAAGAAAAGTGATGAGTTAACAAATCGTGTTGTGTAGTTCAGCATGATGATCCATTTAGTTAACGAACTTCACCAAATGAGTTGGGATGATAGTTTATCGAGTTCATTTAATTTCGAGTTATAGTTTTGTTTTTAGGAGGAAAGCATCGTAATAGTAGGCTAATATACTAAGTTTTAGATAGATGGGCGTCCCAAGTTATTTGCACTCTTTTCTTTTTGGGCGTCCCAAGTTATTTGCACTCTTTTAATTTTTAGTAAAAATTATCACATACAGCCGCAATTGTTGACTTTGCTATACACTAATTCCTTAATCTCCGTGCCGAAAAGGAAATGTGCGAGTAGTCCGGGACGGAGGGAGTATTATTTTCTGAAACGTAAGTTTTGGATAGATGGCAAATTAAACTTAGTATATTAGCCTAGTAGCCGCCCATCTAATTTAGTTTTGAAAGAAGACATAAGAAAGCTTTTAATTTATAGTAGTGCCTTTTGATGAAATGACCATATATATTCCACTTTTATTACAAGGCCGGCTCTCATTTCGTTAACATCACTGTTTTGAGTTCTCAAAGACACTAATGCAAGTAAATAATTGGCTTATAGCTGCATCTCTAACAACCTCCACAATAAGAATAGCTCAGCCATAGCCTGACCACAAACTCTTCCTGCCACATCATCAGCACTAAAAATCATCCTACCACATCATCAAAACAAACAAATAGCCCATCAATAGCCTAGCAATAGCCTAGCCACATCACTCAAAATTATATAAAACAAAAAATTAACAATCACACAAAATACGGAATTAAATTTACGACACAGATACGGGAAAATTCAATTATATTATTAAAATTAAAAAGTACATTAATTTTAAAAAATTACATTAATTTTAACAAAATTACATTAATTAAAAAAAACCCGCCTCCGTCTCACTCCTCGTCGCCGTCGCCCCCCAACCGTTCCGCGGCGGCATTCAAATCGGCTCGCATGCTCACAAGCATTGCGTGAAGAAAACTCTTCTCCTCGGGGTCAGTTGCCGTCTTCCAATCGGCTAAGGTCTTGGCCATCTGAGCCCGCGTTTGTTGACGCGCGAAGAAGGCGAGATCGGCTGTCGACTGGCCAACAGGGGGGATGCCGACTGGACCTTCTGGGACCCCCCGGCGACCCCCCTCGATTCCCGTTGCGCCCTCCTTTGACTAGCCGGGCGAGTTCGGCGAGCGAACGATGGAGGGGACGGGAGCTCCTGAGCACCCTCGGGGAGGTCGTGGGAACCGCCGCTGCTGCCGCTGTAATAACCGGTATAGTTCAGTCGCTGCTTCTTCGGCCAGCCAGCGTCGACACATGCCTGGAACTTCTAGGAGTCTATCAGCACCTCATAGCAGTTCCATTAGGTGAACTCCTTATAGAGCCCGGGCACGGGAATGGCTTTCGCCGCTATCCTCCTACAGTCCTCGTCAGTTTGGCCACTGCTCTGCATGCGGAGGGCGTTGGCGTACAAGCCCGAAAATTGGGAGACCCCAGCCCTGATTCGGTCCCAAGCCTTCCGGCACTCCTCCCCGTTGCGTGGCCTCCCCTCCGGGCAAAATGCCTTGTAGGCTGCTGCTATTTTGGCCCACAAATTGACGATCCTCTGATTGTTCGAAGTGAGGGGATCATCGCAAACACTCACCCATGCCTTGGACAGCGTGACGTTCTCTGCATCCGTCAATTTCCTCCGTACCTGGCTGTCGTCATCAACCGGCTGCGACGACTCGCCGACCCTTTTGCCCTTCCCCTTGCCCTTCTTCTTTGGGCCGCCCTAACCCCGCCCTACTCTCCCCGTTTGAACGGGAGTTTTTGGAACCCCTAAAAGATCAAACCCCAACTCATCTAAGGAGAAAGTCTCAAATTGCGTGAACTGCGTCTCCGATGGGGTTGATGTGTGCGAAGAAGCAGTCGAAAAATCAAAACTGGGGCGATAGACGTTGTCCCTCCCCCGGCGTCCCCTGCGTCACGGGCTGCATCGCCAGTACCCCCCGGCATCATCTGCATCCCGGGTGCCCACCCCGACATCATCTGCATACCGGGATGCATTCTCGGTACTCCCTGCCATCCCGGCATACTAACCACGCCTGCCATCCCGAGCATACTACCCCCGGCTGCCATCCCAGGCATCATTTGCTGCCACGGTACATGATGTAGTACCCGGGCATCGGACCCCATCCACCTCCCACGGGTACCGAGGGAGTTTGAGACCCGCTCGTCACTGGAGTACCTTCGTTGTTGTTATCTATTTCGCATTGTTGCTCTTGTACAGAAATTAAGATAGAGAGAATACTAGTTAAAATAAGCGGTGCAAATGAAAATGACGTGCAAATCGCGATGTTTCGAAAAGAAAAAAAAATCCGCTCGCCGATTCGGAGCCTGCAATGGCGGCCAGCGGATCGGCGAGCGCATCGGCCAGCGCTCGGAAATCGGCGTGCGCTAGCCTATTATTTCGCCGAAATTCGGCTAGCCGGTTACAATGGTTCGGCGAGCGGACCGGCTAGCGACGGGGATCGGCTAGCCGGTCCGCTCGCCGCCATTGTGGATGCTCTAACTCCAAAATCCTCTACATTTCCATGGCAACTTTAGCTTTGTGCATCGCCGTTGTAACGGTTGCTCTGTTCTCGCTAGTTATGGCAAATTCTCAACATCTAAAGGCAAAACAAGTTGGTATTCTTACATTTTATATTGGTTTAGTTTCTGATATTGATAAATATACATTATAAGGTTGTTTCGATTTATAGGTGTACATCGTTTATATGGGCGATCGACCAAAAGAAGGCGACTTCTCTGCTTCAACGCAGCACAAGAGCTTGCTACATGCCAATCTCAGTTTTTATTGTCTAATTTCTAAGAGCTTCTCTTCTATGTTCGATGTGATTTGTTAGTGCTGAGCCGTGGCTCTATAGTTACAAGAGAAGCTTCAATGGGTACGTCGCCAAGCTCACCGAGGATGACAAGAACAAAATTGCTAGTAACGAATCTTCTTTTCATCGCTCTATGTATAGTATTTCATCAATCAATCAAAGTAAAAATTAAATTAGTGTTGAAAATTGAGATACAATCTTGCCAGGCGAAAATTATACGGAAAAAACAAGGAGAAAATTAAACAGAAACAACTTAAAAATTACACGGAAAAGCTTGTGGAAAACGGTAAGCCGAGTCGAGGAGTCCTCTTCCCGCAAGACGAGATACGCCCCGGTAGTGCTCTCGGTTTGGCATGTCGTCCCCAAAGATTAAACAACTTCGTCTCTTAAGTAGCAGCACCGCTAGTAGCAGAGCTCCGGCGAACGAGAGTAAGGTGGGGGCAGAGCTTCGACGGGAAGATTATGCAAAGAGGGAGAGAGCGTGTATACAAGAATACTTGAGTTTGTTGTGTTTTGAATGCAATGGATGCATGCCTATTTATAGGCCAAGTCCACCCGCAGATGCATATGGACACACTACACGACGGGATATACCATAGACCGTTAGGGTCCATCGGGGACCTTTTGTCTCCCGTTATGCGTCGGGGTCCAGCGGGGACCTGACGTGGACCGGGACCACCATGAGTCGGGGTCAGTCGAGGATAGCGTGAAGTTTGAGGTGATCTAAAAGGAACAAGCCCAAAGGCACAACGACCAGCTCCAAGGCACAAGGCACAAGGGGCACGGGTCACGGTGTGCGGCTCGCGGTTCGCGGGCGGAGGCGCGCGTGTTGGCTCTGTCACCCATCTTATTCCACGATAATTATTGCACATAATAATTCATCTTATTAAATACTTAATCAAAGAAGTTTATCATCCCCGATGTGAGATAATTAATACTTAGTTAATTAATCCCTTAGTTTTTTTTCTCATAGCTCATTTCTAGCTTTATTGTGACTAACTTTAATATATTATTTCTCACTCACCGGGAATCGGATTTGAGAAAATGAATATGCTACGGTCATCTACTCGAAACTTAGATCGACGCTATTGCTTTAATTTCACAAAACTAAATGTCTTGTAACATTTATTATTAGTCAAAGTCGTTTGACCAAGTATGATTCCAACAATTAGTAATCCTATTACTCAAACTAAACACTTATTCTTGATGTTTACAGACTTGGAAGGTGTGGTCTTTGTGTTTCCCAACATGAAAAAGCAACTACACATGACGTGGTCGTGTGACTTCATGGGATTTCCTCTAAATGCACAAAGAGCACAATCTGAGAGTGACATCATTATCTGAATGCTGGACTCCGGCATATGGCCGGAGTCCCACAGTTTTGACGATCAAGGCTTCAGCCCGCCACCCACTAAATGGAAGGGTAGCTGCCAATCCTCATCCAACTTCACTTGCAACAAGTAAGACAGTTTCTCTCTGTATATACAATCAAAACTGTCCTAAGGACTTAATTGGTAATGAAGTTATTATTGGTAAATTGGGTTTTAATATAACCTATTGAACTAATGGTTACACAAGTTTTGTAGCAAAGTTATAGGAGCAAAGTATTACCAAAGTGAAGGGCCTATGTCTCCACCAAATACTCCATCTCCAAGAGATTATGGAGGGCACGGAACACACACAACATCTATAGCAGCCGTCTGCCCAGTTCCCAGGGCGAATCTGTATAGCTTAGCAGCTGGAACAACTCGCGGAGGAGTGCCCTCTGCGCGCATTACTGTGTACAAGATCTGCTGGCACGGTGGATGTTCGGATGCACACATTCTTGCCGCATTTGATGACGCGATTGCTGATGGAGTCGACATTATCTCCATATCAGTATGGGGATTAGTCCCTGTCGAATGCCGCTGGTAATTCCGGTCCCAACCCCAAATCCATCGTCAATTTCTCGCCCTGGTCCCTTTCCGTAGCTGCCAGCACCATTGACCGGAAGTTCCTAACTAGAGTCAAGTTGGGTAACAAGAAGACTTATGAGGTGATCTGTTGTTCTATGTTTTTTTGGTAACATTACATTTAAATACACGACCACCGTCATGAGACGTGACTTCAAGTATTGACCACTCTACCATTACGCCTTAACATACGCATAGTCGCTCCGTGTTTGTACTACATGTTAGTATTTATATAATTCATTATGAGGATTTTACAACATGTTGTGTGATGTTATTTCTAGGGAGTATCGGTGAACACGTTCACCTTAGATAAGGACGATTACCCATTAGTCTACGGAGGAAATGTGGCTAACACTAGTGGAGGATATAACAACTCTGAATCAAGGTATTGTGTATGGTTTGGAACATAATATAAGTGATGATACACTGTGACTGAGACACATATTTCATGTGATGTGTTGATATCAGGTACTGCTTACTAGATTCTTTGGACCCTGAATTAGCTAACGGTACGATTGTCCTCTGCGATGGGCTGAGTGATGGTGAGCCTGTGGTGGCGGTTGCTGCAGCCAGAGCTATACTATACGAGGATCAGTTAAGAGATGCGTCCCTCTCTTATCCTCTGCCTGCCTCTTACTTAGGATTAGTTGATGGTGTTGAAGTATTGTATATGCTTATATCAACACAACTAGGAATCCAACAACAACCATTTTTAGGAGTGATCAAGTCAATGAAACATTGGCTCCATATGTAATCTCATTTTCCTCAAGGGGCCCCAATCCCATCACCATGGACATCCTCAAGGTGGCATACATATATAGTTATTCCATTTCTTGAATTGGGGACTAACTTATTCTTAAAATGTTTCCTAGCCTGATCTCACTGCACCCGTAGTCCACATTCTCGCAGCATGGTTTGAAGCTAGTACCGCCTCGGGATATCCTAAAGATACAAGGGTAGTAGTATACAACATCGTGTCCGGAACATCCATGTCTTGCCCCCATGCTTCTGGCGCAGCAGCTTACGTCAAATCATTCAATCCCATATGGTCCCCCGCCGCCATCAAATCCGCTCTAATGACCACATGTGATAATGCTGCACATATCTCAATTTTGTTTTTGAGACACTTTCCAAAAATGGTCTCATACAAACAGAGTAGAGGTTGCACTTATATACTGCTTGCACATTCATAATTGAGAATTTCTAACTAAAGTTTGGATTTCATCCTATCATTAAAAAGTAAACATCCTCTCAAATAGTAATGGCTTGACAGCTTGTCCGATGAGTGTGGAGAAAAACGGTGAAGCAAAGTTCGCGTATGGCTCCGGCAACATCAACCCTCTCAAGGCTAAATCCCCCGGTCTGGTTTACGACATGGGGGAGGCCGACTACGTCAGGCTCCCATGCGGCCAAGGCTATAGCGACAAAAACCTGCAGCTTGTTACCGGCGACAACTCGACCTGCACTGCAGCCAACAATGGCACAGTTTACAACCTCAACTATCCGTCTTTCTCGGTTTCCAGTGTGTCGGGAAGTTCAGTCACGGCCTTGTTCCACCGGAGTGTAATGAATGTGGGGTCTCCGTCGTCTACTTACAAGGAGTGGTGTCAGGGTGTTTGGTGTGGGATGATGGTACTTACCAAGTTAGGAGCCCCATTGTAGCTCATGCTATTTAGTTCTAACTCAAATTCTTTGTTGCATTGTTGTGTTCAAACTTCTTTGCACTTTAATTAAGGGGTCGTTCATTAAATTACGATATTTGTTCAAAGTTTTTTGGTTGAACTAGAATTAGAAACAGACGAGAATAGAGAAGAAGAGACGTGAGAGAGGAGAGAAAAAAAGTAAGGATGAAAGAAATAAAAGATAAATTAGAGAAGAAAGATAGAAAGGATACTCCCTCCGTCACGTAATAAGAGTCACACTTTGCCATTTTAATATGTCTCATAATAAGAGTCACATGTTATTTTTACCATAAATGGTAAGTAGGTCTCACATTCCACTAGCTCACTTCACTCACATTTTATTATAAAATCATTATAAAAAGTTGGATCTCATATGCCACTAACTTTTCAAACCCCATATTCTTTCCATTTCTTAAAACTCATGCCTACAATAAGAGTGGCTCCTATGAAGGGACGAATGGAGTAGTAAGAATTTGAACAGTACTCCCTCCGTCGTCATTGTATATCTCATTATTATTTTTTCGTCCATCCGTCAATAAATGTCTAATTTCACTTTTACCACTTTTGGCAAGTGATCCCCCCGCTATACTGACACACTCTACTCATATTTTATTATAAAATTAATATAAAAAAGGTAGGATTCACCTTTAGCTAACTTTTTCTACCACTTTTATTTATTTACAAAGTCAAACAATTTCTTAAATTCTTTTTAATGTTATTAACCCAAATAATACCGGAAAATAGATGGCTAAACATCAACAATTTATTTATAATATAACTTGAAGTAGAGCAGAGATCACACGCAGCGATGACGTTAACACAATCACATTAAAATCAACAACAGTCTCCGCCATTAAACTTCTTCCGGTCCATGTTTCACGGCAACGTATAAGCTGCACAACACAGAAACAATGATATTATGAATTTAGAACAATGATATTATATAAAAACAAGAGATTATTTAATTTGGGGAAATCAAACCTCCACACTTGTAACCAACTGGCCTATCGGCAAGGTTACAACGTTTGGGAATGCCGATGGCGATTTGGGGATTAATCCCAGCCATTTTGGCCATATTGGAGAGCATCACAGCGCAGAGGCATTTGGGGTTCCTTCCCAACTTCTTCACCTGAGTGCAGCAGCTGCTCGGGACGGCCGCGTTGGCGTCCTGCGCTGCTGACGCGCACGGAGCCAGCTTCATGGCTTCGTTGTCGGGGGTCGATTTCGGGCACTCGCCGGCGCCGTTTGTGGAGATGGCAACGGAAAGGAAGAGGGCCAGAAAGCACAGCGCCTTGGTTGATGCTTCCATGATGATGAATTAATTATGCATTAGACTGAGGAAGGTGGGAGAATTTATACAGATTAGTTTATGCTTATGGAGGCAGCACCCATAATAATTGATGACTTTACCAAAATATCCTTGCAAATCTGGAAGACATTGACATTGAAATATAAGTACCCCACAATTGTTGACACAACCTTAGGTCATTGAGTCCTTATCCGCACTGTGTGCGCGCGCGCGTATGTGCCACATCGTGTATTGTGTGTATTTTGCGAAGTGTGTTCATTGAGTCCTTATCCGCACTGTGTGTGCGCGCGCGCATGTGCGCACATCGTGTATTGTGTGAAGTTTGCGAAGTGTGTGCAACATGTGTGTATGTATGTATTGTGTGAGTGTCAGCGCGCTATGTGTGTGCGTGCAACGTGCGGGTTGTGTGTCCAATTTAGGAATTGTTCGGAATGCAAAATATTTACTTTGAATATGAGCTTCAAATCATGGAGCTGAGAGAATTTGGAAATTCAATCTAAATCAAAATATTTTTATGGTATCAAACACTGAATTTAAAATTAAATGCTCCAATTTCCGTTCTACACGTTTAATTGCCAACGAAGCTTCATGGTTATAAAATTGTTCAATTTGTAATATTACACGTGAATTATTTTTTGAATAACTTTTTGCTAAAGATATATTTGTACATTTCCAAATAAATAGCTAATTAATTATTTTTTTTAATTTTGTGACTAACATATTATTCGCTAAAGGTGATGGGCTATACAGTAGTCCATTGTCTCTTATAAGTACTCCCTCCGTTTCACCATAGTTGAGGCGAAACTTTTCGACACGGAGTTTAAGAAATGGATGTTGAGTGGGTTGAATAAATAGATAAAATAAGTAAGAGAGAGAAAAAGGTGGAGAGAATAAAGTAGAAAGTGAATAAAGTGGAGAGAATAAAGTAGAAAGTGAATAAAGTAGAGAGAAATAAGTAAGAGAGAGTAAAGTAAGAAAGAGAAAATAATTACTATATATGGAAATGACTCAACTATGAAGAAACTTCCCGAAATGAAAAAATGACTCACCTATAAAGAAACGGGGGAGTAGTTTATAAGTATTTGATGAGTAGAAAACCATTAGGTTTTCAAATGGATTGAGAACTTATTACAATCTTAAACAAATAGGAATGGATGGGATGAATATGTTTTAATTCCCTTAACAATTTTAAACAACCTATGGCCTATTTTAGTGGTAGTGCCGCATAATGATTTTGTGGTGTTGATGGATTCCATATTAAATGTATAGGGTAATTTGGCCTAGTTGTTTAATAGGACAATACAATATCTTAATTTGTTTCCTTCTCATTTGTTTTATTTGGCCGGAGATCACCACACTGTATATATAGCAGCAAGAGCAAAACCATTTTGCCATATTTTGTAGTAGTTTTGTGGGTTTTGATCTATGCAAAACTAAATTTAAATACATAAATGCAGAACAAAGTCATACGTAGGGTATTTTTATGTCATTGCTAACTTATGTTTAGGTCATAGTAACAAAGTATGACCTAAAATGATCTTATCATGACATCAAACCGAATTTTATAATATGACCTAAAACTGCTTAATAATGACCCTCCGTGTTTTTAGTTAATTATTGACCATTAGATCATTTAATCCTAGTGCCAAGATTTGGGCCGCATTTCTGGATTTAAACACATACTTGTTTTGATCATCTCTCTTTTGTAGTATATATATATGCATCAGTTATTTTACCAATATGTCTCAAATTTTTGTTCTTACTTAAATTTTCATGTTTCTAATTAATGAAATTCAAAATAATGCATTACCAACCTTAAGTAGTAAGTACTCCTGTTAAGTATTAGCTGAATAATTAAATAGTACTATAAAATAAAATGGGATTATAAAAAGGTATAGCTAGCTTACCTTACTTCTTTGGTTGTAAGGCACTATGAGTCCAAAAGGTAGAGAAACTATAATCATTTCAGAAAAAATAATCATATTTCACCACACTAACGCAAATTAATATGAGGTCAATATCATGTTTATTCTTAATGTATCTCTTCTACATTTTTCTCTCTCTCATTTTAATTTTCCTCCATTTTAATTATTTATTATTATTTTTTCAAAATAAATATGAAAATGAAAAAGGTCATCTGAACTAGGAATATAGAAAGTAGCATAAAATAAAATAAAATGGATTATAAAAAGGTATAGCTAGCTTACCTTACTTCTTTGGTGGTAAGGCACTATGAGTCCAAAAGGTAGAGAAATTATAATAGTTTCAGAAAGAACAATCATATTTCACCACACTAACACAAATTAATATGAGGTCAACATCATGTTTATTTTAATATTAAGACTTATGACCATAAAATCAACACAGCAATATATTGTACCACTAATTTGACTATCTTAATTACCCACTAACGTTAGATAATGGAAGTAAGGCATCTATCCACAATATTTCCTCCATTCTATAACAATATGGACATTTAAAATAAGGAGAATTAATGCACAATTGATAAAGTAAGAGAGAAATAGAAAGAAAAAGTAATTATAATATTGTTAGTAGAGAATGAGCACACCTTATTAGAGAGAAGGAAGTTACTAAAAGTAAAAAGGATATTTTTATGGGACATCCCAAATTAAAAAATGTCTTATTTTTATTGGACCGAGTGAGTATTTGATAAAAACCCTCCCTAAAATTCGTCATATCCAATTTTTCTCATGTCATATCAGTATTTTAAATTACAATTCCAATACCTGCATGAGTGCCCGACTCGAAATCAGTCACAACTTTTTTCACCATTTTTTACTCTTTTAAAAAAATTTAAGTTAGTAAAAAAAATTTAAATAGCAAAATAATATAAATTAAAAAAAACAATATCAAAACCTACATAATATTAAATGCAGAAAAGAGTAGAACGAGAAACAAACTAGAAAAATAGGTACAAACAAACTTAAACAGGTACGGGTCCAAATTTCTTCGATCATATCTTGCTGGAGTTGACAGAGGACTTGTTCCTCAAGCATTGTAGCCTGTTGACAAAAAATTCATGGATTTGGGGCGGTTCAACATGGTGTTGGGGCTTGTGAGCTAAACCGGAGCTAGGTCTAGCGTCCTCATCAGCCCAATTGGTAATTCCTTCAACTTCATCCTCAATTATCATACTCCCTCCATCCCAAGTTACTTGAGTTGTATTCCATTTTGGGTTGTCCCAAGTTACTTGAGTCATTTCATGTTTTGGTTAAAAACAAAATATCTAATCTCACCTACTTTATTCATTCTTTTACTTTACTTTCTTTTCTTTCTCTTACTTTATTCTCTCCTCTACTTTATTCAACTCACTAAACACAAGTTTCTTAAATCCCTAATGGAAGGAAACGCTTCAAGTAACATGGGACGGAGAAAGTATTATGCATGATGATACATGCATACATGATACCATAAACGTGTCGGGCCTTTCACTATTGCTCAGTGCGATTGCAACACACCAGATGCCCGCTCAACATCCTTCCGTGCAATCTCTTGCCTTTGAGCAAGTAAAACTCTCTTATCATCAGTTGGGCAAGTAATCAACTTCACAAATACAACCACCTCGGGTATATGTCATTTGCCAAGTAGTACCCCATATGATATTGCCGGTCATTGTCTGTGAAGGCTGAGGATCTACCACGATATTGTTCGTTGAAAAGAAACGACTGGTTACATTAAAGTCGTTGTTAGACCCGGCCACACCGAAGTAAGCATGTCGTATCCAAAGCCACTCCAAAATTCGCCACAACTCATTATTACCTTACCACGTCAACATTTCAATTTTCAGCCTCAGCACTAGCCCCAAAATTTGCCCCAACTTATTTCACAATATTCAACTTTTTTTTTGTTAGTTTTTATGTTAACAAATAATGTAAAATAGAAAAATAACATAAATGGAATACCAAGACATACTTAATTTTAAACAAAAGTTACAAAGGAAAAAAACACACAGGAAATAAAAATACTAGTCGAAAAAAGAAACAAAGCAGATCAATTGAATCTCAATTGTTTGATAATGTTGTCGATAAGTTGCTAGTAAAAAATTTTCAGATCCTCGTCGTCGGTCTTGGAGGACGTTAAATCCCCTGCTGTGCTCCAACCACAACATGGGATGCTGTGGTTGTGATGCTGTGGTTGGAGCACAACAGGAGGATCTTGGAGAGCTTGGTCACAATGTCAACGTCCTCTGCAACTATGCATTGACCAATGATAAGACTCATTTCATGCATTGGTTATGGGGTTAAATTCTATAAATTCAGTGAACTAATAAGTGTTTGTAAGTTCAGGTGCGTGTAAAATCTGCCGGACCCAGGAAGTGCATACAAATTACCCGAGGCAGAGAAAAAGGAGGGAAATGAAGTGAAAAGCGCCAACAATCTACCAGACCGAAGAAATGACAAAGACGCTGGCAAAAAGTAAAAATGGAGTAAGGAACAAATAAAAAAAATCAAGGGCATAAAGGACAAATCATGAAGAAGGAGTGCCCTAGGGATCCGAGCCTCAACTATATAAAGGGACAACTCCTTTGAAGAGAGAGTAGCATTCTATCACCTTCCACTTCTCACCATCAAGTTTAGTCTCCTTAGTTTCATTTCTAGTTAGCTCACTTCACAAGCACTTGGCACCGATGGGAAATTCTGGGCAGGCTTAGCGGTAGTTAGTTTCTGTGGTGTAACATCGTCCTCACGGGGGTGAAGATACAATCATTTACTTTTCCGTTGTTTTATCTCTCGCAGTGAACTTCTTTGCCAGAAGCTCGGCACTGCTTTTGTGTTTGAACCTTATTTCCGTAGTTATGGTAGTTTCTATTTTCTGTTTTCCTTCGGTTTCTGATGTTTGATAAGGGTTTTACTGATTTTGGATGCTTTTCGCAACTACCTGTTGAATTGGAGTTGAGATTGGTTGAATCTGAGTTGGTTAGTTGTGAAATTGTTTGAATCGGAGTGGATAGATATTGATCTGGGTGTTGTTGAGTTTGGATCGGTTGGATCTGGAGTGGATTGTGGTTTGGAGAGATGAATCTGATTCGTAATTGTTGGATCTGCATGGCTATGTCTGTTGCTTTCGATTTACTCGACCTGGTAGCTTAGATCTGATAGTTTTTTGCTTAATAGTTATGTCTGAGATCTGATCCATGTTTACCCTGCTTTTGATGCTTTGTTTTGTTCATGTTCATGTTTATTTGCGGAAGAAGATGAAGATCGTTGGTAGTTAGACCCAGATCCGTTGTTTGTTTGCTTTTGCAGCTTTCTTTGTCGTAGTAGCTAAATCGGGAATTTGCCCCACTGCTTTCTCCTGCTCTTTTGTCTAACCATTTTAGTAAACCTTTTTACTTGACCTAGTAGTTTGATAAACCCTCTGTAGTTAATTTCAAGTTCTTGAATCATGAATGCGCTTGTATTTCTTTGTTCTTAGGTCCAATACTTGAGTGCTTTTAATTCTCATGACCCAGTAGTTTAAAATTCTCCCAAAACCCTCCATATGCATGCTAACACATCTGTCCTCATGGGATCGATCCTTTACTTCCCTATGCTAGCCAATAGTGTAGTGGGTTGAGGTTTTGAAGCTGGAAAAGTGTGTGTCCAACGACCGAATTCTGAAGGTTCCACGATCTCCTAGACCCTGCGATCTAGCGAATCATCTGAACCCTGTGGGATTGTGATACATCAATTACCACACTCATCTTCTTCTATGGCTTCAAATAGTGTCGTTGTCGGGGTTGGATGACGTTGTTTATGTTTGTGTTTAGAGGTTTTTGTGTATATAGTTTTGATTTGTTTTTTTATCCTTTTCTCATCAATTTATGAGCAGAGGCTCAAGGTTTGGGAACTAGAATCACGCACCTAGTTGGATAGATGTTCAGTTCAGCTGGCAGCCTAAAGAAGCTCTAGTCCCTGTAACCACCAGATCACGGTTAACAACAGCTGACCCACTCCAGCTGAGTTCAAAAAGTGAGGAGGACCTAACCTCGCCAGTTAAGAAGGAACCAGAGTCGTTTTTAGAAACAGAGGAAGATTGTACAGGGGATATGGCGAACGTGGTGGATAACGATCCAGAGATTGGCTCGCTCAATGCCCATCTGGATGGCGAGCCATCCAAAGCCATTGTCATTACCCAAGCCCAGAGGGCGATCGACATCAAAACAAATGTGTTGTCCGTGATGAGGCATTTCTACTGACGGAAGATTGAGTGTCCATATGAATTTCTCCATGAGTTTTGGAAGCTTTGCAGTATTCAGAAGAGGCCCCATGACTCGACTGATGAGGATTATAGACTACACGCGCTCCCCTTTGCGCTGAAGGGTGAGGCCAACAAATGGTTATTGAGGTTACTGGCCAATTCTATCCACACGTGGGCAGATTTCAAATTGGTTTTCTTGGACTACTTTTTCCCCGCAAATAAGACTAATGCTCTCAAGAAGGAAATTCAAGCATGCATGCAGGATTATGATGAGTCCTTAATCCAATATTGGTCACGCTTCGAAGGGGTTGCTTGACTCATGTCCTAACAACCGAATGGTCGAAGCAGAGGTCTACAACATTTTCTATGAAGGGGCGAATCCCGAGTCCAAGGATTTGATGAACTCCTCGAGCGGGGGAAATTTCACCAAGAAGCTTGTGAGCGAAGCCAGAGAGATTCTAGGAAGATTAATTGAAGCAAAGAAGAAGTATGATCATCCGCATGTCATTCTCAGAAGAGGATCAGCTAATTCGATCATAGAGCAAGACGACGAGAAGGTGGAGGCTCGAATTGACAGATAACAGAAGGCACTTTTAAGTGCTATAGAGAAAAGTAAACTCAACCCTACTATGGTCCGCCCGGGGAGGGATAATTTCAAGCTCAGGTAAATTTGATGGGAAGCTGAAATCCGACAATGCAGAATAATATGTAGTCCAACAATGATGTGGTACATAAGCTTCAGGATGCTCAAGTGGAGCACAAGGTAGCCATGGATATGCTGGCGAAGTAGTTATCTCAGATCGCGACTTCCCTAAGTGAAATGCGCGGGAACGAAGGACGGATTCCTGCCAGAATCAAGCCACCAGACAGGGCAAACATCAGTCAAATCACCCTTAGGTCTGGACGAGAGTATAAAGGTTCGACAATGAAGATTGATGACGGAACACCTCACGTTGTGAGCAAGGAAAAGGATAACCTAACCCCACAAAAGGAAGACACTGAAACCGGGGAAGTTGAAACAGGGGAAGCTTGAACAGAGGATGATATCTAGATCGGAGACTTGGGGAAACCAGTACCCCGAATGGCTGAACCCTTTTTCCTAGACCCAGGAACTGAGATAGAGGATGAAGAAATAAGGAAAGAGACTAGAGAGTCCTCCAAGGGAGATTTCAGCAACACGGTCAAACAAGTGAAGCCCTTTCCCTACCGAGGGGAGGCTAAGAAGAAAAAGGATGACCCTGTGGATTTCATGGAAATCTTCGGTAAGCTGGAAATCAACCTGCCATTTCTCCAGGCCCTGAAGCTGCCTATTTTCAGTAAATTCATCAAGGATTTTATCGCCGGGAAGACTAAACCCAATGGCAAAATAATGATCGAAGAAACTGTGTTAGCAGTGATTCATAAGCGGAGGATGCCGTCAAAACGCACTGACCCAGGTATGTTCACTCTTCCCATTTCAATTGAGGACATTAGAATTGAGCATGCTATGTGTGACCTAGGAGCATCAATAAATGTTTTACCGATTTCCATCTATAAGAAGCTGGTAGGAGTAAGAATGGTTGACACGAATGTGGTGATCCAGTTAGTGGATAGGTCATGCATTAGTCCAGAGGGTGTGTTGGAAAACGTAATAGTTAAGGTGCATGGTTTCTTGTATCCAGCTGATTTTCATGTGATTAGGATGAGTGAAAATGAATCTGCTGAGTCTAGCGGAGTGCTTTTAGGTAGACCATTCCTTCGCACCGCTAAGACTATAATTGATGTTTTTGATGAAACAATTTGTCTGGACTATCATGGGGAGAAATTCACTTTCAACATTGATGAAGCAATGAAAAAACCTTTAGATGTGGAAAATCTTCATGCTGTGGATATCATTAACCCCTTGGTCCAAAAATATCTTGAGACTGAATTAATGCAGAAACAAATTGACAATTCAGAGTTAATGATAGAGAGGTAGCAGGATGGTGTGAGGCCATGAACACTCTAGAGTTGACAGATGAGGAGCTAGCAGAGACGATTGTGGAATTCTGTAAGGGTCCGATGTCCGCCAGGTCAAGGGGATCAGCCCATGTGGCCTAAAGTATGCTTACTTGGAAGAGAATGAGACGTTCCCTGTGATCGTCAACAGAAACTTGACCCATGAACAAGAAAAATGAATTATTGGAAGTGATCAGAAGGAATAAGAAAGCCATAGGTTGGACTCTATCAGATCTGGTGGGAATCAGTCCCGATCTCTGCATGCATCATATTCGATTGGAAGAAGGCCTACCGAGATTCATAGAGGAAACTGAATCCAAACATGAGGGAAGAAGTCTTGAAGGAAGTATTGAAACTACTGTCCCTGGGAATCATCTACTCTATCCCAGACAGTGAGTGGGTAAGCCCAGTCCACATGGTGCAGAAGAAGTCGAGGATACAAGTGGTGAAGAATGAAAAAAATGAGCTTGTGCCCACAAGACTGGTAACAGGCTGTAGGATGTGTATCGACTACCGAAAGTTGAACGAGGTTACACGAAAAGATCACTTTCCGTTGCCCTTTATAGACCAGATGCTTGAGAGACTAGCGGGAAAGCAATTCTTATGCTTTTTGGACGGCTATAGTGGGTATTTCCAGATATACATAGATCCGGAAGACCAGGAGAAGTCAACTTTTACGTGCCTCTTCGGGACGTATGCGTATATGAGGATGCCATTTAGCCCGTGTAATGCACCAGGCACCTTTCAAAGGTGCATGATGAGCATATTCTCGGACCTGCTGGAAGAGTGCATCTAAATTTTTATGGATGATTTTACAGTTTATGGGAGTTCCTTCGAAACCTGCCTAGCTAACTTGGATCTAGTACTAAAGAGATGTCGAGAGAAGAATTTGGGTGATTTTTATGGATGATCTCGGGCCACGTCGTCTCGGAAAGAGGTATTCAGGTGGACAAGACAAAGGTGGACGTGATTTCAAGGCTTCCTTATCCTACAAATCAGAAGGAAGTGAGGGGATTCTTGGGCCACGCGAGATTCTACAGAATGTTCATCAAAGACTTCGCAAAAATTGCACAGCCACTTACCCGCCTCCTGCAGAATGATGTGGACTTCATCTTCAACGAGGCATGTCAAGGGGACTTCCAACTTTTGAAGGACAAGCTTGTATCAGCCCCTATAATCAGAGCTCCAGACTGGAATCACGTCGTCGGAGCAGTACTAGGTCAAAAAATTGAGGGGACGAGTTATGTAATTTTTTACGCCTTGAAGACTCTTAACCAGGCCCAGAAGAATTACGACACCACGGAAAAAGAAATGCTAGTTATTGTGTATTCCTTTGAGAAGTTCCGACCATATTTACTTGGGTTGAAGGTGATAGTGTTCACTGATCACGCAGCTATTATGTACCTGTTGGCAAAGAAGGAGTCTAAGCCAAGACTAATCCGATGAGTGTTGTTACTACAATAGTTCGACTGGGAGGTAAGGGACAAGAAGGGGACCGAGAATAAGGTAGCCGATCATCTAAGTAGAATTTTTCAAGGAGATACAAAGGAGGCTATATCGGATGCATTCCCAGATGAGCATCTATATTGCATGGGGGAATCCTCTAGACCTATTAAATGGGAGACCTGGCAAACTACTTAGTCACAGGAGACCTGCCCAGTACACCAGAGATTTCTCAGGCCAAGAGGATGAAAATTAGGAGTGAGGCCAAGTACTATTTTTGGGATGATCCTTACCCCTAGAGGATGGGTTCAGACCATGTAATTAGAAGGTGTATTCCGGAATGGGAACAGAGGGACGTGCTGGACCATTGTCATACATTGGCAAGAGGTGGGCATTTTGGCCCGAGAAAAACTGCTAGGAAGGTTCTGGACAACGGTTTTTACTGGCCCACACTGAATAGAGACGCATATGAGTATTGCCAGAGTTGTGGTCGATGCCAGCAGACCGGGGGAATCTTTACTCGCGACGAAATGCCCCAGGTTTCAGTAATCATCTGTGAAGTGTTCGATGTCTAGGGGATGGACTTCATGGGTTCATTCCCATCTTCCTACGGAAATTCTTACATACTGGTGGCAGTAGATTATGTATCGAAGTGATAGAGCCTAAGGCGACTGCTACATGTGAAGCAAAGGAGGTCACGAAGTTCCTTAAGGCTAATATTTTCAGCCGATATGGAGTGCCGAGGGCAGTCATTTCAGACCAGGGAACGCATTTCTGTAACCGAACCATGGAGGCCTTTATGAAAAAATACGGAGTACACCACCGAATTTTTACTCCGTATCACCCACAGAGCAACGGACATGCAGAAGTGTCCAACGGGAGATAAAAAGTATTCTGGAAAAAACAGTTAACCCGTCGAGGAAAGATTGGAGTAGACGGTTGGATGATGCACTCTGGGCCTACCGGACTGCATTCAAAACTCTCATTGGAATGTCGCCCTACAGGCTCATGTTTGGCAAGATGTGCCATCTCCCGGCCGGTGTAGAACATAGGGCGTACTGGGCAGTCAGAGAGATGAATATGAAGCCCCAGGCCAGTGAGTAGGAGAGGAAGCTCCAACTGCAAGAGCTGGAGGAATTGAGGCTTGAGTCATACAATATTGCGATGTGGTACAAGAAAAAAACCAAGTTATGGCACGACAAAAACCTCCGGGTCAAGGAGTTGCAGGTTTGTCAGAAAGTGCTCTTGTTCCAATCACAGTTGAAGCTAATGCCCGGAAAGCTAAAGTCTAAGTGGATCGGACTCTACATGATCGTTGGCCTCAGAGCAAACGAAGCTGTGAAAATTCAGGGAAGCGCTTCTAACTCTATCCCTTTCCTTGTTAATGGTCACAGAGTTAAGGTGTTTAGGTATAGTTCAGAGCTGTGTCTGGTGGAAGAAATTCCACTACGCATGCTCCCTACTATCGCCTAACTGGTCAGATTGTTTAGGTATTCTTCGGGAATTCTTGGGTTAGGTAGATAAGCATGAAGTTTTTAATCTGTGGACTGAACCAGGGTCTTCCCAAGAATACTTAAACACGTTTTGTAAATATGTGAATATGTTTCTTGAATCTAAAAAAAATCCAAACAAAGAAAAAAATCAATTTCCCAAAAATATTTTTGAAACACCAAGCGACCCCGAGAAACCAATTGTTATTGAAAATGCTTCGATTTAAATCCCCTTGACCGTAGAGTTTGGTCTCTCATTTTTTTAGTCTAAATTTTCCTAAGTGTTGATATGAGAGGATAAGCATGACTTTGGCGGTTGAGTGAGGGGGAGAAATTTTCGGTCAAAATAGGGGGAAGTTTTAAAATTCAAATTTCAAATTTCAAACTTTTGGGGAGGCGTACGGTTGCTTGCATCATCTTGCAACCGTCCCTCTTCCTTTAACATTTATCTTTTTCCTTTTATTTTTATTTCCTTGTTTCTCTTTTCCTTTCTTTCTTTTTAATTTTTCCTAAAATAACTTCCCCCACCTTATTAACTTCCCCCTCACCATTATTTTCTTTCACAACACACACATTTAATTTTCGAAACCCTAACCGTACCATTCCAAATTTTCTATGTGTAAGCTTTCGACGGAACCGCCACGAACCACCGCGGAATTCCGACCACGAAATCATGGAGAACCAACCACCCAAAAACACCAGCCGGAGGAAGAATCCTCAGCTAAACAAGGCGAGAACCGGCAAGTCTTTGTCAAGACCCTCGACGAACCCGCCAGCGAAGAAGCCACCCTTCGTTCCTCAACTGGACGCGGTGGCGACTCCTTCATCCCAGACCGTGATTCCCAACCCAGTTGCAGTACGGCCAGAGCCAGCGCCGGTGGCGACTACAACCTCTGTCGTGCCGCCGGTGATTTCTGTCGCACTGCCAACTACAACCGCCGTCGCCACCACAGAGTCGATTGATGAGCCCGATGCAGAGCAAATCATGATGGAGTTCTTACAGAAATATGGCCAAGGACCAAAGGCGAGCGAGTTCTATGCCCGCTTGGCAGCGGTATGTAAAGAGGAAGAAGTCACCCTGACCCCGCTTGAAATTCCACCCCGACCGTCTACTTTTAAGAAACACCCACAGCCCAAGCCCTATCCTCCCATAAAGAAAACCCCCAAAAATTACCTGAAACCCTAGCCCATGTTGCAGAACCCCCTTCCTCGGCGGTCCATGCCGAAATCTAGACCACTACATCTACCCACGCCCCTGATCTGCCACATGCAGAGGAGGCGGAGAGGGAGGATAAGAAGGAGGAGAAGGGATGTCAGGGTAGTGAGGGAGGGGGAATGAGGAAAGAGTGTCTGAGGGGGAGGGTGAGGATCAAGTGGAAAATGAAGAACCAGAGGGAGATGATGCTGAAGATACTGGGGAGGGTAGAGAAAGAGAGATGAAGTTGACGAAGAGGATGTTGCTGGTAATGAAGCAGGAAATGTAGAATCTGGACAGGGTCATGAGGAGGATGTTGATGGAGAAATCCTAGCTATTGTTGAGGGAGAAATCCTTGTTGTTGTTGAAGGAGTAATCCCTACTGATGTTGATGGAGAAATCCCTGAGGATACACGTACTGTTGAGAATGAGGAAGAGATTGTTGGTGAGGACGATGGTGAGAATGTTGAGAACGAGGAACTTGTTGATGAGAGTGTGAAGAACCCGAGAGCAAAGGGTTGAAAGAGATTGTGGATTTGGAGGATGGACCGGATGATGAAGAGACACCGGTCGATGAGAGAACGACGAGGAGGAACACCCGCTGGAGCAGGCAGGTGGATGAATTGGTGGCGGCTACAAGGGCAAGGAAGTTACAGTTCTACACCTCAGAAGGCTAGGTAGAAACAGAGGAGGACATCCCTGAGGCCAAGGAGACTCTAGAGAAAGAAGAGGAGGTATCTGCTGAGGCCGTGGAGAGGCGCTTTGATGCTGAGCGTAAGCGCAAGGGAAAGCAGGAGGCTAAGCCCTTGACGAAGAAGCACAGGCAGGCTTCCTCTACCATGGTGATCAAGGAACCCATTCTAGAACCTATCCGAGTGCCGTTTGCCAAGCCATTAGAAGTGCCCAAGGAGGACAGTGAAGAAGAGTAAGAAGCGGAAGCTAACCCGCCCGAGGAGCCCATTTACTAGATGATGGAAGTACTGGTAACAAGGAAGCTGTTGGAGGCCATAGGCCAATTCGACGATCCCAAGAAAGCGCTGACATATAAGGAATGAGGGACGAAAGGAAAACTTATTAAGTCAGGGAAACGCTACCACCCACAATCACTCCAGGAGATCGAGTAGGAGGAGGAATTCCTCTCTTATATCAGTGCCATCGACTTTGAATGGTTGCTGGGTCATAGCGAGACGGAGGTGTGGATTGCTTTGGCCAAGGATTTTTTACCTCGTACAAGTTCAAGTCCACCATGGACCCTGATGACGATTCAATCAGCTTTCGTCTATTCAACGAGGAGATAAAAAATGAGCATTAGGGAATGGTCTTTGAGGATGAGATTGTTCACATTGGAGGAAGATGAGGAAGGCATATAGAATGAGAGGGTAATCGGGCCCCCCGAAGAAGACCTCTGGCTTCAACACTCAAAAGGCTTGGGAGCTCATCACTCACAAGCGGGGTGGTATCTTCAAGACAAGTGTCTCGAAGGAAGTCCACATTACTAACCATGTCTTCCGCTTCGTCCAAGTCTTCATCGGATATAACCTCATGGGTCAGGCAAGCTCCGCCCTCACTACACCCGAGCTATACTTTGCCTGGTGCATACTGAAGGGAGTGAAGGTCCATCTGGGGTACTGGTTAACCCAGGATTGCCACTTGATGACATCCCATACTTCCCGCCACCTCTACACTTATCACCTCCTTGGCGCTTACCTTCAAAGGAACGTAATCATGAAGATAGCGAAATCGGTGCCTACCCTTGGAATGTGGATCCTCCCGAACTGTTCAACCTTGATTATTTCTTCAACAAAGGCCTTCTAATCATGAAGGAAGGAGAGGTCACATTTTATAAAGTACGAAAGACCGAAGCAGCTGTAAAAATAGAAGAAGGAATAGTACCAATTGCCAAGAGAGAGAGAGCTGGCGAAAAGAGATGGGGGATGTTAGGAGCGAGATCGGAGAAATCAGAGGCGGGATGGGCACGATAACCTCAGTCGTACTGGGACTGAAGGAATCACTAGAGGCGCACACAGAGAAGATGACTGAGGCCCTTACCTTGATGATGCGGATGGTGACCTCAGTCCCAGCAAATTATTCCTCCCGGGTCCAGCGGAGTGATCAGACCCCCAGACCTAGGAAAACCCTTCAGTCAACAAGTGCCAGTTAATCCTACTGCTACCCCATCTAAGAAGAGGAAGGATCCGTGTCAGTGAAGAAAACCATACCGAAGCCAGCAGTGAGAGAAGCAGAAGAACCTACACCATCGGTTCCTAAGAAAGTGAAGACCGATCGCCCGAAGCAGGTGTCCCAGAAACCTGGCTCCCAAGGGAGCCAGAAACAGAATTAAAACCCCCGTCCCCCCAGTGACCAAGTAATTTTACATTTGAGTTTTTATTTTTCTTTTCTTTTGTCGAGTGTCTATGTCTGCATGTTTTCTCTATTTTAAGCATGTTTGTCGTGTCTGTGTATATGTGTTTTGTGTGCTTCTCCCACTTAGCTCAATCCTTGGTCTAAGTATGAGAAGTTTATGTTAATATGGCATGTGTTGGTATTTGTTGTTTTCTGTGTATGTCTTCTCCCACTTAGTCCATTGTTTGGCCTAAGTGTGAGAAGATTGTCTTGTATATATGCTCTGTTGGTTTTATTGTTTTGTATCTTCTCCCACTTAGCTCAATTCTCGGTCTAAGTGTGAGAAGATTATGTTACATGTGTTTAAGTTGGTCTCTGTTGTTCATGTGTTCACCAACTGCCATGTTTCCACTTCATCAGGACTGCTTGGGGACAAGCATGAGTGAAGTGGGAAGGGGAGAGCAGTTAGTGTTGTTAGCGTCGAGCATGTATATATTTTGGTAGGTCTAGGAGTCAGTTTTTTTTTAAATTAACTTCATATATTTATATCATATATATGAAGGAGGAAATTACAAATCAACTCCTATAATAAGGGGGAAAGACAAATTATGCCACCCAGGGTTCGAACTCGAGACCTCCAGGATGGACGCGGTATCCAGCACCCTTTACCGCTAGGCCAAGGGGCTTGGATGGTCTAGGAGTCAGTTTCCATTATGTATTATTGGTTATGGGGTTAAATTCAGTGAACTAATAAGTGTTTGTAAGTTCAGGTGCGTGTAAAATCTGTCGGACCCAGGAAGTGATACAAATTACCCGAGGCAGAGAAAAAGGAGGGAAATGAAGTGAAAAGCGCCAGCAATCTACCAGACCGATGAAATGACAAAGACGCTGGCAGAAAGCAAAAGTGGAGCAATGAGCAAATAAAAAAAGATCAAGGGCATAAAGGACAAATCATGAAAAAAAGGAGTGCCCTAGGGATCCGAGTCTCAACTATATAAAGGGACAACTCCTTTGAATAGAGATTAGCATTCTATCACCTTCCACTTCTCACCATCAAGTAGTCTCCTTAGTTTCATTTTTAGTTAGCTCACTTCACACGCACTTGACACTGATGGGAAATTCTGGGAAGGATTGGCGGTAGTTAGTTTCTTTGGTGTAACACCGTCCTCACAGGGGCGAAGATACAATCATTTACTTTTTCGTTGTTTTATCTCTCACCGTGAACTTCTTTGCCGGAAGCTCGGCGACTACTTTTGTGTTTGAACCTTATTTCCGTGGTTATGGCAGTTTCTATTTTCTGTTTTACGTTGGTTTCTGATGTTTGATGTGGGTTTTACTGATTTTGGATGCTTTTCGCAATTGACTGTTGAATTGGAGTTGAGATTAGTTGAATCTTAGTTGGTTAGTTGTGGAATGGTTTGAATCGGAGTGGATGGATATGGATCTGGGTGTTGATGAGTTTGCATCGGTTGGATCTGGAGTGGATTGTGGTTTGGAGAAATGAATCTGATACATACTTGTTGGATCTGCATGGCTGTGTCTGTTGCTTTCGATTTACTCAACCTGGTAGCTTAGATGTGATAGTTTTCTGCTTAATCGTAATGTCTGAGATCTGATCCATGTTTACTCTGCTTTTGATGGTCTGTTTTGTTCATGTTCATATTTATTTGCGGAAGAAGATGAAGATCGTTGGTAGTTAGACCCAGATCCGTTGTTTGTTTACTTTTGCAGCTTTCTTTGTCGTAGTAGCTAAATCGGGAATCTGTACCACTGCTTTCTCATGCTCTTTTGTCTAACCATTTTAGGAAACCTTTTTACTTGACCTAGTAGTTTGATGAACCCTGTGTAGTTAATTTCAAGTTCTTGAATCATGAATGCGCTTGTATTTCTTTGTTCTTAGGTCCAATATTTGAGTGCTTTTAATTCTCATGACCTAGTAGTTTAAAATTCTCGACCCACTTATTGTGTGGCAGTAGTCAACCCTCTCAAAACCTTCCAAATGCATGCTAACACATCCGTCCTCGTGTGATCGATCATTTACTTCCCTATACTAGCCAATAGTGTAGTGGATTGAGGTTTTGAAACGGGAAAAGTGTGTGTCCAACGACCGAATTATGAAGGTTCCACGATCTCCTAGACCCTGCGATCTAGCGAATTCTCTGGACCCTGTGGGATTGTGATACATCAATTACCACACTCCTTTTCTCCGTGACTTCAACCAACAACCGGAGGGCTTTTTCTTCGGACTGCGGCGTTGGATCTAGTGGCTTGGTCGACTTTGTCTTCTTC
The DNA here is from genome assembly GCF_004379255.2 of Salvia splendens. Classification (NCBI taxonomy): domain Eukaryota; kingdom Viridiplantae; phylum Streptophyta; class Magnoliopsida; order Lamiales; family Lamiaceae; genus Salvia; species Salvia splendens. Next base: position 14,931,046 of record NC_056033.1, read on the forward strand.
CCCTTCATCTTGGCCGATGGGACGACTGTCTGTTGGATTGTGTGCCAACACTCTCCTCCATAGGAGGGTGGGTTCGAGTCGATGGCATTGCCCCTGCCACTGCTAGTGTAGCTACCAGTGGCATTGACCTTGGTCCTTCTCGAGAAGGAAGTCGTCGTAGTACTTGAACTAGATTTGTAGTGTATCTGATGTTGCTAGTCTTTTCTTCTTAACGACTTGAAGGCTGATTGATTGGATAAGTTATGGTATTATAGGCTCTTCAACTACCAAACAATCAAGAGTTATATAACACAACCATGGATTGACAAATAAATCAATGAACAAAAATTAGAGTGGATACACATCCCATGCTTGCTACCGTGTTTCTAAAAGAAGCTACACACATCTTCCCTATTCTGTCTAAGCCTAACATTTCACCGGTCCATCGAAGACTCGGTTTCCTTCCCTTCAATGCTCAGACGGGACACCGATGAAGCTGTGCCTTCGGTGATTCTGTTGGATACAGAACCAATTCCTTGTTGTACATTGCTGCAGTTCTTCACTTTAGACTCGCCCCCGAGATAGTTTGTTAGGACTCGTCTAACACCTAAGCCACGTCGTGGAGGCTTGTTGCAGTTGCCCCCGATGAACGGTGTCCTCTCCCCTCTGGCAGGGCTGATCAGCGGAGCCGGGGAGAAGCTAGGCGTGCTATATGCTGAGCGGTAGGGAGTGCCCGAGACGGGCACGCTGAATGGCATCAACAGCTTCTTCTGAGAAACCACACTCATTGTTGAAAGTTTCTCAGACTGCTTGTTTATGTTGTCAACGTAGAGTAGATCCTCAATCCGCGCTACAATATTGAATGCAAGGCTCTCCAACACGCGCGAGTAGCTCTCCAAGATCGCCTTCCCGACATCCTACAACAATTCACAAACACATTATTATTACATCAATCCACATCACAAAAGAGGGTGTGTGTTTAATTTTACCTTGTTGCATTGTATCTTGGTACTATCCAGTGTGGTTTGTGTTAAACCCGGGAATCGCTGCTTCAAGCAGTGCAAGAGGGTTTCAGCTCGTTCAGCGAGGAACTGCTCCCTCTTGTCCCCATCCATCATCAGATCCTTAACGATCTCCCAAGATGACTTGCTGGTCGAACGGTTTGGATGAGTTTGTGGCCTTGGATGCTGCCTTCTCCGCCAAACGTAGATTGCTGCCTCCACCCGGTTTGCTATCTCCAGAGCAACGTGCTCCGATGACAAGTCAAGGCAATCAAGCAAGCACTCGGAGGAGAAGTGACATGATGTTATGTATCGGTAGATGACATCCCCTAGGCATGCTCTCCCGTTCTACAATTAAAAAAACACGAATCAGAAACTTCCTCTTTCGAATTCTAGCGTTGAAAATCCGAATAATAAACCTTTGGGAGTGTTTCCAAGTATGACTCAGGTACTTCCATTTCAGCCAAAGCAATGCTGTTGATAGCCATAGCAGCTTTGAGTATCTGGCTTGCGAAATCGCGCTTGTTGATCAGCTGCTTCTTCGAGGCTTCAGGTAGACCTCCAGGAGGGACACGGGGCACAGGCAGCCACCATTTGTCCTCTTGTCGTTGAGTAGCTTCCCGGAAGGAGGCTGATCCATCATCGCTCTCCGGAGCTACCATGCCTTGATCAACGTACCAGAACTCAGTCTGGGTAAACCCTTCTAGTATCTCCTGCCACATCGCAAGGACAATTACAGAGATCAAAACAATACTCAATGATGAGATCAAAACAATGTCGAAAGAGAAATTCGCACCAGCAACATGTTGTCGAGTTTCTGAAGAGCTGGAAGATTAATAACAAGATCCAATCTTGGCCGAGACGTCATAACCTGCACACACACAACAAAAAGCAATCACTATTCAATTCAAGTTCATCAACTTGTTTCCAACAAGAGATTAGTCCATCACTAGATGCTTCACCTCATGCCTGGTTCCATCAGGAAAAGTTTGCCAAGAAGGTTTCAACTCCACAATGTAATCACTAACACAGAGAAGCCATTCCATTTCTCTCCTCCACATTGTTTTCTTCTCCTGCTGCAATGGCTCCAATCTCCACAGCTGCCCAAACACAGTAGCTATGCACAAACAATTTGTCACATATCATCACCACAACATACAGAATCTAATTTTGGATGCTAATTGAGAAACAAATACAGACACAATTGAGATTAAAAACTGAATCTTTACCACACAAATTTGTAATTGCATTCGAAATCGCCAACGCTGGGCACACTCCTTTTCCACCTCCTGACATGTCCTCACCCAGCAATAACTTCCCAAACCGCTCTTTCATCATCTCCATTTCTTTAATTAAATAAATAAAAAAAACAAGAATAAATATCTGATCCTTTCAAGATTATAATCAAGAGAGAGTCGTGACTAACCTGAAAGATTTGAGGTCTGCTTCGTCAACGCATTCTCACTGTCACAACACTCAGCATTCAATTGGGGGTTTTTGATTGACTGATTAGAGGCTTTCTTGATCGGCCAACTCAATTGAGCTGAGCAAGAATTGTCAGAACTCGATCTACTCTCAGAGCTGCTGCTCCCAGTCGGCCCACTCACTGAGTCATCACTTGCCAACTCGGAGGCCTCTTTCTTCTTCCCAGTTGCGCTAGCCATTTTAACGGCAAATGGGAATTACCACAAAAGGGGGTTGCTTCAATTCAAGAAAAGGCGTTAGCCGTTGCCTCAGAGAGGGCCATAAAGATTCAATCTTGGCAACGGACAAGGGTTGAAAAGGTCGAAATTTCGAAAATAAAAAGGGGAAAAGTTGAGCTGCTTTAAACGGTTAGGCATGGATTACATTTATCTTCTACTGCGTGAAAGTGGTGGTTTTCACTGTGTGTGTTGAGTGCAGATTTGATTTTCAAAATAGCTTCAAGGTAACTGCCAAGTCACAAGAGGGCCAACGTCTACTTTGGAAGTCCCATTTAAAATACTGATTTGTTTAATATAAATAGTGATAGAGATGTGTAGCCGTAGCCGTGGGGCTGCTCGATCTACTCAATTTACTATTTTGCCCATTCTTTACTTAATTATTTGGTCATTAAGCTGGTTTACTAATTGATTTCGAGTTCAAGATTAACAAGGAATTTTCAACTGCTTTTTTTCTTTTTCTTTTTTTTATCATTATCATTTTGTAAATTCAATTTCACCATATAAATGTGAAATGCTGATACGATCGATGATTATTATTATTATTATTTAGTTAGTTAATTATGGATTTGCATATCTTTTTCATATCTTTTGTCTTTCATTAAGTTAGTATATCCACTATTATAAATAGTGGACATTGTTAGTCATTTTTGATCATTCAAGAAATATCAATTATCCTTCTATTTTATTTTCTCTTATTCTCTTTCCTTTCAAACGTGCAAAACGCACAAAACCCTAATTTTGACTCCGGATTGATCGACGAGCAAAAGCTCCCGCGACGTTCGATGCAAAATCTACAAGTTAAGGAACTTCATCCTTAACAATTGGTGTTTTCATTGTGAGCTCTTCCTCCGAATCGCTGTCTACATGTCGTACGGCTACACCGAATATCAACTCCGGCAGGCGGATTACCACCCATGGCAGCTCGTACCTCAACCCCTGCTCCATCCGATCAGAGCGTTAGATCAACATCCATCATATCCATATCCACAGGATGGGAGACTCCACCCACAACACCATCCTTACCAAGCCCGTCAACCCACTTCCTGGGACCCGCCATGGCTGCGCCAGGAAACTGCGTGTCAGCAACCATCGTCCTACGAGACAGATTTGTACTCGCTACCACCGCCCTCTTGTTGGGACCCGCCAAGGTTGTGCACGCAGTAGGGATACTCTCAGCCTTATCAACCGCCTCAGCAGCCACACCACACCGCGTTCAGACAACCCACTAGCTGGGATCCACCTGCCTACTGGGAGACAACGGGACAACGCCCCTTCCACGAGTTCTCGGCATACGATCATCCGCTGCCCCCCAACCATAACTCAGGATGGAATCAACCCGTGCCACAGCCACCTTGTCCAGCCACCACCACGGCACATCCGACTCTCGCACAACTTCAACAATTGTTGGAAGCGTGCTACAGGATGGAGTCTCGCCTTGTTGCAGCCGACCGACGAATCGACAACATGCTTCCTCCCGAGCTGCCTGAACCTGAGCAGCCCTACGGCTCCCAAATTTTTGGGTTTGGGGACCTCGTTCAGCACCTTCCTCCATCAGGAAATTTCAAGGCTTCGTCGGGGCCGTCGGGTTTAGTCCCCTACGACTCATTGGCTCCGTCGCAGCAGTCGAGTACAACACCACCACCCTTTGCGCTGCTTCCCGATACCGCCCTCGAGCCGCCGCCGCCTCCAGAACTTCTTCCTTGGCAAGTGAAATATCGCTCGTTGGCTTATGCTCTGTCCAAGACTTCAGTTGGGAATGTTTTGTAGGGCAATAAGAAAGAGATTGTGATTCTTGACTGTGATCGAGTCGAGGAAGGATTTGATGATTCTTCAGAGAAGATTCTACATTCTTCTTCTCGTTTTGGTGGAGTTGAAAAGGTTGAGAAGATAGAGAAGTTCAGTCCGGATTCCGCACGTAAAGAGAAACCGGTTCACGGATGCATCGAGATTCAGTGCGCGCGACAATTGAATGCTTCTCGATTCAAGATTCCCCAAGTCCAGATTGGTTTGGGTAGTTCCATTGTGGACAACGCATCTCTGAAATTAATGAGTGATTCATCTCATGTCAGGATTGTCGCAAGTATGAATCATCGATCAACATCGCTCGACGTCGATGCCCGGTTGATTCCTCCGCAAAATGAAACTCTATGCTTGAGCATTCATGGACGCATTGATGCAGGGAGACGCTCAACTATTCGGTGTATGTTTGACCCAGGAGGATTCCTCGACACTCATCGTTGCTTCATGGTGTCCACCTTGAGGACAAGGTGGATTTCAACCGTGGGGGAGTTGATACGATTATTATTATTATTATTATTTAGTTATTTAATTATGGATTTGCATATCTTTTTCATATATTTTGTCTTGCTCATTAAGTTAGTATCCACTATTATAAATAGTGGACATTGTTAGTCATTTTGATCATTCAAGAAATATCAATTATCCTTCTATTTTATTTTCTATTACTATCTTTCCTTTCAAAAGTGCAAAACGCACAAAACCCTAATTTTGACGCCGGATTGATCGACGGGCAAAAGCTCCCGCGACGTTCGATGCAAAATCCACGAGTTAAGGAACTTCATCCTTAACAAATGCTTAATACTATTTGGGAATCAAAATCACAGTCATATTATAAATTAATCAAGTGCTATTACATCATCACCAGTTTTTGTTGATTGCCAAGCTGGTTTACTATTGATTTCTTGTTCTAGGTTAACAAGGAATTTAAAACTGCTTTTTTTCTTTTTTTATCATATCTTTTTATAAATTCAATTTTATCAAAATCACAGTCATATATATTATAAGATGTAGATCTCATGGCCTAACATGACTAGTCATTAGTCAACCTTGGATGTTTTAGTATAGTATATATGATGGCTATATTCTAATGGGCTAATTATTCAAACTGTGGTATTAATCAGTAAATGATTATTTGTGATGTTGGTTAACAATAATGTGATAATTGCATTATCTGAGTGAATAAGCAATTTATTTATATATGCACTTGAGCATTCTCTCAAGTACTGCTATTATTCATGATGTTTCCTTAAGATCTTGTAAATAAAAGATTCATTAAGATCACATACTAATATATATACCTGAATTTGATGAACTTATGTTTTCTTTCTAGTAGCTAGTCATGGAATAATTTACATATTGATTTATCTACTATTTACGTTAGGTTAGAACTAGAGAAGAGACTTAATTTTAGTGAAGGTGAATTCGCATTAAACTGAGCTGCAATTATCCATGGGGAGCGTCAAGTTCATTAGTTTTCACCTCTCCAATCGTGATGAAAGTGACATAACCATACATTTATAATTCCAGTGCTCTGTGTGCTTCTTTTCATTTTCATTAATTTCTCTACTTTTTTTTGGTTATTCACTTGAATTAATTATTAATTGAAATTGTTAATTTCTATATTTCTTTTTATGGTAAATTCTGTTGTTTATTTTTCCATTCTCCTACTTGAGAATATTAACTATTGCGAAACAAAATGAAATCTTAAAACCAAAAGAATCCAAATTATGGTTTTATTTTTTGTTGGAAATGTTGAGTATTCATTCAAACAAAACCAACAAGGATGTTCAGCCATGCATAATAGGGCGGCTACTTTATTATTTTCACACATCGACCTTAATTAACTTATATAAATTGGTTGACAATGAATTAAATGTATTCATCGAGTTTGTAATTGTCCTACTTTTTGTTGCCTGAAAATAAGGTTTACATGCATTTTTCAAACGCCTATGCATGGTAGTGTTTTCAAATTATTATGCCCTCGATAATTGATCCACTTTCATTAATTAAAACTTATTATTCGTGGTAATTATAAATTAGTGCCGCTTCAATAAATATTGACCAAAGTAAGCTGCAAATACCGCATGATTACGAGAGTATTATGCATCGAGAAATGAGAAGCTTTTGAGATTATGAGAGGGAAAATGTAATAATGGAGTGCTCATTTCAGTTGGAAGAAGCTCGGCTAGAAAGGAGTTCGGTAAGCTCGGCTTACCGAGCTGGAACTAGCCTGGAACTAGCCGAGAAGAAGAAGAAGGCAGAAGTCGGTAAGCTCAGCGGTAAGGAAGCTCGGTAAGGAAGCTCGGTAAGGAAGCTCGGTAAGGAAGCTCGGCGTTGAGCTGGAATGGGCCGAGAAGGAAGGAGTTCGGTTGTAAGCCGAGGAAGGAGTTCGGTCTTGAACCGAGAAGGTAGAAGCAACCTAGCCGAACTAGCCGTTGGAGCAGCAGTTAGTTAGCTGAGATGTAGCGGTTATTCTTCTTGCTTTCTTGATTCTTCTTGTAGTTAGTTAGTAGCAGTTGCTACTTGATTATAGAGCTTTAAATAGCTCACCGTGTATGTAGTTTAGAGTAGAGTTTAATCAATAAAAAGTTTTCCAGTTTTCTCTCCAAGATTATCATCTTCAATACTCAAAGTGTGAGTGTGTGTGTTTTCTGCATTGTGTGATCTCATACAACAGTGAGTGTGTGTGTGATCTTATTGAGTGTGTGAAAGCCTTGTGTGTGCCAATCCTAACAAGTGGCGCCGTCTGTGGGAAACGGATCTTGAAACTGATTTGCAGAGGATCAAACGGTTTCAGAGATGGCAGCAAGGCTTGATGCAGAAAAGTTCACAGGCAAGAATGATTATGGCCTGTGGAAGATGAAGATGAAGGCGGTTTTAATTCAACAAGGCTTGGCGGCAGTTCTTGCAAAACCAGAGGAGAAAGGAAAGGCTCCAGTGCTTGATGAAAAAGCTCAGGCAAAGATGGAGGAAATGCAGCTCAAGGCACATTCTGCAATGATTCTGTGCCTTGGAGATAAGGTCTTGAGGGAAGTTCAAGAAGCCAAGACTGCGGTGGAGATCTTGGACAAGTTAGATGAAGTTTACTTGGCCAAATCCTTGGCTAACCGGCTGTATCTCAAGAAGAGGTTGTATGCCTATAGTTTTTCTGGAGATAGGTCCATCATTGAGCAGCTAGAGGAGTTCAACAAGATCATTGATGACCTGGGATATGTTGATGTCAAGATCTCAGATGAGGATAAGGCCATTCTCACCTTGAATGCCTTGCCTAGCTCGTATGACCAGCTAAGTGATGCAATTATCTATGGAAGAGATAAACCTATCACCTATGCAGAAGTCTATTCAGCCTTGATGGCCAAAGAACTCCAGAAGACAGCCAACAGAGGCTCTGCAAGCTCCAATGTTCAAGCTGCAGAGGCCTTGAATGTGAAGAAGTTCAAGAAGCAGAACTTCAAGAAGAAGTTTGAGGGCCCTAAACCCTCAAGTTCAGATGCTCAGAAGGAAACCAGAGCCTGCTATTGGTGCAAGAAACCTGGACATTTGAAGAAAGATTGTCATGCATGGAAGAGAAAGATGGCCTCTGAGGGACACAATCAATCTGATTGTGTGGAGAGTGCTGATCCCCCGGCTCAACTCATGAATATCAGTGATAGTGGGGTCAGTCATAGGTGGATAATGGACTCGGGGTGCAGCTTCCATATGTGCCCCAATAGAAGCTGGTTTCATGATCTTCAAGGAGCATCGGGTACGGTTGTTCTTGGTAATAACCACATTTGTCAGATCAAAGGAATAGGGAAGGTAAAGCTAAGCCTACAAGATGGCTCTATAAAGATCCTAACTGGGGTGAGGTATATTCCAGAAGTAAAGAGGAACCTCATTTCATTGGGAATGCTGGAACAGAAAGGGTTCACCATATTGATGAGTCAAGGAAAATTGTTTGTGAAATCTGGAGATGCAGTGATGATGGAGGCTGACAGAGAGCATATTCTCTATTATCTGAAGGCTAAGGCTGTTGATGGAGAAAGCAATGCAGTGTCAGATGATTCCATAATGCTATGGCACAAGAGATTGAGCCACCCAGCCGAAGGAAGCTTGAAAGAACTCATCAAGAAGGGTCTGATCTCTGGAGATTTCAACAAGATGGACCCCTGTGAGCAATGTATACTTGGAAAGGCTAAGAAGGCACCCTATCCTACAGGTATTCACTCTTCTACAGCCCCTTTAGACTACATACATAGTGATCTTTGGGGGCCTTCACCGGTGTGTTCAATTGGTGGAGGAAAGTATTATCTAGCTATCATTGATGACTATACAAGGAAGTTGTGGGTATATATTCTTAAAGAAAAATCTGAAACACTCACAAAGTTCAAGATATGGTGTAAGGAGGTTGAGCTAGAGAAGGGTAGAAGTGTTAAATGCTTAAGGACAGACAATGGCCTAGAGTTCTTGTCTGCTGAGTTTGATCTGTTTTGTAAAGAGAAGGGTATGAAGAGGCACCGGACTGTTCCTGGTAATCCTCAGCAAAATGGTGTTGTGGAAAGGATGAATAGGACAATCCTAGAGAGGGTGAGGTGCCTACTTCTTGGGTCTGGTTTGAGCAGCAGATTCTGGGGTGAGGCTGTGTATACAGCAGCCTATCTCATCAATAAATGCCCATCTACTGCCCTGAAATCTGAAACTCCTGATTACATGTGGTATGGAGCTCATAGTGACTACTCAAAATACAAGGTGTTTGGGTGTGTGGCCTATGCTCATGCTAGGCAAAGTAAGCTTGAAGCTAGGGCTCTGAAATGTATCTTGCTGGGGTATCAGAGGGGTGTTAAGGGGTATAGGCTCTGGTGTATTGAGCCCGGTAAGCAGAAGGTCTTGGTGAGTAGGGATGTGGTGTTCTTGGAGGATCAGATGCCATTCCTGAAAGATAAGCCGGACTCCAATGAAGATGAGGGTGATTTCTTCAAGGTGGAGCCTGTGGGGGTTGGCCTAGGAGCAGGTGGAGTTATTGACTCAGGGAGTGAGTCTGATTCAGATAAAGAAGAGGCTCCAACTCAGGGCAACCAGGCTGGTGAGTCTATATCAGACTCAATCAGAGACTATCAGCTTGCAAGGGACAGAGTTAGAAGAGAAACAAGGCCACCAACAAAGTTCTCTGATGTTGTGTATTATGCTCTGTGTGCAGCTGAAGGTATTGATGGTGCAGATCCACTCACATATAAAGAAGCTATGCAGAGTAAAGATAGAGAAAGATGGATTGAAGCCATGAATGAGGAAATAGAGTCTTTACTCAAGAACAAAACATGGATTTTGGTGGACAAATCCAAGCTGAATACAGATGGAAAGGGGAGAGTGAAGATGATTAAGATTAACACCTTGCACAATCCGGCTGACATGCTAACAAAGTCTCTAGGTAGAGACAAGTTTGATCATTGCAAGAAATTGATCAATGTTTGTGCAAGAACTGAGATGAGCCCTCAGGTGGAGAATTGTAATAATGGAGTGCTCATTTCAGTTGGAAGAAGCTCGGCTAGAAAGGAGTTCGGTAAGCTCGGCTTACCGAGCTGGAACTAGCCTGGAACTAGCCGAGAAGAAGAAGAAGGCAGAAGTCGGTAAGCTCAGCGGTAAGGAAGCTCGGTAAGGAAGCTCGGTAAGGAAGCTCGGTAAGGAAGCTCGGCGTTGAGCTGGAATGGGCCGAGAAGGAAGGAGTTCGGTTGTAAGCCGAGGAAGGAGTTCGGTCTTGAACCGAGAAGGTAGAAGCAACCTAGCCGAACTAGCCGTTGGAGCAGCAGTTAGTTAGCTGAGATGTAGCGGTTATTCTTCTTGCTTTCTTGATTCTTCTTGTAGTTAGTTAGTAGCAGTTGCTACTTGATTATAGAGCTTTAAATAGCTCACCGTGTATGTAGTTTAGAGTAGAGTTTAATCAATAAAGAGTTTTCCAGTTTTCTCTCCAAGATTATCATCTTCAATACTCAAAGTGTGAGTGTGTGTGTTTTCTGCATTGTGTGATCTCATACAACAGTGAGTGTGTGTGTGATCTTATTGAGTGTGTGAAAGCCTTGTGTGTGCCAATCCTAACAGAAAACATTCTATTTAAATTTTCAAGAGAAAGAATGATACATGAATAATATAAGAGTATGCTAAATGGCCATAATGTGGCCAGCCATAAAGAGTTAATTTAGTCCATTTACATGTATAAAAAAATTAGAATTACCGATATAAACTTATATGTATGTGAATTGACTTGTGAGTTGATACTTATCCTTGAATTCCACTACGTAAAACACATTAATATCACGAATTACTGTATACGTTGAGCAACAATCAAGAAATGACAGTAGTAATAAGTTGAGCAAAAACTACGAAAGAGCAACACTAACATGTTGAACAACATATAATGAAGATGATATAAAAGTAAAATCAAGTAGTATTAAACCAAAAATTTGAAAAAAAAAATCAATTTTTTTTGTTATTTAATTAATTTATGGCTGATCATAATGTGGCCTTATAGCTTTATTCATAATATAATTATACTCATTCTATATGCTTGTAATTGTATATGGGATAGAAGTACTATTTTATATCCTATAAAATCAACAAAGACTCGCTTTTTAATAGTCAAATGCATAAATTGTCAAACACACAAAGTCATTACGAAAATCAGTTTGAAAATTATATGTTGTCATTCCTCGTTTATATGTAAAGTAAAACAGAAATTACATACACAGAAATTAAAAAGTAAATTAAATAGAACTCTAAGAAATATCATTGAGAAATTAGCGTATATATGACGAAAGTTCTCCCTTGAAACAATATTTTGTAACGCAGTTTGATTAAGTCAATTGACAACTTTGTTAATTTATCTATCAATCATTTAATATTAGAGATGTTAAATAGAATTGTATTGCATTTTAAAATAATGGTAGTAATATCTTTATTTACTAATATGATTTGTATTAGCTCTTAAAAAATACTCCCCCATTTCAGAGTCATTTTTCTATTTTGGGAGTTCTTTCATAGTTGGGTCGTTTTCCTAGATTGTATTAATAATCAACTTATTTTTCCTTTCCTACTACTGTATTTCTTCTCTTATTTTATTTTCTCCATTTTATTCACATTTTCTACTTTATTCTCTCTACTTTTTACTTTATCTTACTTTTCTCTCTCTCCATTACATAATAAACACTTTTTTTAAATACCGTACCGAAAAGAAACGCCTCAACTATGACAGGACGAAAGAGTATTACGGCAGCCATTTAGCTATAATCTACTTTTTGCAATACACAAACAACCTGATAAAGAGAATTTAGGGTGGAGAGCATATGAAGATAGAGCCGAACAGTTTTTGGCTATACTCTACTTTAAACATAGTTTCAAAATCTCAATTTTAATTAGATAAAAAAAATATTCGCCTGCCATGGAATCGATTGAAAAGTATACCATAAAAAAAGTTGCACTCTTGTTGTAATACTTTTATGAACATTAATTAAAAGTGTCGTGTGTGGTTATATTACCAGGTTACAATATACTGCAAATTTAATCAATCCTAAAATCCGTACATAATCATCAAATTCCAATTCAAAAATAGTCAAACGGCTAGTAAAGAATTTCATAATCCATCTCCAGCTATTAAACCATGCGGAAGTAAAAAAGATTCACTTTTTTTTGTATGCCGTTGGTAATAAAAGCAAAATTACTTTTGATTAAGACTTCCTAACCAAAATTTTCACCTAAATTCAACCTAAAGAAGAATGTAAATATTAGTAGTAAATTGAGAATGTATTGCTGCAAAATAATTACGCTCATGCAATTTGATTAACTACTTACAAATTGCGAATTCTTATAGTTTTATAAAGCGAAGCTGTTTAGCAGCGATCCTATATATAGATTCTTGTGATAAACCATCCTTTAAAAAATTACTCCCTCCGTCCCATTGAAGATAACCCACTTTTCTTTTTAGTTTGTCCCAATTAAGATGACTCATTACTAAAAATGAAAATACTTTTATCTTTACTTTATTCTCTCTCTCTTACTTTACTCTTTCCACTTAACACACAAAATAAAGCTACCTAAAATCTCATGCCGTCTAAGTAAGAGGTCATCTTCCTTGTGACGGTGGAAGTACAAAGTTTTACTCTAATTTTGGGTTGAAACACAACTTTCAAAATTTTGTATTTAGGGCTACTTTTGGAGCACAATTTTTAAATTTTTATTTATAGGGCACTACTTAGGCCATCCGCAATGGGCGGACGATGGCACGCCCGATGGCGCGCATCGTCCGCGCCATTCATCGTCCGCCCCCACTGTGGGTGTGTGGCATAGGCCGCGACGATAGTCGCGGCCTATGCTTCGGGCGCGACTTAAACCGCGGACGATGGCTATCGTCCGCTCCATTGCGGACGTCGCGGACGATGGTCGCGGACGATGGCCATCGTCCGCGACATCGTCCGCCCCATTGTGAAGGCCGCGGACGATGGCACGCGGACGATGGCACGTACGAACTACACCGGCGACGAAACTCTCACTTTGGCCCGGTGTTGGGTAGATATATCGGAAGATCCGATATTCGCCAACAACCAGAGGCAGACCGCGTACTAGGAGCGCATCGCGGACCTCTACAATTCGGTCAAGCCGCCGACCGCGTACAAGCGCAAGCGTGAGCAACTCCGCAAGCACTGGGATCAAATCAAGAAGCAAGTGAACTTGTACTCGGCGGAGTTCGAGAAGTGCGCGCGATCACAGGGGAGCGGCGAGAGCGTGCACGACGTGCGCTCTAAAGCGATGTTGTCGTACCGGTCGATGTTCGGCGAGTTCAAGCACGAGGCCATCTGGGCGCTCTTGAGGGAGAAGCAGAAGTTCCAAGGTGGAATTCTGCACGCTGGTGCGCCGAAGAGGACGAAGGTCACCGAAGCTGGTGACTACACGAGCAGCGGCAGCGGCACTAACCCGGTTGACCTCAACCGGACGTACGTGGATGAAGGGAGTTCCGGCACACCGGTGTCCTCCCGGCATCAAGGCTGCGAAGGCCAAGGGGAAGGCGACCGCGACGTCATCGTCGACCGCTGCAACCCCTGATCCGGACCCGGATGAGCTCCCGACGCAGACGTCCACCGCGTTTGCGTCGTTAGCTACAGCGTCGATGGCAAGGACGATGTTGCAGACGCACAAGGCCCTCAAGAAGTGCACCGACCCCGAACAAGCCGAGTATCTCCGTGCATTACTCGATGAGTTGCGTAGGAAGTTGGGAATTGGTCCGACTTAGTTTTTTTCTTTTTTTAGTTGAATGGTGTAATTTTTTTTTTATTAAAACTTCGCCGCTTGTTATTTAGTCGTTTTTTTTTACTCGTTACGTGTTATTTGAAAACAGTTAAATTAATTAAACAAAACAACAAAATGATGATGTGGCGCGTCATAGGGCGCCCCACTGCAGGTGGAGAAGGAGGAGGATAAAAATGCTGACGTGGCGCGCCATAGGGCGCGCCTTAGGGCGCCCCACTGCTAGTCTTAAGGGCACTACCAGAAGTGCCCTTAAAACCAGCTCTTAATCTGCCTTTGATCATTTTTTCTGCCATGTTAGCATTTTAAATTCCAGCCCCAACATCTATAATAGCATCAGTCAAAATTTCCGCCACAACTTATTTCACCTTTTTCATCTTTTTTTTTTAGTTTTTGTGTTATTAGATAAAATAAAATAACAAAAATTAAACACAAACCAAAACATAATTTTAAAAAAAGAGTTACAACCGGGAAATAGGAAATTTAAAAAAAAAAACAAGCACAATAAAGAACAAACCAGATCAAATGAATCCCAATTGTCTAGTTATGTTGCCGATAAGTTGCTGATAAATATTTCTCACCCTCGCCCTGGGTCTGGGAGATGGTGTTGAACAACGATGTATTGACCAATGACTGGAGGGCCGAGTCTTCGGACAGCGGCTCGGTCGCATTTTCCTCTTGCTGGCTTTAACGCCAATGGGACGACTATCTGTTGGCACATGTCTCCTCCATAGTAGATTTCAAATCTAAGACATCGCCCCGCTAGGAATTTCGGTAACTCCTTGATAAGGAGGAAGACGTCGTAGAACTTTAATCGGCATTAATACCGCTGTTGTAGTACGTCTTCATCGCCTTGTCGTGCATGTTTTCCAAACTTCCCCACCTCCTTTGGTGTTGTGGTAGGCGGCGGAATATTTGGAGACCTTCGCTTTATTTATGGTGCAATTTTCTTGATATTGAAACTTAGTCAACAATTGGAATTGCAAGTTCTGATATACTATAACGGATACAAAGTGATGTAGATTTGTTTTATGTGATCGGCGATGTCATTCTTATTTTTCATGGTCATGTAATCTATACATATATTCCCTCAATCCCATATTACTTGAGCCGTTTCTTTTCGGTATGAGATTTAAGAAAGTTGTGTTTAGTGAGTTAAATAAAATAAATGAAAGAATATAGTATGAGAAAAAAGAGAAACTAAAGTAAAACAAAGAATAAATTAGGTGAGATTAGATATTTAGCGAAAAAAAAGAAATGACTCAAGTAATTTGGAATAATTCAAAATGGAATACAACTCAAATAACTTGGGACATATGAAGTATAAAGAGAAATTTTAAAGATATTTATAGAATTGCCATTTTAGATTAAAATTCACTCCATATTTTAAATTAAATTATTTATACTCCATCCGTTCTCAAAGAATATACACTCTGAGTTTGACATGAGTTTTAATGCAAATTTTGTAAAGTAAGAGAGATAGAGAAAAAAAGTAAATAAAATACTGTTAGTGGAGAATGAGTTTCACCTCAATAGAAAAAAAATGTTTTCAAAATTAAAAAGTGTATATTCTTGTGGCACGGACTTAAAAAGAAAAAGTACGTATTCTTTTGGGACGAGAAGATATTTAATAGACCTTAAGTTTTTTAGGAGTGAGAATGGATGATGGAGAAACGTGGATATAAGGAAAAAATGGATTGAGGAGACAGATGGTTACGTATGACCAGTGGCGTATGCACATGGGAACAAGGGGGTACAACTGTACCCCCAAAACTTTGTGCTTTAATACTATATGTAGTACTACTTTAACAAAATCGATTTCTGTCCCAATGGAAAATGCGCTCGTCTTCCATACTGTTGTTTTAATCCATATGACCTTTTTATCAATTTAGTTTTGTTTTTAATCCATATTTCCTTCACAATTCATTAACTTTGTTTTAATCCATATGACCTTTTTATCAATTTAATTTTATTTCTAATCCATATCTCCTTCACAATTCATATTTAAGTTTCATTATTTGTTTCATTTTTAACAAACATTTATTAGTTTAACCACTAACTTATTCTTTTTTAATTTTATTTTATATTCTTTCATATTTAATTTTCATTAATTACTTTTAATAGATACTTATATGACTAATATAGAGTAAAATATTTTACAAACAACTTAGGTTTAATTACTAATTTGAAATAGTAATATTTATAAAATTAACCTCCTTAGTATATTATATATATTAATATAATTAATATTGCTAAGTAATAAAACATGGATACTTGTATTTCATATGCATAATGACTCTCTACGTGACACTATAAAATCCTATGAATACGGCTCGTTGAATTTATTTCATTCACCCCACTTGTATTAACGAGTATCTCTCTCTCTAAATACTTTTCTTTCGAAAATAAATGGAGCACCACGATAGTGATTCCCCCGCCACGAGCAAGTCACATGGACCGATCTTTCCCGTTGGCGGAAGTACCCCAATGTCCGGAATGGCGGGGATGATGCCCCAACCCCAAATGACGGCGGGGATGATGCCCGGGTACTACAACATGTACCCGCCTTGGTATGGGATGATTCCCCAAATGCTCGGGTGAGTGCCAGAATGACCCCAATGCCGGGGATGATGCCCGGAATGCCGGGGATGATGCCGCCCCAGATGCCCGGGATGATGATGTCGGGGATGATGAAGGGCTCGCCTGTCGCTGCGAGGAAGAGTATGCAGGGGATCTCCCAATCACCGGTGAACAATGTATATCGCCCTTATATGGATTTACTGTCGACGGACAACCCCTCGAGTACTCCTCTCAAGACTCAGTTCACTGGCATCGAGACGTTCTCGATGGAGGAGTTGGGGCTATCTCCGATCCGGGATTCTTCCACAGACGCCCCAACGGCGACAGGGAGGAGGGGGGATAGGGAGAGGGAGGGGCATGGGACGGGGCACTACCTCGCCTACGGCGGGGTACGATGGTGAGGCGGGGGCGCTGAGGGGGGGAGGATCCAGCGGGAAAAAGAGGACCGTCTGGAGCACAGAGGAGTGCATCGCGCTTGCGAAGGCGTGGATCAGTATAGTGGAGGATCCATATATCGGGACTAACCAGCATATCGACAGGATGTGGTGGCGCATTAGCCAAAGCTACCTCCAATTCAAACCGCCAGGGGGAAGCCTCACAACGGAGAGCAATGCCGGAAACAGTGGGAGCGGCTGAAGAGGCAGCTAAGCCGATTCGCCTGCATTCAACCTCCACTCGTCAACCAGCGGCATGTCTGTCGAGGATGTGAAGCTTCTGTCGCACCATTAGTTCAAAGACACTGCGGCGGGCTTCGGGGAATTCAAATATTGGGATGTGTATCTTGTGGTGCAGACTTCGGCCAAGTTTACTGCGGGTGTTGAATCTGGCTGGCCGAAGCGGACGAAGATCAGCGCCTCCGGGGAGTACAGTAGCAGTGTTGGTTCCCATGAACTCCCCCCCCCCCCCCCGAGGCAGAGTTCCCGACACCTTCATCGTCGGCCCGCCGCCGTCGCCCGGTGGGGCAAAAGTCTGAGACGCAGATGGCAAGTGGAAGCGCCAGCGGGTCCGCCGAGGCCCAATCGGCAGCTCCTACCTAAAACGATCTCGATCTCACCTCACTCGCCCGCGTCGCGCAACATGAAACCCTATTACGTGCAATGGTTGAATGACGGACATCGACCGATCGCCATTACAGGTCGTCGCTGAAGGATATCATCAACAATATGCGGCGCGATTTGGGGTTGGGAGACATGGCTGAGAGTGGCGATGAGGGGACTACCGGCGAGGACGACGAGGGTACTGGCGGCGGGGAATCCGAGGAGTGAGACGTCGGTTTTTTTAACTATGTAAATTTTTTTAATACTTATGTATGTTTATTTGTACTATGTATGTTTTTTTAAATAAAGTGGTTGCAATTTCTCCGTATTTTTATCGAAATTTTAATTCCGTAAATTGTTTAATTTGGTGAATTTGTGAAATTTTATTATTGTGGGAAGTCCGTCGGGATGTCCTTGAGGATGTCTGTCATTGTGCAGTGGAATGTCCTTATGACGTGGCAGTGCAGTGGGAAGTTCTTATGACGTGGCAGGAGGTGTTTTTGGGATGTCCGCCGGGACATCCGCACCACTGCGGATGCCCTAAGAGTGTAGCTCAACTGCTAAAGCATCAAAAATTACAATTTGGCTATGTGAAACTCATGGAGATCGTTCATAATCTAAAAATTGAAGCAATTTTATATCTTACAACCTTTTATAAATATCGCACTCAACTTTGTGAAAATGATGGAAAACACCAAAGCTCAACACACACAAAAACTTTACCTAGGTATTGAAATTGCTCATCGAGAAGCAAGGGACGAGAAGGTTGAGGGTGTCAGACATGGCGTATACAGTCCGACTAGCTAGGTCACCATTGGTGAAGATATGTAAGAGATAGAGATGGCGACGGTGGAAAAAGCAGGGCTGAAAAATAAAACGTGGCAGTGAAAAAAATCGAGGGATAAATACATAACTCATATATAATGTTTCACATTTGTTTCATATTAGTAAAAAATGTTTGAAGTTACACAAAAAGTTTTGTGATTGTTTCATACTAGTCAGCATTGTTTTATGCTTTGTGCGTCACATAAGTAGAAAATTAATGCCTTTTAAACACATAACGGAATGTACTAAATTGAAACACGAATGAAACTTTTTGTTTAATATATGTAAACTTCAAACTTTTTGTACTAATCTGAAACAAATGTGAAACATTTTATATGAGTTATGTATTTATTCCGAAAACAGAGCAAAGTAAATTAGGGCATATTTTAATTTATGAATATACCCCCAATTAATTTTCTAATAATGTAACATTATTGAGTCAAAGCCCAACTAAACGCCCAAATAATTTGTTGTGCTTTACTCCATGTAGTACCCCATCAAGCCTAAAACTTTGTAGTAAATCATAAAAGAAATTGACCTGTGACTGCCTGTGTGGTCGGAGTCACAGCTTTAAATTTCCATACATCAGTGTCCCTCCCAAGAGAAAAAAAGAAAAAAAGGATGGATAGTTCAAAGAAAAAGCAATGCAGATTAGTAGTATTTCCTCTTCCATTCCAAGGCCACATCAACCCGATGCTTCAGCTGGCCAGCATCCTCCACTCCCGCGGATTCCTCATCTCCGTCGTCCACACCCGCTACAACTCCCCCAATCCATCCAACTACCCCCACTTCTCCTTCCACCCCATCTCCGACGCCCTGTCCGAATCCCCCCATTCCGCCCCGGACCCCGTCCGCATCATCAAACTCATCAACGCCAGCTGCGTCCTCCCTTTTCGCCGTTGCCTCGAGGGCCTCGTCTCCGAGGGCGACGTCAAGTGCTTCATCTCCGATGCTAATTGGTATTTTACGCACTCTGTAGCCGCCGCCCTCGGCCTTCCCAGGATCGTCAAGAGGACTAGCAGCGTCGGCGCTTTCTTGGCCTTCGCAGCCCTCTCTCGTCTTAGAGATGAGGGTTATCTCTCCCTCCTCGACGGAGGTACGGCCGCATGGTCCTAATTACATTGATTGTGTATATGAGATACTGTATACATTGATTGTCTAGGACTTGTTTGGACCCACTTGTGTCTACAAGCACCGCAACATATATTTTAATAATAAATTATAATATTAAATTAATTTTGTGTTGTTTGGAGCAACAGTTCTTTTGTGCTTACAGCTGCAGCAGAGGATCCAAACCCCTCTAAGACTACTATAATTTTTGACAGATTCGAAAATGGAGGAGGCGGTGGAGGAGGTGCCACCGCTGAAGGTGAAAGACATGCCGGTGATAGAAATGTACAACGCTGAAGATGCATACAACAACATTGCGAAAATGGTGGAAGAGACGAAGAAGGCTTCCGCCATCATTTTCAACACGTTCCAAGAGCTCGAGCAACCCGAGATCGGGCGGCTCAACCAACAACTCGAGTCCCCAAATTTCACGATCCCGTTCCACAAGTGCTTCTCCGCGGCATCGAGCAGCTTGCTAGCCCAGGACATGAGCTCCATCTCATGGCTGGACGAGCAGCCGCCGAAGTCCGTACTCTACGTGAGCTTCGGCAGCGTCGTCGCCATGGACGGCGCGAGGTTGCTCGAGGTGGCGTGGGGTTTAGCCAACAGCGGGAGCCGGTTCCTGTGGGCGGTCCGGCCAGGTCTGGTCCACGGCTCGGAGTGGCTCGAGATGCTGCCCAGTGGGTTCTCCGAGGCGACGAGCGGGAGGGGGATCATTATAAAGTGGGCCCCGCAGCAGGAGGTTCTGTCCCATCCCTCTGTCGGGGGATTCTGGACGCACTGTGGATGGAACTCGACGCTGGAGAGCATATGCGAGGGCGTGCCAATGATATGCTCGCCTTTCTTTGGCGATCAGTTTGTGAATGCGAGGTATGTGAGTGATGTGTGGAGGGTTGGCCTCAATTTGCACAAGGCTTTGGAGAGGGGAGGGAATGAAAATGCTATTAGGAAATTAATGGTGGAGAGAGATGGGGAGGAGATGAGGAAGAAGGCTATGTTGTTGAAGGAGAAGATAGATGCTGGATTGAAGATGGGAGGTTCCACTAATAGGGCGCTTGATGAATTGATTGGTTTCATTTCTTCATTATAGTCACGTTTAGTGATTTGTTGTGTAGTGTAAGCAATTTGTGGTTAAGAAATAAAATTGACAATCCACTAAAAAAAAATTCATATGATCGTGCTTGCTATGGTGGAATATACTGAAGTTTCATAGAACTTCATCCCTAGATGAGTTATCTACCCTAGTTTTAATGTCTTGAATCAGACGTTCCAAGTGGGAGTAAGATGATCCACCTTCACTCAGAGATCTTTTTGCTAGATTTGCCATGTGATCAACGCTCTTCGATAACTCATCTTTTCTCTTCTCCATAACATTTCTAATCCTTTCCTCAATCACACTCCTATCACAAATATCTTTCATGTCGAAACCAAGCTTCCATTCCTCCTCGACCAACCTGCTATTGATCTGTTGGTCGACGAAATAAGGCCAGCAAATCATCGGCACTCCTTCATGTATGCTCTCGAGCATGGAGTTCCACCCACTGTGAGTCAAGAACCCTCCAACAGCCGGATGAGCCAACACCTCTTCTTGAGGTGCCCAACCAACGATATATCCCCTCTCCTTAGTACCTTGTGATAGTTCCACCGGAATCCGACTCTCCCCAACCGCAGAATCAGGCCTCATCACCCACAGGAATCTTTGACCACTATTCACCAAACCGTGCCAAAACTCCATCAGTTGATCCTTGTTGACTATAGCCAGACTCCCAAAGCTCACGTAGAGCACAGACTTGAGCGGTTGAGAGTCGAGCCATGTCAAGCAGGACCTATCTTCTTCCCATAAGCTATTGGAGAATGCAGGTAGTGGTGATGAAGCAGCAGCTAATTTGGCCTTGAGATGTGCGTGCAATGGTCCTATAGTGTAAATATTGGGACAGATACTACGCATCTCGGAAAGAATTGGGGCATCGAGTTCCTCAAATGTGTTTAGTATGAGACCACAGGCTCGGGGATTGTGTATGGTTTCCGTCTGATAAAATCTAATGCTGGGATTATCCAAGTCACCAGAGCGACAAAAACTTGGTAGGTCTCGGCGCCTGAGATACCTTTCCATGCCCGATACACCCTTCACCATTACATCCAAATCACCTCCTACCAAAAATGAGAAATCGATAAATTGTTGTGTTTATAAAGTAAGTCGGGACATAATTCAGTAACAAAGGTCAAATACTCCCTTGTGCCATAAAAATAAGGATAATTTCTTTCTGTCCCATAAAATTATCTCATTTCATTTCCATCTAAGGAAAGTTTTTTCAAACTAATTACTCATGTACATCAATTTATTTACAACTTATACCAGCATTAAGACTCATCATTAAACACTAATGTGAGTCCACTATCCAATTACACTCTTTTAAATGTCCTTATGCCCATCTCTCTAACTTTACTAATTATACATTAATTCTCATACCATTAAATGTATTACTACTTATTCTTTTGGGACAGTGGGAGTATGCTATAGTAATAGATGGCAAGCTCTGTCTTAAATCTAAGGAAATTGCACTAATGATTTAGAGTTATTTAGATGAGAATCAATTTACATATAAGAGAAACACAAAATCAACCGTGTGGGAACAAACAAATAGAAAAAACATACCTTCAAAAGGAAGCTCACGAGAATGAATAAGGTTAGGAAGGGAAAAGAAGATCCAAAGGCAAGCGGGGCTGAGAGTCCTGACATCAAAAATAGGGATTCCGATTTCATTAGCGACATCGAAAGTGAATCCCAGCACCCCATCTGCAATAACGCATGAAATCGGAGTGCCGCTCTGCAGCAATTGCTTGAATAAAGGTGGAGTCTTGGTCCTCAAAGATTCGAACAATTCCAAGTAACTGTCGCCGCCGCGGGGGTGGTTTTCCGGCAATCCGTCTGGGATTGTACGGATGCGGAAGGAGGGATAGGATTGGATGCGGGTTAGGATGTTGGAGTGGCGGAGGAGGCGGGCGTGGATGTGGTCGGTCAGTAGGAAGGTTATGTGGAGCCCACTGAGGCAGAGGAGCTCGGCGAGTTTGAGGGTGGCGTTTAGGGGGCCTTGCATTGGCAGTGGAAAGATCAGTACGTGCGGCGGCTGCTCCATCGGAAAATGGTGGAGATCGACTTGTTTTTTTTTCGGATTTTGACTTTGAGTTTATAGAGTGGTGAGTGTTGGCTTCAGTCGTTGGAATGGTGGGTTTTTTAGTCATTGCAAATGAGGACTTTATTTTTCAATTTCTTAAAAAATGCCCTTCTAATACTCCCTCAATTTTAATACGCAGGAGTAACTGATAAAATAACAATAAGTACCAAATGTACTTGAAATTGTATAGAAGATGATGAGACCTAGGACTAATAAAGTAAAAATGAATAAGAAAAATATTAGTATCATAAATAAATATGAATTATTATGGATGGACGAAAAAGGTAATATGACATATTCCCAACTATGTTGAGTCAAAACTTTTGAACATAGAGATTAAGAAATTGTGCTGAAAAGTAAGACAAATAAAGAGCTAGTAAAGTAGGTGATGGAATAAAATAAGTAAATGAATATTTTAATTTTTTTGTCAAAAAAGATAATGACTCAAATTAGTTGGAATATCTTAAAAAGAAGATATGCCTCAATTAATTGGGATGTAGAGAGTATTTCTTTGGAGTGGAAAAAGTGGATTACTTGTATACAAAATTGCATAGTGTACCGGCGACTAATAGTGTATAAGGTTTTTCATAAAGTTAAATATGCTGAAAGAGTAGATTAGCTTTGATGATGTAGTGAATTTGTTAAGAAACTATTAAGACAAAATTAAATCTTAAGCGCCGTGTGAAGTAGTACTAATGTTAATTGGCTAAACATAATTAAAGCTAAAGTGTGAATTCAAAATATGTAAACACCTTGTTTTGAAAATAATTTTCTCTTAAAAGGTAAAGAATTCCATCTCACTCCAACCATATAAAATGAAAGAACATGGAGAACTATATGTGTAGGTAACATAAACAACATCCAACTACTCTAATAATAAAAAAACCAAAAATTTATTTTAGCCATATCCTCTGCTCTAATACAACAAGTTAAATAAAAAGAAGCACATCACTCGTGCTTGGTGCTTAACCTCATATTCTTGATATCATCAATCAAACGATCCAAATCCGCCGCCGACGAGCCGCCTTCCCCCACACTCGCCTCCGACATCTCTCTGGCCCTCTCCAAGAACTTATCCTTCCTCACCTCCATAACCTCCCTCACCATCTTCTCCACCACAACTCTGTCGCAACTATCCTTCATATTCAATCCCACCTTCCACACCTCCCCCACAAACCTACTATTCACATGTTGGTCCACATAATGCGGCCAACATATCATCGGTTTCCCGCCACCAAACTCTCCAGAGTCGAGTTCCATCCATTGTGCGTCAGAAACCCCCCAACAGCAGGGTGCGCCAGCACCTCCTGGCTCCTGCTGCGGGGCCCAGCTAACCGTGCACCCCTCTCTTCCGTGGCTCGTGCCAACTCAAGAGGAATCTCCACGGGATCCAAACCCGCGACCGAGCCAGGCCTCCGGACCCACAAGAATCCCGAACCACTGCTCACAATTCCATGCAGAATCTCAAAGAAGTTTTTCTTTGTCATGACACAGAGGCTCCCAATGCTGACATACAAGACGGACCGGGCGGGCTGGTTGTCGAGCCAGGAAATGCAGCTCCTGTCTTCTTTCCAGGTGCTGGTGGAGTTGATGTAGCCTGTGTGATTCCTTAGAAGGAGGGCGTGGAGGGGGCCGATGGCGTAGATGTTAGGGCAGAGTTCGCGTATTTGGGCTAAGTTTGGGGCATGTGGTGCACCTGCTTAAGTACTAGATCTACCTGAGGATCTGTGAAGTCTATGGCGCCGCGACAGAAGCTTGGCATGTCGCGGCGCCTCATAATGCCTTCCAATCTCGGCCATTTCTTATACACACATCCAGGTCATCATCTGTTAGGGATTGAAACTAAATTAACAAATATAACTAACTGAAATCACTGCATAAGTCTAATGGGTCCTCTTCATGTCAGCAGTTGATTTTAGGATGGAATTCTATCAGTTTAATCAAACAAGAAAATGACAAACCTTTGAAAGGAAGGTCCCCAAGTTGAATGAGTTTAGGAAGGCACATGTATGTCCAAATAGCAGATGGACTAATAGTGTCAAAATATAAGAGGGGGGCTCGAGCCTGAGCGGCTATATCGGTAGCAAACGTGAGTAGGCCATCAGCGACGACGCAGGTGGGGGAGTGGTCATCGGTTGAGATGAGCATCCGGCGCAAGATAGGGGGTGCCGTGGCCCCAGGGAGGTCATGAGGTCGGAGAACTCAAAGACGGATATGGGATGGCCGTGGGGGAGGCCATCGGGGATGGGGTGTGATGGGGTACGTACTAAACAAGCCCAATAGCAGTGACGGCCCATCAGCCCAAAGCCCAAGGAAGAGTATCAGTTCGGCATTACCAAAGAGTTCGGCCCCAGCCTACAGCTCGGTAAAAGCCGACCAATCAAGCTCTACTCTCAGATCGGCAAAAGCTGCTCGGCAATAGTTCAGCAGTTCGGTCTCAGTATTCGACCGAAATGGGAGATAGTGGACTCATGCAGAACCTCCACGACCTCCACTACACGATCTATTTAGTGGTGTCAACTCATGCAGGATCTCATGCAGGATAGCGGACCAAACAAAGAGATAGTGGACCCATGCAGGATCTCATGACCTCCACGACATCCACGACCTAGTTAGTGGTGATGCAAGCCATGATCTTAGTTCAATGTATAAATAGAACTTAGATCAGATAGACTAGGAAGAAAGAAAAGCTCTCTAGACATCAAATATCATATAGCAAGTCTGTATTTGTAAGCTGTAAACCAGATCAAGCAATACAATCTTGCCCTCCTTTCTTCCCGTGGACGTAGATTTACCTCAGTAAATCGAACCACGTAATTCCTTGTGTCGTGATCTATATTCTTTTTTTACCCGCATTTATTACTATCAAAAATTCGTCCAACCATCACTGGCGCCGTCTGTGGGAAACAGAGAACCAAATTTGTGATAAAGCGAATTTTTGACCCTTTTTCCACCCAAAAAAAAAAAAAATGCATACCAGATCACGTAACACCCATAATACCGTTCGTGATAACCATGAGGAAGCTAGTCCAGCCCGCAGGTCTGGAAAACAGCCTCGGGAGAAATCTACTTCCAGTTCTCACGGAGAAGGAACAAGCCGCTCAAAGACTCATCGCACCGAGTCTTCCCAGCAGCCCGATTTGAACGAGGCTGTCAAGTTGTTTTTGGCCGAGAAGCAGGAAGAGTTCTTAATTTTCCTGCAAAAGGGCCAAAAGCCGGAGACGAAAACGGTGGATTCTCCCTCCTCATCCAGACATGAAAGTCACTACCGCAGTAGTGCCGTGTCTTCCAGGAAGAAGAATCCTCAACCCCGACATGTTCCTGTTCCTCCTCGGTACCGGAATCACAGGAGAACTCCATCTCCTCCATACCGAAGAGATGTCGGGTTCGCCATGTACGGAGCATTGAAGACTCCGTTCTCGGACGATATCACCCGAACTCCCTTGCCACAGAACTACCGAACTCCGTCGATGACTTATGACGGGTTAGTGAATCCTCATGACTTCCTGGGACGCTATCAGTATAACATGGCGAACCAGGGTCTCAATGAGGTCCATATGTGCAAGCTGTTTCCCGAGCTGCTTATCGGGAACGCAAGAAGGTGGTTCGATAGCCTCCCCCAAGGCAGCATTAGATCTTACCGAGATCTAATGGATGCTTTCCACAGGAGGTTCTTTCAGAAAGCGGAAGCCCGAATCACTTCGGCTCAGCTGCTTTCTATACGTCAAGGTCGCGACGAAAAGATCAGCGACTTTATGACGAGATTCCACAAGGAATGCCTACAAGTAGATGATCTCAATGATCTACTTGTCATTTCGGCATTCCAAAATGGAATCCTGCCCGGAGCTCTCTACAGAAAGCTCGTGGAATGCAGTCCGCAAACAGCTCAAGAGATGTGGGACATTGCGGACCAGTTCTCCCGTGCCGATGAGGCAGACCGTCGCAAACGGTCTTTAGACAGCTCATCCCGAGGAGACAGGAGGAAGCCCGATCATAGCGATCAGGGACATCCTCTCCGAACTCCTTTTGGCGATCAGGGACATCCTCGCCGAACTCCTTTTGAAAGGATTCAAAGGACTCCGGTGCAAGACCGATTGGGGCCACGTCTCAATCCTGAGAAGCCGCCCGCTCAGTTCGTACCATTGAACAAGTCGAGAGCGGAAATTTTCGAACTGCATTCCGATATGTTCGAAAAACCAAAGCGGATGACGAAATCGGCCGCGCGTCGACCTCAGGATCAATATTGCTCCTTCCATCAAGACCACGGTCACGATACCGAGGAGTGCCGACATTTGGCTGCAGGTATTGATGCTCTTGTGAAAGCAGGGACGTTAAAAAAATACCAAAGCAAGCAGCCGAAAAAGAACAAAAAGCAGAGAGGTGCGAACTGCGCTCCTCAGGATCCGAAAAAGCAACAGGACCCCGAAGACGATGACGAGCTGCAATATGATGGAGTAATCCTGACTATTGATGCTCTCCCTGCCGGGAAGACTAAATCGTCCCTGAAGTCAGAGCGCAGAGGCTTCAATCGAGAGGAGCCAACGCATAAAAGGCTGAAGCAGGACGAAGTGATTACATTTTCAGATGCAGATCCCGTCCCGGCCATCTCTCCTCATCAAGACGCTATTGTCATCCAAGCCGGAGTGGCAAACAAACTGATCCACAGAGTGTTTGTGGATACCGGAGCGTCAGTCAGCATTCTTTTTAAAGAATGTTTCGATAAACTAGAAGTGGATCCAGCTCGGCTCAGTCCGGCTCCACTTCCTCTGAAAAGTTTCGCCCAGGAGGACACCCGCCCTGAAGGTATTATCAGCCTTCCGATCACGGTGGGAAAAGCGCCTACAAGCTCCAGTACGATGATCGAGTTCTTTGTGGTAAAAGCTCGGTCCCCGTACAACATCATCTTGGGAAGAGACTGGCTCAACGCAGTTCGGGCCGTTTGCTCTACTTATCACCTCACCATCAAGATCCCCACTAAAGGTGGGATAGCGGTCATCCGAGGTGATCAAAAGAGAGCAAAAGAGTGTCTGCAGATTGCGCTTAAAAGTGCCGAGCAATCAGATCGGCATCATCAAGCATAGCAATCACAGCAGCCGGAGTCAGAGGCAAGCGAAATGACCGAAGTCACACCAGAGTCGAACTCAATGACCGTTCAGTTATACGAAGATGATCCATCCAGAACGGTCAAGATCGGTTTCGCGGGAACGCCTCTACTCCGGGAAAAGACCATCCAGCTCCTCAAGGAGTACAAAGATGTCTTTGCATGGTCTCCGTTGGACATGACCGGAGTGCCCCCTGAGGTAATCACTCATCGATTAAATATTGATCCTTCAGTCCGGCCTATAAAACAGAAGCAAAGACTCTTTGCGGCAGAAAGAAATCAAGTCATCCATGACGAAGTCCGCCAATTACTGAAAGCGGATGTATTATTCGAGGTGAAATATCCTTCTTGGGTGGCCAATCCTGTGATGATCAAGAAAAAAGAAGGAGGATGGCGGATGTGCATAGATTTTACCGATCTAAACAAGCACTGTCCTAAAGATTGCTATCCCCTTCCGAACATAGATAAAAAAGTAGAAGCTTTGATCGGCTTCGAAATTTTCTGTTTTCTTGATTTATACAAAGGCTACCACCAAGTTTTAATGGATGAGAATGATGCTTCAAAAACGGCTTTCATTACTGACTTCGGCATCTTTGCTTATAAAAAGATGCCATTCGGTTTAAAGAATGCCGGAGCCACATATCAAAGGATGGTAGATAAGCTTTTTCGGCATTTGATCGGAAAAGAGGTTGAAGTGTATGTTGACGACATAGTCGTCAAAAGCAGAAGCACTTCGGAGTACGAAGACAACCTCAAATCCACCCTCGACGTGCTCAAAAAAGCCAACCTCAAACTCAATCCCCAAAAATGTACCTTTTTGGTAGATTCGGGAAAGTTTCTGGGTTGTTGGGTTTCAAAGGACGGACTCAAGGCAAATCCCTCAAAAGTTCAAGTTGTTCAGAACATGGCGATGCCGAAGTCCATACATGATGTGCAAAGGCTAACTGGATGTCTAGCCGCACTGAATAGATTCCTTTCCCAAGCAGCCGAAAAGCAACTGCCGTTCTTCAAAGTGTTGAAAAAGGCACCAAAGTTTGAGTGGGGAGCCGAGCAGAAAAAGGCTTTTGACGAGCTCAAAAGTTATTTAGCCAAGCTTCCAATTCTCTCTGCTCCAACAGATGCCGAAGTGATATTCTTATACTTAGCGGCATCAGATCAAACCATTAGCGCGGTGCTTGTACGAGAAGAAGGCCTAAAGCAGCTTCCCATCTACTTTACAAGCCGAGCATTAAGAGGTCCAGAAACAAGGTATCAACCTCTGGAAAAAATTGCTCTGGCGTTAGTAAATGCAGCAAGGAGACTGCGGCCATACTTCTATGCTCACAAGGTATGCGTCTTAACCGATCTGCCACTTCGGCAAGTTTTGACCAAGCCAGAAGCATCAGGCAGAATCGCCAAATGGGCCATAGAGTTGGGAGAACACTCAATCGAATACCTACCTCGGAAAGCCATCAAGGGACAAGCCTTGGCAGATTTTCTTACAGAGGCAAAGTTCGATCAAGTAATCCCTGTCATTGCCGAACAGAAAAATTCTGCCAATACCGAACTAGCACAGCCCCTGGAATCCGAAGTAGAGCCGCCGGATTGCTGGAGCGGATTCGTAGATGGAGCTTCGAATAAAACGGGAAGTGGAGCTGGTATTCTACTTATCGCTCCCGACGGACACGAGGTAACTTATTCACTTCGGTTCTTGTTCCCAACCACTAATAACGAAGCCGAATACGAAGCTCTCCTTGCCGGACTCCAGCTAGCGCAAAGTCTATTTATCAAGTCTCTCAAAATCCATTGTGATTCACAAGTCATAGTGAATCACCTGTTAGGTACAAGTGAAGCCCGTGATGAGAGGATGAGGAAATACTTGGACAAAACGCAAAGCATTAGCCGAAGTTTCTCTTATTTTCGGATAATCCGCATTCCCAGAGCGGAAAACAGCCGAGCAGATACTTTAAGTAAGTTAGCCTCATATCCAAGCTCAAAGGTGGAGGAATTGATGCACCGAAGCATTGATGAAGCTGAGGTACATTCAGTAGCCAGCTCGCCGAACTGGATGACGCCGATCTTACAGTATCTAGATCAAGGACAACTGCCCGAGGATAAGAGAGAAGCTCGGAAAATCACATGCCGAGCACTTCGGTACGAACTTCATGGAGGAGTCCTATACAGAAAGTCCTACCTTCAGCCGTTATTGCGATGTGTAGGGCCAGAAGAGACGGACTACATCCTTAGAGAAGTTCATGAAGGATCTTGCGGTAGCCACATCGGAGCTAGAGCTTTAGCTAAAAAAGTTCTGAGATGGGGGTATTATTGGCCAACTTTGGTACAAGAAGCAGTGCAGCTCGTCAAGACATGCACGAAGTGCCAAATCCATGCAAATATCCCAAGGATGCCGCAGACCGATCTATATGCTATGCAAAGCCCTTGGCCTTTTATGCAATGGGGCATAGACATAGTAGGACCACTACCACAAGCTCCTCGACAAATGAATTTCCTTATCGTTGCCGTGGATTACTTTACAAAGTGGGTAGAGGCTGAACCATTAGCTACGATAACGAGCTCGAAGGCATTGGATTTCGTCTGGAAGAACATAGTGTGCCGATTTGGCATACCCCACATCCTCATTTCGGATAATGGGACTCAGTTCACCGACAAGACATTCAAGAATTGGTGCCAAGAGCTGAATATTCAACAGCGGTTCACTTCGGTCTCCCACCCACAAGCAAACGGACAAACGGAGGTAACAAACCGTATCTTGGTGAAAGGGTTAAAAGCTCGGTTAGAACAAGCCAAAGGACAATGGGTAGAAAATCTCCCTCAAGTCCTATGGTCCTACCGAACTACACCCAAAACCTCCAACGGTGAAACTCCGTACAGTCTGGTGTACGGCACTGAAGCCGTGATTCCGGTTGAGATCGGCGTACCCAGTCCCCGAACTCTAAATTTCTCCTCAGAAATGAATGATGACGGACTGAGAGCCGAACTAGATCTGGCCGAAGAAAGAAGAGAATTGGCCTGCATAAAAGCAGCCAAGTACAAGGAGCAAGTAGCCCGGTATTATAACCAAAGGGTGAAAAAACTGCAATTTCAAGTGGGAGATCTCGTCTTGAGAAACAACGAAGTAAGCCGAGCAGAAAAGCTGGGCAAACTCGAACCCACATGGGAAGGTCCATATCGGGTGTCAGAAGTCCTCGGCAAAGGGTCTTACAAATTGACTCACGTGTCAGGAGAACAAGTACCCCGAACATGGCACATTTCCAACCTCAAGAAGTTCCATTTGTAAGAGACAGTCCGGTCAGTCAGTCTTGTGTCTAGTTCGGTCCTAGAGGTATGTGCTTTCTTTGTTTTTTACTTGTTCTTTGTGCTTGTTTTATAAAAGTTTAAAATCTTGTTCGTCCTTTTTATTTGTCTATGTGCGTTTTGTCTGTCTATGTGCGTGTCGTCTCTTACAAATGTTACTGAGGTATCTTGTTCTTCGAAGGCTGATCCCCTTTTTAGAACATATATAAGCCAACGATTGTGAGTCCAAGCTTCTAAGGAGGATACAAGACCACAATTCAGCTTAAGAAACAAGCAGTTCGTCTGAAACGAACTGCAACAAAGGGAAAGTCCGATCCACGCGATAAAACTCGCCGAATTAGGACAAGGGAAAGTCCGATCCCCAAATTAGGACAAGGGAAAGTCCGATCCGAGCGATAAAACTCGCCAAATTAGGACACAAGCTTAGTCCGGTCAAAGAAATTTACTTCATAAGACCAAAGACGAGTCCGGTCAAAGAAGTTTACTTCATAAGACCAAAGACGAGTCCGGTCAAAGAAGTTTATTTCATAAGACCGAGGACCAAGTCCGGTCAAAGAAGTTTACTTCATAAGACCAAAGACGAGTCCGGTCAAAGAAGTTTACTTCATAAGACCGAGGACGAGTCCGGTCAAAGAAGTTTACTTCATAAGACCGAGGACGAGCACGATGAAATTTTTTCGCTGAGCTGTAAATACGCAGTGATAGAAGCGAAATGAAAATTTCATTTATTAAATCTTGTTCGGCATATAATTCTGCTGCCCTACGAGAAGGCGTTACGCCATTACAAAGGACTATTCTACTGTCCATGGTTGCTAAAGTTGAGCCATCTATTCACAAAATCCTCGTGAAGGCACGTCCCCTGACGTCAGCCTCCCCCGTACCTTTATCCAGAATGCCGAAGTGACTCGCTTCGCCGAAGTGATTCACTTCGCTTTTCGGGGGGGTAGTGATGGGGTACGTACTAAACAAGCCCAATAGCAGTGACGGCCCATCAGCCCAAAGCCCAAGGAAGAGTATCAGTTCGGCATTACCAAAGAGTTCGGCCCCAGCCTACAGCTCGGTAAAAGCCGACCAATCAAGCTCTACTCTCAGATCGGCAAAAGCTGCTCGACAATAGTTCAGCAGTTCGGTCTCAGTATTCGACCGAACTGGGAGATAGTGGACTCATGCAGAACCTCCACGACCTCCACTACACGATCTATTTAGTGGTGTCAACTCATGCAGGATCTCATGCAGGATAGCGGACCAAACAAAGAGATAGTGGACCCATGCAGGATCTCATGACCTCCACGACATCCACGACCTAGTTAGTGGTGATGCAAGCCACGATCTTAGTTCAATGTATAAATAGAACTTAGATCAGATAGACTAGGAAGAAAGAAAAGCTCTCTAGACATCAAATATCATATAGCAAGTCTGTATTTGTAAGCTGTAAACCAGATCAAGCAATACAATCTTGCCCTCCTTTCTTCCCGTGGACGTAGATTTACCTCAGTAAATCGAACCACGTAATTCCTTGTGTCGTGATCTATATTCTTTTTTTACCCGCATTTATTACTATCAAAAATTCGTCCAACCATCAGGGTGGAAGCGAAAGGCGTCGCCGTAATTGGTGGAGTGAGGTTGAGCGTCGGAGGAATGGAAGAGGCGGCGGTGGATGTGTTGAGCATGGAGTTGATGGGGCCTTGGAGAGGGAGAGGGAATATCAGCACATGGGCACCCATTATTGGATTGGAGTAATGTGATTATCATATAAGAAAGTGTTCCTTCCAATCAAAAGTTTTAGAATACAAAAATAACAAACATCTAACTCAGAGATGGTTTGATTATAATAATCGTGTATGCAGCTTGTTCTGCAACATCACATGTCAACAATTGCTTGCCTCCAAGATAAAAGTAGTAGTGGTCCCCGGATATTTTATATGTGCGGATAGGCATGCGCGATTAATAGAACATATAAATAGAAATGTGGAGAGGTATTATAAAGGTGGTTAATATTAACATTTTGAATGATTATCGTCTTTTTTATGTACTCGTACCTTTTTTCAACGCCTCTCCCAGCTCATTTTATTAACAATAATGTTGTTCTTCATTTCATAAGAATATACACTATTTTCTTTTTAGTTCGTCCCATAA
This sequence comes from Salvia splendens, assembly GCF_004379255.2. Classification (NCBI taxonomy): domain Eukaryota; kingdom Viridiplantae; phylum Streptophyta; class Magnoliopsida; order Lamiales; family Lamiaceae; genus Salvia; species Salvia splendens. Next base: position 14,964,055 of record NC_056033.1, read on the forward strand.
GAATATGCACTTTCAAAATTTAGAAACTCTTTGTTTATATTTAAGTTTATCTTCCATCTAGATAAGAACAAAATCATTTTGTAAAAATGTTTTTCTTGGTTTTCTATTTCTATTTGTTGTGTTTGAATTGATGGTATGTTATCTATAGTCCTTCATATCACATATTTGGTTTGTTATTTAAAGTCACACTATAGTAGAAAATTCCAAAACTATCATTTGTCTTTTTCTATATTTCCAAGGCTGAGAGCCATATTAGTAAATTTTATATAATTTAAGATTGATATAGTGTTGCACGTATTATTATGACTCAATTTTCCATGATAATAAAACACCATTTTTTATCCTTAATTTAACAGGCCCTTGCCTATTGAACGAGCCACACAGAAAATTTAACCAACATAACAAACACTAGATTGGACCATTAAATACGCTTTAAATATGCCTATCGACCAATTTAAACACACTCTTAATGAGATGAGACTTATTCTGCACTAAGAGCATCCACAGCGGTCGGACACGGTGTCCGTCCGTCCGTGCCAGCGGCGCGGCGGAACGCTGCTCGCCGCTGCGCTCTTGCCACTGGCGCAGCGCTGCTCTTAGTTAAGAGCACGTCCGTGCCAGCGAGCAGCTGATGTGACGGCTCCTGATTGGCCAACGGCAATGCCGTTGGCAAATTCTATTTTTTTAAAAATCAGATTTTAATTAAAAATTTTGATTAAAAATAAAAAAAAAATTCCCACTTCCCCAAAAATTATATCCGTTTTCTCCCCACTTTTAATTTATTTTTCAATTTTTTCCCACCAAAAATACACATTTTCATCTATAAATACCCCCACTTCCACACAAAAAAATTCACACCATACTACATAATTCTCATCTAAATTCTCTAATTTCCATTCTTACAATTCTCAATCTTTCTTTCACTCTTACAACAAAAAAATGTCCGGCTCCGGCGATCACCCCTCCGGCTCCCACGGTTGGAACCCCGAATGGTTCAGTTCATAACCATTTCCTAGTCCGGAAACAGAATTTTCGGCCTCTGCTCAAACCCAAAGTTCGAAAGCTCCGGGTGGCTACCTGCATTACCCGTTCGACGACCAAGATGCCCCCGATGGGCAATACGGGTGGGCACCCGAGCCACCCGTACCTAGAGCGGGAGGGAGCGGCGGCTCTCAAACTCCTCCTCTTCCTACTTATGGTGTTCGCACCTCGTACACTCCGAGGGAGATGGATCAATTATTCAAATCGTTTTTGTCTATCTCCGAAGATCCAGTGATTGGCACGAACCAATCCGGGGACCATTTTTGGTGGCGCATCTGTCGCCGGTACAATGAAAATCGGCCGACTGGAACAATCGAGCCCAACGAGAGTATGGTGCGCAATGTCATATACAGAACCAACGAAGAAATCCAAAAGTTCCAGGGGTATTACCTCCAGGAAGAGCGGTTGGCAGGGAGCGGCAGAAGCGAGGTCGACATCATCAGTGCCGCGTTGGCGACCTACCAATCCCAACACTACAAACCGTTCAAGTACCTCAATGTTTGGCAGGAGGTGCGTGTGCATCCGAAGTATAGGGGAGACGTATCAAATTGAACTTGGGTGTGTGTATTCACATTTATATGGTGTGGCGGTTGCGGTGGCGGTGGCGGTGGCGGTGGAGAAGGATATCAAATCATCACACATGGCATGGCTATGAGGGATCAGATTCTTGTTAGTACTCTATCTGTTCATTATTAATTATCCTAATTTATTCCTATCTCCGTCTTATAATAGATGTCATATTTCTTTATTTTTTAAAAAATTTCCTCTCACGTTAATATAAATATATTATCTTCTCTGTCCATCTAACATACAAAATAACATTTATGGGATGAAGAGAGTATTTTTAATTTTAATAATAGAGCTTACGTTTTATTAATTTAATCTTATTCATATTTTATTATTAATTACCAAAAAAAAGGTTGCTAACTTATTCTTCATCTATATGATTAATTTGAAATTGGTTAGTTTATATAGTGTTACTATGTATGGTAATTACCTTCCTACATTTCATTATTAAGTTACATATTTTTATAGTGTAGTACTCCCCCGATCCTCAAGAATGTGCATTCTTTCATTTTTAATCCGTCCAACAAGAATATACACTTTCTAATTTTGGAAAGTATTTTCTCTTTAATGAGGTGGGACCCAATCTCCACTAACAATACTTTATTTACTTTTCTTTCTACCTCTCTTTTACTTTACTAATTTTACGTTAAAACCCGTGTCGACCCCAAAATGCATATTCTTTAGGGACGGGGGAGTATATTGTTACCCAATTACCATGTAAATTATTGTAATTGAATCTTTACAAAATTGAGGTCTTTGGCACGTGTTATAGAGTTTCCATATATCATTATGTACAATTATTTTCTCTTTACGAATTTATTATTCTCTCTGTTCCATTGAAAATGATCATTTTTTTTAATAAGGAGACAAGAGAGAGCGCTTATTCTAAAACTATAAAATGATTATCTTAGTTGAGACAAAAGAAATTGAATTGTGACCATCTTGAATAGTTACGAAGGAAGTATTCCTTATTCGTATTTGATGACTTCTCACAAGATGTTTTCTTTTAAAACAAAAATCAGAGAGAGGGAGACACAATTATAATCATAAAATGAGAGTGTATATTTTCAAATCCTGATTAAAGTTTAAATACCAAGGGACCGAATCGGGTATCAGGTTTATGTTGGTGGATCGATTAGGGTTGCTAAGCGGGTATGGGCTGATTGGGCTTGATCATACTACAAAAAAAAGCACTGGATAGTGACGAAAATTAGTGACGGCGGCTGCTAGCTCAACAATTAGTGACGGAAAAAAAGTCAGTCACGAAATAGTGACATATTATTCCGTCACTAAGCGAAGTAGCCATCTATATTTTCTGTCATTTGGTGGGATTAATAGCTTTAGTGACGGACAAATCCGTCACTAAAATTTTTATTGACAAGTTTTTTAATGACGGATCCGCCAAACTTACTATGTCACTAAAAAACTTGTCAATAAAAATCCGTCACTAAAGCTATTAATCCCACCAAATGACAGAAAATATAGATGGCGGCTTCGCTTAGTGACGGAATAATCTGTCACTATTTCGTGACTACGCTTTTTCGGTCACTAATTGTTGAGCTAGCAGCCGCCGTCACTACTTTCTATCACTATCTAGCGGTTTTTTTGTAGTGTCACTGGGCCTCATCATAATAATGGGCCACAATGAATCAAACAAAAACAAATTAAATTCCCTTGGAGTTAGGACTGATGCATCATGTAACATAGATCATTAATCAACTAAGGTTGAAAATGTATAGTTATTTATGAGTAAATTAATAATGTATGTACTTCACAAAGTAACTATTAAATATACCATAATTCTACAATCAGTGCCAAAAATAACATAATTCTACAATCCAATTGTCATTTGCGACAACGATGAAGAGCAACTCAATTAGTAAACACTTCTCCTCCAATAAGTAAGGCGGGGTTCGAGTCATCTAATGCACGAATCATCATCATCATCTAAATCATAGTGTTCATCAATGGCGACCACCTTTTTCCTCCTCCCACTTCTTGAAGCACAACTTCTACTACACTTATCCAAAACCTTACACCTCAGCCGTTCCTCATCGTCGCCACCATCGCAATCACCCAATTCCGCAGGAGGCAAGAAGCAATCCGTCGACAGCCCCTTGACGTTGAAGTCGATCTCCTCAATGCTCCAAATCTCCTCCATTCTGCTTCTACTCTGGCTCTCGGTATTATTCTCATGAAAACTCGACAGCGTTGTCCGGCCACTGTGAGCAATGTTGACGCCGTTGATTGTTCTGTAGTCTTGGATCAACGACTCTGTTTTGGTCTCCCAATGGATTTCTTTCATTCTCACTGAGTGAGAGTCTTGTAGTTGGATTAATAGCCCACTTTTCTGGCTAAAATACCCCCAAATCGTGTGCTTCATTATTTCTGCGTTGTTGCTGCTTGCCGCCTCTGTGTCAAGCTTTAGCACGAAGCAATCCTCGCCGTTGATTTTTTTCTCGCCGATGCAGATGGAGTTGGAGAATAATTCCGCTGTTCCCTTTGGATCGAGCCCCTAATAGAGCACAACATTGAGTTAAGTCTAAGATTTGTGAAAAAAAAATATATATATATATATAGTAGTGTGCAAGAATAGCGTAGTTAGTTTCAGAAGGGCAAATTTGTAAAAAGATATGTTAAAAAAGTAGGTTTAGTTGTTTAAGGATAATGCGACATTTTTCCTTCATCCCAAGTCAAAAGGAAAAGATGACTTTTGAGGTTGTTTGTGACAAAATAACAATCACAAAGTGATGACTAATTAAATATATATATATATATGCCCGTTTTTGGACTATCATGACTTAGTGATTTCATACGATGAAAAAGGTCATCAGTTGGAAAATTGAAGTATTCCTTTAGTCAAAACTAGCAAATCAAATTTGACAATTTAAAAAAAAACGAGTTGACTATTGAATTGAAACCGTACCTGCAAGGAGCGGCGGAGGGGGCGGGGAGGGGCACGGGAGGCGCGCCACGGAGTGTGGCGCCACGCGACCTTTCCATCGCAGCCGGCGCTTAATTTGAAAGCGGAAAGCATGAGCTCCAGACTCCAGAGCGCGGGGCTCTTGTGCCACAGCACGAATCCGCCGAATTCCCCCGCGCCTTTATTCGTCTTTCTAACATCAGCCGCCATCTTCACCTTCCCGACCGCGCACATGTTTTCGATCGAGTCGAGGACGTGTGCGCCGCCGCAAGCCGCCACATACTGTTGGACAATGTATGAAGCCATCGATTTTTCCTACATACCAAAATACACCACAATTAATTTCCAAAAAAAAAACTCATATATATACATAGAGGGATGTAATCAAATACAAACTCTAAATATTGTACAAACTTCATCTGGACTATTAGAAAATATTAACAAATAGCAACAAAAAATATGAACACAATGTTAACAGAGCTCCAAGGACAATCTATATATATATATATATGATAATATCAAGACTTACTATGGGGTGGGATTTGATGTAGTGATCAGACGAGATCGGGAGGGGGAGCAACGGGGCTCCAACGACGCCGAGCAAGGACTGAATCTCCAAAGCGCGCGCCTCGTAGTCCGGGGAAGGGCGGGGGGCGCGGCCGGTCATGAGCCAGGACTTGACGGCCCGCCACGGCTTGCTGGAGTTGGAGGCGGATGTGAACATCTCGTCGGGGACGGGGACCTCCAGGACTGTCTCGAGGCCATCGTCCCCGTCGATGTTGGGCCACAAGGTTCTCATCGGAAGGGGTTTGAGTTTGGTGTGTGTATGTAATAAAAGATGTGGACAAAGCGAAAGAGTCGAAAGAGTGTTTGTGTAATGGTAAATGGCCGCACGCTCAATGTTTATATAGTCCAATGTTCATACCATAAGAAGACAATGTCTTGTTATTTTATGTTTGGGGTATAATAGTCCAATTAGCTTTATCGGACATAGAGAATAATATCATTTCCCACCTAATTTTCTCATATATGTGTCGTCAGTTATAGAATAAGAATTATTATAATTTATATAGGTTCTCACATTCGTTTACAAAAATTTACTACTACTTTCGAGTTATGTGAATGAATGAATGATTTATATGCTGCTAATTAAGTTACATCTCAAATTAATGGTTCTACATTTTTTTGTCGTATCTTGCTAAACATGCTGTAACTAGTTTTTGGACCAAAAAATAATGTAGATTGAGCTAAAAGAATTTCTAAAGAAAATAGGTAAATTTGGAAGATATATTTGTCAGTTAGTTTTCTTGAAAAGGTAAATATATATTTTTAAAAGGAAGAAGATAACTTGAAAATAGATAAATAAAAATAGGAATATAATCAAATGCAAATTCTAAATATTGTACAAACTCTAAACTATGATCTGGACCGTTAAAAAATGTTAACAGATGACAAAATAACAGCAACAGAAAATATCAACAGTATTAACGGTTGACATCGTATTGACATTGTATTGACATTGTGTTGATATAAAAATCTTAAAATTTTACACTATGTTGACATTATATTGAAGTTGTGTTGACACACTGTGTCGAAAAGTTTAGAGTTTGTACAATATATGAGTTTGCATTTTATCACTACCCAATAAAAATAACTTCCATATTTTTCTTTTTGAAAAAATTAAAGAAGGTATAATATTTTCTCAAATATTTTTCTTACGGCAAAATAAATATTTTATAATAATGAATTTTCTTTATCTTTTCTTTAGACTTACTTGCTCCTTTGACGATTCACAAAATAAATAGGTTGCCAAAAATATATTGGCCAATTAGGAAGACTGGAAGAAAGACTTAATTAGATGGCGAATCAAATTACAAATATAATTTTAATTCAATTATAAAGAATTGATAAATATGAGGCGATTTGAATTGATCATATACCACGTTTGCAAGGGCGACCAAAAGCATCTTTCATAGACTCATAAATCTAAATGAAAGATCAACGGGACAAAAAATTAAATCTTAAAAATAATCAGGATATCAGATATGTGCCCGCAATTCCGCCAAATAAATAATTATGCATATACTTCTATATTTATTCCCAAATAATAGGTGTGACGCACTTTGGATTCATGATTTTAATAGGTTTAAACATTAAAATATAATATAAATCTAAGTAAAAGATCCAGCCACATGTATCAGTAAAAAAATGATATAGGGTGATTCAAAGAAAAAAGTTTTCTAAATGAGATTTTTTTATAATCTAATCTATTAAAGAGAAACACGTCTTACCTTGCTTAAAAAAATCCAAGTAAATATAAAAAATATTTTACATAAAAGAGAGAACTACTATATAAATTTTATGGGCTACATCTTTATAGTATTGGAGTATTAGAGCGGATCTATTATTATTAATTGAAATTTAACTGACTCAATAAAACATCTATAGTGAAATAGATTGATCCAACAATATATCTGAATTAAATTTTGTCCAATTAACCGAGGATTGGTGTAATCTTATCCGGGAAAAAAATTGAACCCCTCCCAAATTAATCATGAAGGGTATTTAATACAATTCTATCTTAATCTAGCTTGTTTGTTACACACATGGTGGGGAATATTAAATCTTCACAATATAACAAAAAGAAAACAGAAAATCTCATCATATATTCTAGCTATTTAGCATCGATAGGAGAAATTCTAAATTATTAGGAATTATAGTATAATTGCACGAATAAAATCACAATATTTTCCATAATTCAGTTTGTTTTCTTCGCGAAGGATGATTGAGCCTTACACAATTATTAATAAAGCCTGAATTAGATCATTTAGAATTAAGGCTAGGATGACTGTACCTCTAACTACAAGTTACTTATTGTTATGTTGTACTAACATAACATGCATCTTAACTTGACATTATTAATTTAATTCTCAAAACCTTTAATCGACATACAATTTGTCGGCTGGAGCCACCACATGTGACCCACATCTTAAGCCCACAATTACAAAGTTGGTTGATAAGGACAACGCTCACACATGTCATTTTATTTTATTTTATTTTATTTTATTCTAAACTCAAAAAAGGTAAATCATATAGTCCCTCCTCTGTTCCGCGTTAGCGGAGTTATTTTGACATTTTCATACATTTCATAATAGTAAGGCCATTTCCTTTTATTAGGAAAAGTCAACACATTTTTCAGTTCTACTTTACTTTCTCTTACTTTATTTCTTCTTTTTTTTTCATTTTCTATTTTTTTCTTCATTTACTTAACTCATTTAACATAATATTTCATAAATTGCACCGAAAAGAAAAACCTCTACTACCGCGGAATGGAGAGATTAGTAAATATCTGAAGATCGCATTTAATATAGATGAGGAAAGTTCAATTAAATCTTGTTCTAAAGTATATTCATAAGAGACTTTGTTCTAACATTTGTGAATTTTATAATTCCATTAATAAAAATTAAATATTGAACAAAGTTTAATGGTCTACACAAAGCATTCACTTGATCAAGCATGATTGTCTTGCAAGGGATAAGGATTCATCTTGTTCCCAATATTGTATATTTAGTTTTTTTTCTCAAATGAAAGATAACTTGAGCTAATAGCTTGTCATCTAAGAAATTCGGACTTGATTGGTTTAGTATCTAATTTTGCTTTTCAAACTCCTGTTTTACTACAAAGATACAATGAGTGGTAGCACAAAGTGAGGAACAGAGAATTAAGATGACAATTAAGTTTGTTTGGACATAACTTAAGCATGATCGGTATAATTAAATGATGTGGTCTCTTGTGCGCGGGTGCACGGAGAGATCGTGCATTTTGCGGAAGAAGGCGGGGGAGGAGACGGAGCTTTAGACATACAACTTGGTTGTTACCAATCACACTTGTTCCTCTATAACTAATGTACACAACGGTGTGGATAGGCTACAGGAAGGAAGAAGGGATACACCTTAGAAGAGTGGATATGCATGGGTACTTACCGGTTCACGCGAGTTTCAAGAGGGCACGTTGAAATGGAAAAGCCACGATATGACAAACGCAAACACCATGCAAGCTAACAAGAAGTTGAGGAAGCGCCGGCCTTGCCAGAAGTTCCGCGACTGGGATGCTGCACTTGCAGCAGCAGCAGCAGCAGTATCAGCGGTCTCGTTCCATGACTCTGTCAGCTCAGCCTCAGTTACCCCGACCACATTTATTGCAAGGGATCCACATATCTCACAGGTTCTGTATATCACAACATACAGAAAATTCATGTCATTTCGCTTGCTTAACCAGAGCAACGAGCAACTAATACAAAGTGTATATGATCCTAAGAGAAAATGTACCCTCACCAAATCCAAAGACACAAGTATAGCAACACACTAGAGATATCTGAAATTTCATTTGATATACTCGAAAGAATATAAGAGAGTTTCAATGAGAACACCTTTTCTTCACTTGAGATTCTCGAAAGGATGTATATGAGGGGTCTGATAGGAGATTATTCCAAAGCAGGAATGAAACAAACGAAGTCCTTGGCTCAGGAAATGCATAATGCACCTAAAATCCTCCACAAAATCAAGAATTTGCGCTAATATGAAAAATATTGCCATGATATCTCAAGCATAGTATTAATCGGTTACATTAAGCAGCTTGCTTTAATTCATTGAATGAAATAACGTGGTAGAACTCCATACATAGAAGTTTCAAACTAATATTCAGCTAGCAGAGGATTCATTGTGTACAAGCTCTTTTCCTATAGCTTATATGCTTCTCTTTGGATAAATCTTCATCTTCATAAATAAAAGTCTCAAGTCCTTTGACATAGGACCACAAAATGATTCCACTTGCAAAGTGGAGTATTATTATTTTAGAAAAAATTGTATGATAAAGATAAGAGATGCTGGATCGAACGAGTCATACTCTGTGACGAAGTCGACAAGGTAAACATAGAATAGGATGAAAGGCAAATACATACACCAAACCATGTACTAAATGACTTGAGACTACTAAACAACCACAACAAGTAGCCCAACTTTCCCACACTGATTGAATTTCAACAGATCCAAATAATAACAACACCAAAAGCATTCTAACAAGGCCAAGGTTGAAAGAGAAGATTAGATTCTCACAATGTGAAACAAAAGTATTTCACTATCAAACCATTCCTAGTGCTCACATCTTTTTACCTCTTTGTCCACCACACTAGTATTCTTTTTTCCTCTTTATTATAAAGCTAAAGTTCAAAGGATCCAAAGGAGAACATTCCAATTTATCTTCCTTATAGTGAACCTTTCGGCCTTCCACCTAAGTTATTAAAACAATCAAGAACACAACGCTTCATCAATGGCCCAATTCAGCAACTTAACAGCTAGCAATCAACGAAACAAACAGTTCACCACAAATCACATCAAGATTTCATTTTTTCTGAATTTACTTACTTGTCTCCTTTAATCTTGAACCAGGCCTCAGCACATTGGTTGTGGGCAGCAGCCAAATCCTCCTTACAAGAGCATCCCAGTTCAATGGGAAACCCTGAGCCCTGATCAGTTGCATCCATTCTGAGGTGGCATATCCTACAATCCCTCTCAATTTTAGCCCCAATCTCTACCGAGCACTCAGACACACTGGATTCTCTCCTCTCCTCCCCACCATTGCCGTTTTCTGCCACAGCCACAACCTCGATTGCAACTTTCCCTAAACCACCGACATTATCAGAATCAGCTGCGGATTCCGAATCCGCGTTACTGGGTTCTTGTAAAGATTGCATCTTTGGATAAACCCAGGTGAGAAATCTTCATGTAAGAGCATCCACAATGGCGGCGAGCGGACCGGCTAGCCGATCCCCGGCGCTAGCCGGTCCGCTCGCCCAACCATTGTAACCGGCTAGCCGAATTTCGGCGAAAAAATCATCGAGCGCACGCCGATTTTCGAGCACTGGCCGATGCGCTCGCCGATCCGCTGGCCGCCATTGCAGGCTCCGGATCGGCGAGTGGTCGGTGAGCGGATTTTTTTTATTTAATTTTCGAAACACTATATATACGCGATTTGCACGTCATTTTTATTTGCACAACTTGTTTTAATGAGTATTCTCTCTATCTTAATTTCTGTACAAGAGCAACAACGCGAAATGGATAACAACAACGAAGGTACTTCAGTGACGAGCGGGCCTCAAACTCCCTCGGTACCCGTGGGAGGTGGATGGGGTCCGATGCCCGGGTACTACAACATGTACCCGTGGCAGCAGATGATGCCCGGGATGGCAGGCGGGGGTAGTATGCCCGTGATGGCAGGCGGGGTTAGTATGCCGGGATGGCAGGGAGTACCGGGATTGCATCCCGGTATGCAGATGATGCCGGGGGGTAACGGCGATGCAGCCCGTGACGCAGGGGACGCCAGGGGGGACAACGTCTATTGCCCCAGCTTTGATTTTTCGACTGCTTCTTCGCACACATCGACCTCATCGGAGACACAGTTCACGCAATTTGAGACTTTCTCCTTAGAGGAGTTGGGGTTTGATCTTCTCGGGGTTCCGGAAACTCCCGTTCAAACGGGGGGAGTAGGGTGGGGTCGGGACGACCCAAAGAAGAAGGGCAAGGGGAAGGGCAAAAGGGTCGGCGAGTCGTCGCAGCCGGTTGATGACGACAGCCAGGTACGGAGGAAGTGGACGGATGCGGAGAACGTCGCGCTGTCCAAGGCGTGGGTGAGTGTTTGCGATGATCCCCTCACTTCGAACAATCAGAGGATCATCAACTTGTGGGCCAAAATAGCAGCAGCCTACAAGTCATTTTGCCCGGAGGGGAGGCCACGCAACGGGGAGGAGTGCCGGAAGGCGTGGGACCGAATCAGGGCTGGGGTCTCCCGATTTTCGGGCTTGTACGCCAACGCCCTCCGCATGCAGAGCAGTGGCCAAACTGACGAGGACTGCAGGAGGATAGCGGCGAAAGCCTTCCCCGTGCCCGGGCTCTATAAGGAGTTCACCTACTGGAACTGCTATGAGGTGCTGACAGACTCCGAGAAGTTTCGGGCAGGTGTCGACGCTGGCTGGCCGAAGAAGCAGCGGCAGAACTATACCGATGATTACAGCGATAGCAGCGGCGGTTCCCACGACCTCCCCGAGGGTGCTCAGGAATTCTCGTCCCCTCCATCGTTCGCTCGCCGAACTCGCCCGGCTGGTCAAAGGCGGGCGCAACGGGAATCGAGGGGGGTTTCCGGGGAATCCCAGGAGGTCCAGTCAGCATCCCCCCCTGTTGGCCAGTCGACAGCCGATCTCGCCTTCTTCGCGCGTCAACAAACGCGGGCTCAGATGGCCAAGACCTTAGCCGATTGGAAGACGGCAACTGACCCCGAGGAGAAGAGTTTTCTTCACGCAATGCTCGTGAGCATGCGAGCCGATTTGAATGCCGCCGCGGCACGGTTGGGGGGCGACGGAGGCGACGAGGAGTGAGACAGAGGCGGGTTTTTTTTTAATTAATGTAATTTTTTTTAAAATTAATGTAATTTTTTTTTATTTAATGTAATTTTTTAATTTTAATACTATAATTGAATTTTCCCGTATTTGTGTCATAAATTTAATTCCGTATTTTGTGTGATTGTTAATTATTTGTTTTATATAATTTTGAGTGATGTAGCTAGGCTATTGCTAGGCTATTACTGGGCTATTTGCTTGTTTTAATGATGTGACATGAGGATTTTTAGTGCTGATGATATGACAGAAGGAGTTTGTGGCTAGACTATGGCTGGGATATGACTGAGCTATTCTTATTGTGGATGATCTAAATGCTAAATACAATCAATTTCATCAATAACCTCTCTCTCTTGAGGGTATATTATTGGATTGAGGTAAGCCAATGTAGTGGCAGCATTTAGGTGTCAGTTGATGGGACAGAAAGAGACAGAGGCAAGGAACAAGACAACCCCCAAGAAAGAAATCAGTGGAGCGAAAATCAGGTGTCTGTATAGAGAAAAGAGAAAAACACACAGTAGGTGCAGTGAAACAGAAGCGTCGGTAGGGAGAAATACGGTCGTCATAAACGGGGGAAGTTCGTTTTAGACCATTCTTCTTCGCCGGAATTTATAATAGGAGTGGAGTAGTATCTAAACTTTTGATTTTCATTTGTCACGGCTAATTTTACATTATATACAAAATGTTTAACATGGTTTCAATTAGTATAAAAAGTTTAAAGTTAACATATATTATATAAATATAAAAAGTTTGGCTAGTATTTCAAATCAAATCAGTACATTTACTTTTATATCTATACTAATCTAAAGTGCAAGTTTGATGAAAAGTCCTTAATGCCCTTTTTGGAGGGAAAATGTAAAGATGAGATGTCTTCTATTCAAAAATAAATTTTTAAGGCAAAAACAATTGGACAAATAATAGCCCAATAAAATGCTAACTTCAGAAGTGTTAAAACACATTTTAATAGTGCACTACCATTAAATTTTTTTATAATTAAGTTATTACATTTATATATTAATTAGCCTTATATTTGAGTTAAATTGGAATTGTGCTAGAGAGTTTAGTTTGTCTTCCATTTATTTAGGTTAAAATTGAGATTTAATCGTTTATTGCAATACTTTTTAATATAAAGAGTAGTGTAAATTCTCACATTATTCAAAACAAACAAGATGCATAAAATATTATCGTTATTTTAAGTGATAGTAGTAATTTACTTTTTATACGTATATGTGGCGGGAAGTAAGAAATTTATTCTTTCAAATATAAAAAATTCATTTAGTCTTTGGAAATGTATATCAAGTTATGCTATGGTCTGAAATTAAAAGAAAGAAATAAACAGTCAACTAAAATGTGATTATTGGATAATACAAATTTTCTAACTTGACTTCTCAAAGAAGTTTTAAATTTATATGATTTAAATTATTCATATATTTAATGTGGATATGTTTAATATTCCATATATTTTTTTCAAATTAATTTTTTATAAATTAAGCTATTAAATTTATATATTAATTTACCTTTTATTTGGATTAATGACTTGCATAGCACTTTCAATAAACATATTTACTCACACATATTTTCTTTATTTGTATATCTTATTCTAATTAATTCATACTCTTTGATCATTAGTCACACATCTTATTTTTGTAATTAATTTTATTGTTTTTACTTCACTTAGATTATAAATTAAAATTGCATAAATGTTTCATTCACTGGGGAGTAGTAAATTCTTCATTTTGAGTGAGACAAGATAAATACATTTTTATTTTTTAAAATCTCCACATTTCTTTCAATTCTTATTTTCTATATATTTATTACATTTTATATTCATTATTTGAAACTCTTATGTCCCGTGCATAGCTCGGGTGTTAATACTAGTTATTTTTTATACTATTCTTTTCAAAATTATTTCTTATTTTTTATCCTATTTCCGCATGTTATTATTTCTTCAAGTGATACCTCAAGCATTGCTACATAGGCATCTTATCATAAATATTTGCAGCTAGTCTATATAAATAATTTTTACCAAAATTTTCATCCTCCCTAACTGCACGCACAAACAATTCCACCTTATCTCATACTATATAATTTTAATGAATGATTCATCTCCTTCTAGTTTACCATATAATTTTTTCTATTTCCTTTATCCTATTCTTAATTTATTTTAGCCTTTTTTTCACACACAAGGACACAGATTCAATCTCTTTCTCCCAAAATGAAAAATAAAAATGAATGTGCTGCTGCAACTATAGTAGCTAGTTTTCGGATGACTTGCAGCACCGAAATGACCTTCTTCCACGAGTACAAATTTGATGGTCCTTCTATACCAAGTGACATGATAATTTGGTATACCTTCCTAATAATTCCTTGACAAATGGATATAAAAAATGGTCCACATGCCACATCTATTTAACATCAATTCACTAATCTAATGGTTTCACTAATCAAATTTTTACTCTTCTTCCACCCCAATTTCATTATGCAAACTCCTCATGAAGATATTTATCTATTCTAATCATGTTTTTAGATGACATAATTTTGGAGTGAATAGGTTGAAAGATAAGATAAAGTAACGGTGTTAATGATTTTTAACGGAATGTACTAATTTGAAGCATTAATCAAACCTTTTGCATTAATCAAACTTTTTGTATATGATAACTAATTTTTTTTTTGTATGAATGGTATAATTACCCCCACGTCCAAATGATCATAAACACACACATACACATACAAGTGTTGGCAAACGCTCCCACGTCCCATAAAAATATGTCTACTTTTTATATTCGTTCGTTCCATAAAACTATAGGCATTTTCATTTATGAAAAAATTGTTTACAACTCATTACTTATATATATCATTTTTTTTACAACTCATTACCATTATGGTCCGCCATTACACTCATTAAATACTCCATCTATCCCATAGAAATAAATCATTTGGGATTGACACATGTTTTAATGTGTAGTCAGTAAAGTAAGAGAGAAAGAGAAAAAGTAATTGAAATTGTGTAGTGGATTGTGGGACTCATAAATGATAAAGGAAAAAGAAGGAGAAAAAGGTTTCCATAAATGGATCTAGACTATTTCTTTGGGACAGACAAAAAAAGGAAATATGACCTATTTCTATTGATGGATGGAGTATTAGTAATAACAATGTAGATCCCATCCACTAAGAGCATCTCCAAGGGGAAAATGTAAATTGAGAAGGTGCATTTCTTATTTATGTTCTAAAAAAGGTAACCATATCTCCTTAAAAAGTAATCAACTCCAAGAGAATAAGGTAGCTGAAAGAAAAACCTTTTGTGTTAAGAGAAGGTAAAGATATATTTTCAAAATTAAAAAAGATTGTATATCCTTTTCAAATACCCCTTTTCTTGGAAAATTAATATTTATGAACAAAAGGTAAATATGATAAGTTATTTTTCTTTACGTCTCCATTAGGCTTTTCCTTAGAGATACTCTAACACTACTTTAACTACCGTTCTCATTAACTCTCTTATATTATAAATTGTGCATTAATTCTCGTATTATTCTAAATACTCATAATTTTATGGGACAAAGACTATTTTGTAATAGTATTACTATAAAACAATTTTTTTAAAGCAATTTTACAAATTTAGTATGGTTCTAAAATGTTGATTATACTAGCAAAATATATTTTTAAGGGCAATGGTATGGCAAATTTCGATATATATCAGTAGGGGTGACATCACTCTTAAAGTGACAATGTGACCACAAGTAACAAGCAATATGTGATACATAGGCAAGTAATTCGGTATATGGTTCCAAGCAAAATGAGATACGAAATCAAAGCACTATAGTGACACCAAAGTTAAAATGACAATCTGAGCAAGCAATCTACGATATATAGGTAGAATCTCTTAAACAAATAGTTACCTTTTGCAGGAATTTCTCGAAGGCTACAAGTCACCCTACAAGTATAGCGACGAAGCAAATCCATTGGAGATTCGCATTATGGGTGAGTAGATTTTTGTATAAATATTGCAAATTATTTATCTATTGGTGTAGATTAGAAATGATATACGTATTTTACTAGGATTTTATTAATTGTTGATTTAGTTGAAATCATATTTGATACATGTTCTATTTTAGAAATTAATTGCCATCTCTATAACACATCCCTAATTCGCATTGCAGTGCAAGTGATACAGCTGCAGATGTGATTGAATCCTATATAATTGACACCATTCAGCTTTCTGCAGCAGCAACTGTTGATGGTGTTGTTGAACAAATCAGTTGCATTGATACGAGAAATTAATGTCATATCTTCCACATCTTTTAATTAGTTATCTTTTGATTCATAATATCTTTTCATATATTGTTTTCTTGTTTCATAAGCTAGTATTCTAGTATTATAAATAAGCTAGTATTCTAGTATTATAAATAGGGATATGTTGTTATCATTTTATTCATTCAACCAATTAATGAAATCAGTATTTCGCCCAACTTGGCTTGAATCACAAAACTATAATTCTCTATCGCTGCCGACGAGAACCTCTCTCGCGCCCAGCACCCCCTCTGCCGGACGTCTTCACCGACCCAAACCTCTTGGGCGCTCGACGACCACGGCTTCGGTTTCTTGATTGGGTGGAATTCGAACGTTAAGGAAGGCTACCCTTAACAATTGGTGCTTTCATTGAGAGCTCACCCTCCACAACACCGATCGAACCATAGCTACGTCGCTGCCCGACAGGAATCCACCCGCGCACAGCAACTAGCCACACCGCTGCCCGACGGGAATCCACCCGTGCACAACAACTAGCCACGCCGTTGCCCGACGGATTCATCCCGTGCTCATCCTTCGTCTGCGTTCATCCATATTCCCCAAACAAATCACCAATATCAAAGAAATAAAATTCAGCCACATCACTACCATTTCTACCACAACCACGCTTCAGTCCGTCGACATGTCATACGACTACGCCGGCTATCGCCGTCGTCAATACGACTTCCCTCAGGCCACACAATCATTCCGTCCCTACCAGCCGGTCCAACCTCGCCGTGTAACCTGCTGGGACCCTCCGAGCAGCCGGGTGGAAGTACTCCGTTCGCCGTCGTGGCCTGATCTAGAATCACCCTACGTCTCACACCACTTGGATCCACCTGATCGTCGCCCACGGCCGAGATACCAGCCCATCGGGTACCGCGATCGTGCGCAAGACGCTTGGCCCCGACACCGCGGTGGCTACGTCGAGAGGGCTGGCCACCTATTTGATCGAGGAGATCATCAGACCCAATTAGGGTTTGATCGCCACCCGACACCCGCAACGCAGCGGCACCGCCCGACGTGCTGGGACGCACCGGCGCAACAGCAGGACCGCGGCTACCTGACCTTTGACCGGCCCCGACGCTCGGAGATGTGTTGGGACCGACCTCACCCTCAGGAGGAAGCGAGAGCGGTGCGAGTCCAGCCCACCTCCCACCTGCCCCGCTATTCCACCGAACAGCCACCGTGGGACCTGTATAGTCAGCCCGCGCGTGTGACCAGTCAAACTCCGGACCAGCCTCCACGCTCGCCTACTTGTTGGGACTCGCCGGAAGTGTTGCACGCGCATCCTATGTACCAGCCACCGCAGTGCGACCGATTGTTGGGTCACCGCACAACACGTTGCCTGTTGTTGCTCACAGTCTCAAGGTTCGTTCGCCTTGCCCGGCCCAACTAGCTGCCGAAAGTGATTTCAATGAGAAATTGCGTATTTATAGATTGGAGCAAGCTGCCCTCCTCGCCCGGTTGAATTGCGTATTTGAGGAGAATATTGATGACGAAAATCTAGTTGAGGATGTTCCCAACAATGCCGCTAACAATGAGGGCGCTAATCTTGATGTTCCAAATGACGAGGCCATGGAAGAGATCGTCAAGACTGACAATATGACGCTGCAAGGGCTCGTTGGGGTATATGATGAGAAGATTGGTGAAGAGGAGGAGACATTGCTAGAAGATAAAGAGGAGGGTGGTTCTATTGGTTATGAGGAGAAGATAATCGCTTCGTTCAATGTTGCTCAAATGTCATCAAGGATGTTGCGAATTGTTGGGATTTGTTAGATGATTTGCCGTCTCCACCAGCCTTGTTATCTTCGTCGTGCAACCCCAATATTAGTGGAAAGGAAGAGTCTTTGTTAGGAGTTGGTGTTGCGAGAGAGATGAAAACTATAGAAGAAGAGAAGTCGGCTGTGATCACGAAGGAAACAAATCTACTCAATGGTGATGAGAATGGTTTGATGGATGAAGTTGTGAATTTCCTTCACGAAGTATCGTATCCGTCAGTCATGGTCTGTGCACTTACAGGTGCGGGATCAGATATTACTAGGGAGGTGGAAGGCAGAGAGAAAGATGTTGTGTGGTATGAGAGTATTGTTAAAGTCGGATGGAAAGAAAATGCCAAAGGACCGAAAGGATTAGTTGTGGGTAAAGGTGGTGCAGTTAGTGATATATTTAAGATGATCACAGTGATCCCTTTGTGTGCATTCGATCCTGGTATATGTGTTAGTTTTAGCAAACGAAATTGTGAATTTCTTGCTACACAATTGGCAGAAATGGATCTATGTGATGAGAATGAGCAACTGCACATATACAATGTTTTCGGGAATGTTATGAATGTGCTGTCAGATAATGATAAGGAGCATCCACATTAAGGGTAGCCTTCCTTAACGTTCGAATTCCACCCAATCAAGAAACTGAAGCCGTGGTCGTCGAGCGCCCAAGAGGTTTGGGTCGGCGAAGACCTCCGACAGAGGGGGTGCTGGGCGCGAGAGAGGTTCTCGTCAGCAGCGATAGAGAATTAGTGTTTTGTGATTCAAGCCAAGTTGGGCGAAATACTGATTTCATTAATTGGTTGAATGAATAAAATGATAACAACCTATCCCTATTTATAATACTAGAATACTAGCTTACGGAACAAGAAAACAATATATGAAAAGATATTATGAATCAAAAGATAACTAATTAAAAGATATGGAAGATATGACATTAATGTCTCGTATCATGCATCCACTTCTATCAAGATCTGCAAAATGTGATAGAAGAAATTGATTTAGTAATTTCTCAATGTAGTTGAGTTTTGCCAAAATAATTCCCTCAAGATCCATTACAATCTCAATTTCGAGATTCACATAAGCTAGACTCATATTTTTCATGTCGTCTTCAACTTGTTTTTACGTTTTCATTAGAATATTGTTATTAATACCTATAATCAACATATTGATGTATGCAATAACAAGTGTGTTACTCCCTCCGTCCCTTAAATTTTGTCATATTTTGACCGAACACGGATGTTAAGAAATGTAATGAAAAATGGATTGCAAACGTTAGTGGATGGTGAATTCTACTTTTAAATATTAGTTTTACAATAAAATGGGGGTAAGAATGAATTAGTGGAATGTGGATCCGGTACCAAAAATGATAAAGTAGTTAAATGCGACAAATTTTGTAGGACAGAGGGAGTATCTATTTTCTTAATGCAAACACAGATAAAGTAGTTAAATGCGACAAATTTTGTAGGACGGAGGGAGTATCTATTTTCTTAATGCAAACACACTTATCATGCTCGTTGATAATGAACTTCGCATTTTCAAACTTTGTGCGTCATTGCAACAATGCTTACTTCAAATTATGTAGACCAGTTTTCATATTTTCCTTTCTTGGCCAGACACAAAAATTCTTCTTGTTGCTCCATATATATATTTGATTCAAACTCACTGTTTAGATATATAGTTTTCACGTACGTTTGACGTATCTCAATGTTGTGAAAAACAACCATTGCAAAAAGCATCGAAATTAAAGTAAATCCAGTAATTGGTGAATATGGTCAAAAACAACATACCCCTCTTTTACTTCAAATAATTCACAAAAAGGCAAGTTTTGTTCTCAATAGTACAACTAATTTATAATTTTTTTTTATGATCCATTTGCATAAATCCTTTTCAGTCCACTAGCGTCCATGAGTCTGGAGTCTGGACTAAACAACGTTGATGTTGATGCCAATAAACTTTAATTCATTATTTTTCATTTACTAATCAGTGTAGAGAAAATAAATACTTCATCGGTTTCATAGTAATAAAGTCATTTTATTATTTTGGTATGTTTCATAGTAATAGAGTCAGTTCCCTTTTTTGGTAAAAGTCAACACATTTTTCCACACTTATTTTACTCTCTCTTAATTTATCTACTTTTATCATTTTTCACTTTATTCTCCTTTTACTTAACTCACCTAACACAATTTTTCTTAATCTCAATGCCGAAAAGAAACGCATCCATTTCTGTTGAACAGAGAAAGTATATAATAATCATTATTATATCATCTATTTGAATATATTTACAACGGAATCGGTTAGACCGACCAATTCAGTCCAGTTTTTACACATTGTACAATGTCAACGTGAATATAACATGTCATTCTAGTACTACTAAAAAGTGTTCACTTGAAGAACATAGAGTGGTGTGGGGTCAATAATTTATATACTCCCTTCCATCCAAAATTTTACTTCCCTCTTCCTGTTCAAGATGTCTACTTTTTATTTATAAATAATTTTTTTCTCCTTATTAAAATACTCAATTACTTTTTTCTCTCTGCTTATTCCACCTAATAACTTTTTCTAAAATTCCACATCACTCAATAATATGGACAGCTGTGGCGAAGCCAGAATTTTAGTGTTGGGTGGCCCAACTTACTCTTCAAGGTTGTAAGATATTTTTGTTTCGTCATCGCCAAAGATGGATAATATGTGCGAAATAACTTTAAAATTGAATTTACTAATAAAATTTATAATATACATTCATGAATCTCTTGGAATTTTCTTATGAATTTTATGGAACAAAAACTAAGGATAAAGTGTACTTTGGGAAGCTAAAACAATAATAAATACTCCACCCGTCCCACCGCAAGTTATGGATTTCTTTTGGGCACGGGATTTAAGAAAATTATATATGTTGAGTTAAAGTAGAGAGAGTAAAGTATAAAAGAGGAAAAATTAAGATAGATAAAGAGAGAATAAAGTAAGAGAGCGTTAAAGTTTTGTTTTTTGTTTAAAAGGGAAATTGATCACTTGTAGTGATACGGAGTATAAAATATACTAAACATTGCAACCTATAGGACTCGAAATTGGATATAAGTATTTATAATATAGTAAACATGGATATATGTATTTATAATATAGTAAACATCGAAATTGGTGGGGGGACCAAGGGCCCCCGGGCCCTCGTGTGGCTTCTCCACTTATCTTGAGTAGGACGGAAGGAGTAGTTTTCAATTTTGTTAAGTACAAACTTTAATAGATACTTAAAAAACGCGTTAGTTAAAAAAAATGAAATACTCATTCCGTCCTTGAAGAGTATGAACTCTTTCTTTTTTAGTCCGTCCCTGAAAAGTATGAATTTTCTAATTTTGGAAACTTCTTTCTCTCTAATAAGGTGGAACCTATTCTCCACTAACAATACTTTTAAAACTTTTTCTTCCTATCTCTCTCTTATAAATTGTGCATTAAAATCTGTGCCAAACCAAATGTTCATATTCTTTAGGGGCGGATGGAGTTGTATAATGTCTATGAATTTTTATATATTAATTTTATAATACAATGAAAGTAAATGAATTATAGCACTACCACTTGATTAAATTTGGAGGGAAGTGGAATAAATGGCTGATACTACTTTAGTCTAATTATTATTTATAGTGAAAAAATGAAATGAAATTTTTATAGACAAAGGTGAGCAAAAAAATCAAAAACCGAATATCCGAACCGAACCAAACCAAAATTTCAAAATTCGGTTCGGTTTTTTTGGTTTTTCGATTTTTTGGTTCGGTTCGATTTTGAAAATTCAAAAATTTCGGTTTTTCGGTTCGGTTCGGTTCGGAGGAAAAAAAACCAAAAAACCGAAAAACCGAATTTATTTTAATATAATATTATACTTCATATATTATTTAATTGTAACTAAATATAAAATCCTAGAAACTAACCCTACCTTCACTCACGCTTGCGCCTCCTTCTCTATTCTCTAAACCTAAGAGTGTCCACTATAAGGCGGACGTCCCCAATAGCCCGCCCCCTTTTTTTGTCCACAGCCCCAGTTTTTTTGTCCGCGCCCAAAAAAAAGGTTTCCGCCACTATAGGCGGACACTTCCAATAGCCCCGAAATTTTATAACCAATTGTCATTTTAATTTTTTCCTTTAGTTTCAATCAATTATAGTTAGAATCATCGGAATTTAAAACAAGGTAATTGAGACCGAATATTCGTTGTATTGGAAACGGTAAAATTATACAACGAACATTTAAAACAAAATACAAATAAAAACGCCGCCACCGTCTAATCGGTGGCGGAGTCGGATTCCTCCTCTTCTTCTCCGTCTCCCTCGCTGCCACCGGCCACCCCTGCCCCAGGAGCCTCATCAGCCAAGCTTAGACGACGCTGGATTCGACTTATGAGTTTCAAGTATATATCCTTGATGAACGGGTCGGTTGCGGTCTCGTAGCGGTGGCAGACGTCCTGCAGTTGTTGCATCAACTGCACATCTAGGTTCTCCCTCAAGACCTCGCGGGAACCAGGGACCCTGGGCGGCAGTATAGGGGCGGGCTGCGGGGTGCGCGATCGAGACGCGGCCGACGATCGGTGGGAGGAAATTCCAGCCTCTCTAGCGCGTCGGATAGAGGCTTGTTGTCCCGGAGGGCGTGCGCGCCTAGAGTGTGTAGAGGAGGGCTCTTCCGCTTGCTCGTCGTTCAGGTCAAATGATTGCGAGTTGCTGCCGCTGCTGTAGTCCCCGACTATGTTGTGTCTAGTACGCTTCGACCCAGGAGCTCCAGCCTGCTCTTGCGCACAGATGGCCTTGAATTTCGGACAGTGCTCGAGAACTTGATAATCCTCCCACATTGTGAACTTCGGCCAACCCACTGTATTGTATTGGCCCATAGACAGTGTCTTCACGTCGGCTTCGCTCCGGCCACTCTCAGCATTGAGTAGGTTGTTCTGGTATATGCCCGCGAACCGCTTGGTGGCCGGCAGAATCCTAGACCACTTTTTGCGGAGCTGTTCTCTGTCACGCGGTCTGGCGTCTTGAGGTTTGAACTCATTGTATGCCAACAGGACGCGCTTCCAAAAGCTCCCCTCGGTCTGATCGGTGCCCACTATGGGGTCCGATGTGACGGCATCACACGCCCTCACCACAGCAATGGACTCCGCTTTGGTGTAGTGAGTGCCCCGTTTGTGTCCAGTTTCCGGCGCCGCTGCCCGAGCCGCCACTGCTTCCACCCGTCCCTTCGGTCCCGCCGAGTCTCGTCGGAACAGGCGTATCCGGTACGCCGGAACTGAGCAGACCCATCATCGTATCCAGGGCGTCTTGATCTACATCGGTCAAAGGAGATTGGCTGGATTGGAAAGGGGTCTCCGGACGGGGATGGTTAAGCGCGTCGAGGTTGGGTCTGTAATCCCCAAACGCCGAGCGACTCAGATTCCGCTGAAAAGGTTGGGGCATCGAATGTTGGAAATATTGTAGCCTTTTACACGGGCAAACTCTTGCTATTACAAAAGAACCAAAAACTAGAAGGTAAATAAAACAAAGTAAATACAATAAAAGGAACAAGATGCAAACTATAGCCTTCTTTAAGTCGAGTCAAGGAATCCCTCTCTCAGCAAGACGAGATACGCCCCGGCTAGTGATCACGGATTGGCGCAACGTCCCCAAAGATGAAACGACTTTCCTCCTACCGAGTTGAAGCACCTCAAACTCGTAGGCACCGGCGAACTTGAAATGGAGGCGAGAACTGAGCAATGCAATGCTCCTAATGATGCGAAC
Source organism: Salvia splendens (assembly GCF_004379255.2). Lineage (NCBI taxonomy): Eukaryota > Viridiplantae > Streptophyta > Magnoliopsida > Lamiales > Lamiaceae > Salvia > Salvia splendens. The sequence goes on from NC_056033.1 coordinate 14,987,834, forward strand.
TAGAATGCTTGAGAGCTAGAGGGAAGAGAGAATGATTTGTTGGTGTGTTTTTCATCTCTCAAATCCACACCTATTTATAGGATAGGAGTGACCATATGAGAGGTCTTGGCATTAAGGAACCTCATAAAGATTTTGGAGGTTACCCTAAAAGTGAAAAGCCAAAAGACTTAGAAAATGAAAAGTTTAAAGCTCTTCAAATTTCTCACGTTTTCAACAATCCCCCACATTGGTTAGAGCGCTGCAAGCTCAAACCAACACCAGACACAAATGCATCTATGCAGACTCTTTGCTCAGTTCTCGAGAAACGATACTGTATTTGGAGAGGTAACTTGTGATTTTGAACCTTCCATAATCAACACTATCGGACATACCGGCGGGCTAGTGGACGCGATGCCTTGAACTATTCCTCCTTGGTGTATGCCTAGTCAATAGCATCAACACAATATTGTCTAAACTCCATCAGTTCTCACGTTTGTGTCCATTTCGGCCATGGAACGCCTCTTTGGAATTCATAAGTGACAAACACACGAAGCCGCCCCACTTCTCACTTACATAGGTGATTCTTTCATGAGTATCCTGCCATACTGCATCTCCTTGAGATTTCAAGAATCATTAAAAGTCAAAAGACTTAACCTCTTACCACGTGCAGGTTACAACACTCAATGGTTTCTAAAGAATGGGCGAAGATTAAAATCTTCTGAGTGTTACAACTAGATTTGTATAGCTTCATTTTCCCATTGAACCAATCCCATGGGATCTCCAATCGTATGGTTGGGTTACCACTATACTCATCTTTTAAGATGTGGTTTTCAGTCCCATTCCTTTTAGCAATTTATGCATTTGATCACGGTTTAAACCTTTTGTTAACGAATCCGCTAAGTTATCCACTGACTTTACATAGTCAACTGAGATAATGCCACTTGTGATCAACTGCCTTATGGTATTATGTCGCCGACGAATATGTCGAGACTTACCATTATAAAAGCCACTTTGTGCTCTACCTATAACTGCTTTGATATCACAGTGTATCAATACTGCGGGCACTGGCTTCTTCCAACATGAAATACATTCTAGGAAATTTCTGAGCCACTCGGCTTCTTCCCCTGCTTTATCCAATGCGATAAACTCAGATTCAATGGTGGAACGAGCAATACACGTCTGTTTCGTTGATTTCCACGAGACAGTACCACCCCCAACAGTGAACACATACCCACTTGTCGAGAATGAGTCTTTTAAATCAGAGATCCAATTTGCATCACAGTACCCTTCAAGTACTTGGGGATATCTTGTGTAATGCAGCCCAAAGTTAATAGTATACTTCAAGTATCTCAAAACTATACACAGAGCTTTCCAATGTTCCTTGCTTGGATTGCTCGTAAATCGGCTCAACTTGTTTACAGGACAAGTAAGATCAGGTCGAGTACAGTTTGTGATAAATATCAAACTTCCAATGACCTTTGCATACTTCTCTTGAGCAACAGAATCACCCATATTCTTACTTAGATGGACATTGAGCTCCAAAGGAGTCTTTGTTGGCTTACAATCAAACGAGTTGAATTACTTAAGCATTTTGTCAACATAATGAGATTGCGTTAAGGCAATTCCCTCATTAGTCCTCAATATTTTGATTCCGAGAATCACATCAGCTAGACCCATATATTTCATATCGAAATTTCTTTTCAACATGTTTTTTTGTCTCGTTAATAATGACACTATTGATGCCCATTATCAACATATCATCAACATAGATACACACAATAACAAACCCGTTATCTGTGTTCTTAATGTAAACACACTTATCACATTTATTAATAGTGAATCCATTTGCCAACATCACGTTGTCAAATTTCAAATGCCATTGTAACGGTGCTTGCTTCAACCCATATAATGACTTTACCAGTTTGCATACTTTACGCTCTTGTCCAGGCACAACAAACCCTTCGGGTTTTTCCATATATATCTCTTCTTCCAGATCATCATTCAGAAACGCAGTTTTCACATCCATTTGGTGAATCTCAAGATTGTGCAAAGCAGCAATCGCAAGAAGCACCCGAATGGAAGTGATTCTCGTAACAGGTGAATGGGTATAAAAAAAGTCATACCCTTCTTTCTGCTTAAAGCCTTGGACAACTAGGCGAGCTTTGTACTTATCTATAATACTATCGGGCTTATATTTCATTTTCAGAATCCACTTGCACCCTAAAGCCTTACAGCCTTCAGGCAAGTCTACTAACACCCAAGTGTTATTTCTCATGATGGATTCAATTTCACTGTTGATAGCTGAAGTGCTACAAGAATACCATGTGTGCTTTTATGCTAGGTCGAGCTTCTCAAATCAGAGAATCCGCTAGATCACAAGGTCTAGGAACTCTGAGGATCTCATAAGTCTCAGTCGTTGGACACACAAATTCCGCATTCAAAACCCTCAACCCGCTATACTATGAATTAGTACAGGGAAGCATGGATCGATCCCACGAAGATGGACGTGTAAGAAAGCATTTAGAAGACTATGGAAAAGTGAATGGCTGCTGCCACGCAAATTTGGGTTGAGGTGTAACTATTACCAGACTTAGGAACAAAATCTAATACTAGACCTAGGAGACTGAAAACATCATGCAGACATCGAACATCCTTGTAACTACGAGATATCAAACTAACTTCCTAGACTGAGCAAACGACTACCTAATATAGCTAGACAGAATGTGAGTAAACAGTGGGGACCATTTTCCAGAAACAGCAAGTACGGAAGAAAAGCTGCAAATAACAAACTAAGAATTTAACTAACAACGACGTTCATCTCATTACCTAAATCAAACGCGAACATGAAGAAAACAGAGCACATATCCATATTCAAACAGAATGTAAAAGTTCGGACGTCGGAAACTTGCAATTAGCCGGAAATAAAACAGATCTACATATACTAGACGGAATGAAACGAAAACACGAAAACTAGGCATTAAACTTCAACTACTCTGTTTCAGATCCACACGTCGGATGCTCAATCCACTCCGGATCCAAGCAATCCGAACCCAACTACAACCAAAATCAACTCAATAAACTCCAATTCAATAAATCTATTCCGATCAACAACAATCCTCAACGATTCTACTCCAATTCATCAAGCAAACGCGGAAAACATCCAATCGAGTAAGTAACTACAAACTAAGAAATAAAACATCATCCATAATCAAATTAAACATCGCCATATCAGAAAATGAAAATTGCATTAAGCACGATAAACCAACAGAAAAAATAGAGCCGAGCTTCGAACAGCGAAGCTCGGTGAAATTCACGACTGCAAAATAAAATGAAAACAAATAATTGTATCTTCGCCCTCCGTGAGGACGGTGTTACCCAACAACAAACAGCCAGAAATCCCCTATAAGTTCCCGGACATCCCCCCAAGTGTGTAGAAATAAGTGAGTTAAGAGAGCCAAAAACCAGCTAACCAAAAAAAAGTCCCCCTCGTGAATTGCATGCTCTTTCCCTTATATAGGTGCGGGTTTGACCTTCTAGAAGCCTTTTCCTGGACTTCGTCCAGCTTATACCTCCAGAACCTCAAAAAAATTTTTCTCCGACTCTTATCCCTAAGCATTCAGTGGCGGCCCCTTTTAGTACAAGTTAGCTCAAAAGTTTCGGCTTATAACTCACTCTTATAGAGGGGCTTCACAACTAGGTTATCTAAGGCATCCTCTATCGTCCTTACTTCATTCAAACCGAATTCAGCTTATTAAGGAAAAAAGCCTCAAAGTTGACATGCATCCTATCTTCAATTGCTCTTACTAAGGGAATCTTGCCTTATTATATTCACTAGCTCATGCGACACACTAGGGACTCCTATTCACATTAAACACAAGCTGTACTACTCCCTCCCCCTCCCACTTCAGTCAAGCTTGTCCCCAAGCTATCCAAGTGAAGGGGGGAAACAGGGAAGTAATAACAGATTACAACAAAACACAAAACACATAACAAAAACAAACTTCTTACACTTAGACCGAGCAACGGGCTAAGTGGGAGAAATCACAACATAACAAAAACCAAAACATGCCCAAAAGCAACACAAATTTCTCACATTTAGATCGAGCAACGGGCTAAGTGGGAGAAGACACATAAAACGCAGACAACTAGATACATCAAAAGGCATGCTGGAAAAAACTAACACAAAGCATAAACATAAAACAGTAAACACATAAACATCTAAAAACTGAAAGAAAATAAAGAAAAACTGAAAGTAAAGTTACTTGGTCAAGGGGGGTCTCAATTTGGGGTTTGGCCCCGCGGGAGCCAAACTGAGGTGGAACGTAGGGTCGGGTCACTTTCGCTTTCTTCCTGGCCGGTGATTTCGACTTCTCCTCCTTCTTCTCACTTGGTTTCGATACTGGCTTCTTCACTGACACGGGCTTAGATGCAGACGGGGCTAACAGGGGCTTGGAAACTGGCGGGGGCTGCTGGAGAGAAGAACTTCCCTGCCCTGGCGGCTTGGACACACTGCTGGGTCCAGCGGGCAATTTCTTCGGGGACTCGGGAAACTTCTCCTTCAGCCAATTTGTCATCATCATCTCAAGGTCACGGCCTCCGCCATACGATCATTCTGGGCGGATGACCTCCCTGCCAGCTCAATAATACTGTCCCTGAGGACCTTTAACTCATCCCTGACATCACCAAGCTCCTTCCGCATCAACCCCATTTCCTTTCTAACTCTCCCTTTGTTCACAGGGCTAGGCTTCCCTCTTCCGCGGGTAAGGATGGATCCTCGATCTATTCCCGCAAACTTCGTCGGGCCCTACGCCTGGCCTCTCTTTTATCCACCTGTGAGTCTGCGCCCTCCGGATTCTTGTCCAGATCTATCACTAAATTCAGCCCACTCTCATTGGGCTCCGAAACATCATCAATAATGGGGGCCTCTCCCCCCTCAGACAAACTAGGGGTCCCCCCTCAAAGTAAACAAGGGGTTTCCCCCTCCGCAACCAACTGATCAATAACAAGGGCTCCACTGCCCACAAACTTTTCAGGGGTTTCCCCCTCAACAACTTTCTCAGAAACAGGGATTTCCCCCTCCGAAACACCTTCAGTAACAACAGGGGTTTCCCCCTCAATCACACCGTCAACAGAAACAGGGGTTTCCCCCTCACCAGTATGTGCTAACCTTTGGTCACCAACCGCCAATTGCTCCAACCCCGCAACCAGATCCGCCTCTTGTCCCTGTTCTTCGCCTACTGCGGCGTCTTTCTCTGATGCACTGGTGGACGGTTCGGCTCCTGCATGTAAAATAGCGGGCTGGGCCGTCGAATCTTTCGAAATTGACGGTGGTGGTGCGGTGGTTGTGGTGGATGCTGACGCGGTAGGTTTTGTTTTCTCCATCATCGTCGTGAACAGGGCGAAGGCCTTCATCGCTTCATCTGTACTGCCAAATTTCTGTACCAGATCTGACATGAACGCTGCCGCACCGGAGTCGGCAGATGTGGTGGGTTTCCCTGCTTCCGATTTGTTCTCCATGACCTGAATCTTTTCAAGAACGTGGAAGAAAATCTTCCGATTAGGGTTAGACAACTATGGAAATTGCGAGAGAAAATATTTGGGGTTTTTAGAGTAAGAGAGAATTCGGTTTTTGGAAAATAAAAGAAAAGGAGGGAGATAGGTATTTTAGATAGGGATGGGAACGGTTGCATGCGTGATGTAAGCAACCGTACGCCTTCCCATAAAGTGAGAATTTGAAATTCGAAACTTAACCACTTCCCTCCTAAACTAAAATCTCCCTGCCCCATGTAAACGCTACTCTCCACAATACCACACTTAGATAAAAAGCAATAAAAATGAAACGCCAGACTCCCAGGTCAAGGATTCAAACTGTGACAAAACAATTTTTTTCTTTGTTTGACATTTTTTTTCATTTATAAAAGCAATTAAACTATTTACACATTCAATTAAGTGCTCTTCAAGATCCCCTGGTTCAGTGTATAGGTTGAAAATGCATTTCCATTTACCTGATCCAGGAATTCGTCGAAAGCACTTACTCATCAGACCGATTAGGCGATAACAGAGAGTGCGCGTAGTGACACCTCCTCCACTACGCACAACTCAGAATTATCCCTAAAAACCTTTACCCGATAACCATTAACAAGGAAAGGAGTAGAGTTTAAGGCACTGCCCTGGATTTCCACAGCTCCGTTTGCTCGAAGGCCAACAATAGTGTATGGCCCGATCCACTTGGACTTCAGCTTCCCAGGCATCAGCTTGAGCCTAGACTGAAAAAGGAGCACTTTATGCCCTACTTGGAGTTCCTTGACCCGGAGATTTTTGTCATGCCAAAGCTTCGTCTTCTCTTTGTACCACATTGCGGACTCATATGACTCTAGCCTTAACTTCTCCAGCTCTTGCAGTAGCAATTTCCTCTCTTCCTCACAAGATTGGGGTCTCATATTAATCTCCTTGACCACCCAGTATGCTCTGTGCTCCACTCCTATGGGCAGATGGCACATCTTGCCAAACACCAACCTGTAGGGTGACATTCCAATAGGCGTTTTGTATGCTGTCCAGTAGGCCCACAATGCATCATCAAGCCTCTTACTCCAATCCTTCCTTGACGGATTCACTGTCTTTTCCAATATTGCCTTGATCTCCCTGTTCGATATCTCTGCTTGTCCATTAGACTGAGGATGATACGGAGTTGAAAGCCTGTGGTGGACCCCGTATTTCCTCATCAGAGCTTCTATGGTTCGGTTACGGAAATGCGTCCCTTGGTTAGATATAAAAGCTCGGGGCACACAGTACCTGTTGAAAATGTTAGCTTTAAGAAACTTAGCCACCTCTTTGGCTTCACAAGACGTGGTATCCTTGGCTTCTATCCATTTTGAAACATAATCTACAGCCACAACGATGTATGTATTTCCGTACGAAGATGGAAATGGACCCATGAAGTCCATTCCCCAGACGTCAAAAATTTCACAAACGATTACTGGGACTTGTGGCATCTCATCTCTCCTTGAAATTCCTCCAGTTTGCTGGCATCTCTCACAGTTTTGGCAGAATTCAAAAGAGTCCTTGTGTAATGTAGGCCAATAAAATCCACTGTCTAGGACTTTTCGCGCAGTCTTCCTTGGTCCAAAATGACCTCCACACGCCAATGCATGGCAATGATTAAGCACGTCCCTCTGTTCCCATTCGGGGATACATCTCCTGATCACCTGGTCAGCTCCCATCCTCCCTAAATAAGGATCTTCCCAGAAATAATACTTCGCCTCGCTTTTAAGCTTCATCTTCTGGGCCCGGAAAATTTCTTGTGAGCTGGGCATCTCTCCTGTGACCAAGTAATTTGCCAGGTCTGCGAACCATGGTTCAGCGTTCAGCTGACACTTCCCTTTCTCAGCATCTCCTGGACCAGTTATTGCCATTATTTTCTCCCAACTGATAGGTCTAAGAGATTATTCCATGTAGCATAAATGTTCTTCTGGAAACGCGTCTGGTATAGCTTCTTCCGTCTCTCCCTGGAAAATCCGACTCAAATGGTCAGCCACTTTGTTTTCTGTCCTCTTTTTGTCTCTGACTTCCCAATCAAATTCCTGCAAAAGTAACACCCAACGGATTAACCTCGGCTTGGATTCTTTCTTCGCCAGCAAGTACTTGATAGCTGCGTGGTCGGTAAAAACAATCACTCTCGACCCCAGTAAGTATGGTCGAAATTTCTCAAATGAATACACAACGGAAGATCACGTAACTTTTTACATCGATTCTTTGACCTAGTACCGCACCCACTGCGAAATCGCTCGCATCACACATTATTTCGAACGGCTGACTCCAGTCGGGTGCTCTGATGATAGAGGCAGATACTAGTTTATCCTTCAATAGCTGAAAGGCTTTTTTACACTCTTCGTCGAAGACGAAATCAACATCATTATGCAACCGATGGGTGAGCGGCTGAGCAATCTTCGTGAAATCCTTTATGAATCTTCTGTAAAACCCTACATGCCCTAGGAATCCTCTAACTTCTTTCTGATTCGTAGGGTAAGGCAATTTTGAAATCACATCGACCTTTGCTTGGTCTACCTGTATGCCCTTCTCCGAGACAACATGCCCCAAGACGATTCCCTCGGGTACCATGAAGTGACATTTTTCAAAGTTAAGGACCAAATTCTTTTCCTGGCATCTCTTCAATACTACGTCCAGGCTAGCTAAACAGGACTCGAAAGAGTTTCCATATACGGTGAAATCATCCATGAAAATCTCGACACAATCCTCCAGTAGATCCGAGAAGATGCTCATCATGCAGCGTTGAAAAGTGTCTGGCGCATTGCACAGCCCAAACGGCATCCTTCTATAAGCGTACGTGCTGAAGGGATACGTAAACGTAGTCTTTTCTTGATTTTCGGGATCTACATAGATCTGGAAGTACCCACTGTATCCGTCTAGGAAACAAAAATATTGTTTTCCTGCCAGCTTCTCTAGCATCTGATCAATGAAGGGTAGGGGAAAATGATCCTTCCTGGTTGCTTCATTCAGTTTCCTGTAATCGATGCACATCCTCCACCCAGTGACAAGTCGAGTGGGCACCAATTCATTCTTGTCATTCTTAACTACCTGAATTCCTGATTTTTTATGCACCATGTGAACCTGACTAACCCATTCACTGTCTGGTATGGAGTAAATGATGCCTAGAGAAAACAGCTTCAAAACTTATTTCAGAACTTCTTCCCTCATGTTCGGATTTAGCTTACGTTGTGGATCTCTACAGGCCTTAGCTCCTTCTTCCAACCTGATATGATGCATGCAAAGATCCGAGCTGATCCCTGCTAGGTCTAAGAGAGTCCATCCTATTGCCTTTTTATTCCTTCTAATTACCTCAAGCAGGTCTCTTTGTTGTTCCTCGGTCAAGTTGTTGTTGACGATGACCGGGAAAGTCTCATTTTCTTCTAGATAGGCATACTTAAGGCCTGGTGGGAGAGTTTTCAGTTCCTTCTTGGGGATACTTATTTCCTGGGGCAAGGGATTCTTTTTTGTAGCATCTGTTGTCATTCCCTTCCCAGACCCGGAGGAATTTTCCATACTAACCACATGGGCTGACTCCCTTGACCTGGCTGACTTTGGATATTTACAGAATTCTGATATAGCTTCGGCTAGCTCTTTATCAGATAATTCCTTCGTGTGCATCGCCTCACACCAACCAACTACCTCACTGTCAATAGAGTGGCTTAACTCTGAATTATCAATCTGCTCCTGCATCAATTAGGTCTCAAGATATTCCTGGACCAGGGGGTTAATAACATCTATAGCATGGAAATTCTCTACATCTAGAGGTTTCTTCATTGCTTCATCTATGCTAAATGTATATTTTTCCCCATTATAGTCCAGGCATATTGTCCCATCAAAAACATCGATGATGGTCTTAGCGGTACGCAGAAAATGTCTTCCTAAGAGCACGCCGCTAGACTCAGCAGATTCATTATCACTCATTCTAATAACATGGAAATCGGTCGGATACAGAAAATCATGCACTTTGACTATAACATTTTCTAAAACTCCATCGGGGCAAATGCACGACCTATCCGCTTATTGGATCACCACTTTTGTATCCGCCATCCCTACTCCTACCAACGTTTTGTATATGGAAAGCGGTAAAACATTTATCGATGCCCCTAAATCACACATAGCATGCTCAATTCTGACATCACCAATGGAAATGGGTAAGGTGAACATACCTAGGTCAGTGCGTTTCGAAGGCATCCTGCGTTTCTGAATTACTGCTGACACGTTCTCTCCAATCAGGATCTTCCCACTGGGTCTTGTCTTTCCAGCTATGAATTCCTTGATGAATTTGCTGAAGACGGGTAGCTTCAAAGCTTGTAAGAACGGCAGGTTTATCTCCAACTTCCCAAAGATGTCCATGAAATCCACCGGCTCATCCTTCTTTTTCTTAGCCTCTCCTTGGTGTGGAAATGGTTTCAATTGTTTCCCTGGACTTGTAGGTCCTCCAGCTGGAAGCTCGCCTGTTTCCACCTTTGCTAATTCATTCTCTGCTTCCGGCTCTGGGTATTGGAAAAATGGTTCAACTTTACTAAGTAGCGGTTTCTCCAGATTACCTTCCCGAAGGTCATCTCTTCTTACGGCACTGCCCCCCTTCGAGTTTCCAAGTTTGGGAGCTGAGTTCTTCCCTTTTCCGCCATCTACGGGCGGTGTCTCTTCATTCTTTCTCATCACTGGACCTTCATAGCCTCGCCCAGATCTTAAAGTGATTTGACTGATGTTAGCTCTGTCTGGTGGCCTTACTGAGGCAGGAATCCTTCCTTCGTTCCCTCGCATCTCGCTCAAGGAAGTCGCGATCTGGGACAATTGTTTAGCCAACATGTCCATTGCTGCCTTCTGCTCTAACTGAGCGTCTTGAAGCTTATGCACCACGTCATTGTTAGATTGCAAGTTGTTCTGCATATGTTGTTGCGAACTGACTAGATCATGCACCATATCATCAATATTCTTTGGTGGCTTAGAATTGGGTTGGCTGGGACTCGATCCAGAACCCTGGTTCTGACGAAAGTTCCCCTGACCTCCTGAACTGTTGGTGTACTGATTTCCTGGCCCTTGGTTTCCCTGGTAAGTGGTTTGGGTATTCTGATAATTTTCGGGGTAGTTCCTTTGGTGTGGCGGTACATAAGAGTTCCCCTGGTGGTTTTGATTCCTGTTTCCCCAATTAGAGTGATCTCCCTTGTTCCGGTTATTCCAATTGTTCTGCACCTCCTGACTTCTCCCAGACCAGTTAGTCTGCCTTTCTGGTTGATGCGTCAACTGGGCGTTCTGTTGTGGAGGTGGCTGGTTCGGATCGTTGTCAGACCATCTGAAATTGGGATGGTTTCTCCATGGTGCATCCATCTGTCTCCCTGGATTCCAACTTCCATATGGGTTCCAACTCCCCATCGCATTAACTTGGGCCTGGTAATCTCCTTCTTGAGGTCCATAATATTTGCTGGGGTGAAATTTCTCCTGGACCTGGAGGCTTTTCTTTTTCTTGTGAGGCTGGTGGATTAGTCTTCTCGATTGCATTCAAGAGTGCTTTCTCAAGCCTATCTATTCTCGCCTCGACCCTCTCGACATCCTGCTTTCTCAGCGCATTTGCTGACCCCCTCCTCATAACATTCCTCAGGCTGTCGTACGCCTTTTTGGCCTATATCAACTTTCCCAAGATCTCTCTCGCTTCACTTCCCTTTTTCTTCGTGAAATTTCCCCCGCTTGAGGAATTCATCAAATCCTTTGACTCAGGGTTTGCTCCTTCATAGAACAGATAGTAAATCTCTGCCTCGATCATTTTATGATTTGGGCAGTGATAAGGTTCCTTGTGAGGGAAACCTTCCATGTGCCCAAGAAATACCCAAAGCGGTGTTTGATTTCAATTTTTGTGTTTTCAAAGATAAAGTAAAGATAAAGAGCCTAGCCTCCAAAAACTAAACTCAAAATGATTTTGGATGGAGAGAAAGAAGGTGAGAAGAAAGTGTAAAGAAGGAGGAATCCTCTTTGAGGACCTATGACCTCCCACAAAAAGATGTGGGCAACCCTAGGCTACTTTCACCCAAAGCAAATACTCCATTGGCTCCACATTCATGACTACACAACCATAAATGCATACCTATACTTGATTTAGTCAAATGAACATAAAACAAGCAACCTACAATGTAGGAATTTGGATAGAAATCTCACATGGGAGATGCTCTCAAAGGAGTCTTCATAATAACATTCATCAAAGTCTGCCCTTAAAGTCTTACAAAGAGGATATTTATAGTTAGGGTTGGAAACCCAAGAAAAAGGCTAAAAAACAAGGAAAAACGGCTGTAAAAGTTGAATCGCCCGGCCGGGCGTTTTAGGAAAGTGAAATCGCCCGGTCGGGCGAACTTTCTGGATTCGGCGCTGCTTCTTCAAACGCCCGGTCGGGCGTTCTGGGATGGTGAAATCGCCCGGCGTGGCGAACTTTCTGGACTGTGGACGATGCTCAGCGCACAAACGCCCGGTCGGGCGTTTTGGAGGTGTGGATTCGCCCGACCGGGCATTCCATCTGCCTCCTCCATTCCCCTCCTAATGAAGTTTGAAACGCCTTCCCGAAGCCGTTGTCTCATTGATCTCGTGACGGGCCTTCCGGGCAGCTTAAGGGGAGTCGTGGTCGGGTCAGCCCGGGCCTTGGACTTCCCGTTTGTATCATTCTCTCCCTCTTGAGAAGGATTTGTCCTCAAATCTGGGTCGTCCCCTACAAAATCAAACGGGCTCAAGTCAGCCACATTAAAAGTACAACTCACGTTATACTCACCGGGAAGATCAATGATGTAGGCATTGTCGTTCACATGCTCTAGGACCATAAATGGGCCATCCCCTCGCGGGGCAAGCTTGGATCTTGCTTTGTCGGGAAAACGTATTTTCCGAAAGTGTACCCACACCCAATCTCCGGGGTTGAACAATATTTTCTTTCGCCCTTTGTTCACCCTTTGAGCTACTTGTTCCCCCATCTTGCGGATTCGTTCTTGCACTCGAGTGTGCACGTCTTGTACAAACTTGGCCTTCTCCATCCCACCTACATCAACCATATAAGACAAAGGCAAATCGGCCGTGGACAAGTCCAACGGGGTAAGTGGATTGAAACCATAGACAACCTCAAAAGGGGATTGTTGGGTGGTGGAATGTATGGTCCTATTATAAGCAAATTCGGCTATAGGCAAACATTCTTCCCAAGAAGTTTTATTTTCAAAAACCAAGGCACGGAGAAGAGTTCCCAATGAGCGGTTTACAACTTCCGTTTGACCATCCGTTTGGGGATGTGCGGTGGTAGAGAAAAGGAGTTTGGTGCCCATCCTACCCCAAAGTGTTTTCCAAAAGAAACTCAAAAATTTGACGTCTCTATCACTTACAATAGTTCTCGGGACCCCATGGATTCTTACAACCTCCTTGAAAAATAAACTAGCAATGAATTTGGCATCACTTGTCTTCCGACATGGAATGAAGTGAGCCATTTTGGAAAACCTATCCACCACCACAAAGATGCTATCATTTTTCCGAGGAGACATTGGGAGACCTAGAACAAAGTCCATGGACAAGTCTACCCAAGGATGTGTAGGAGTAGGCAAAGGGGTGTAAAGACCATAATTGTTAGATTTAGACTTGGCTTGCCTACACTCTAAGCAACTACTACAAAACTTTTCAACATGCTTCTTCATGCAAGGCCAAAAGAAATGCTCACTTAGTATGTCAAAAGTTTTAAGCAACCCAAAATGACCCATTAGGCCCCCTAGGTGAGCCTCCTTAATCAACAAATTTCTCAAAGAGCATGAAAGTATGCACAACCTATTCTCTCTAAAAAGATAGCCATCCAACTTATAGTATTTATCAAAAGCACCTTTTTCACAAGCTCCGTAAATAGAAGAAAAGTCATGATCATGCTCATAAAGGTCTTTAATAAACTCAAATCCAACATAATTGGAGGCACACATAGTAAGCACACGCTTTCTCAAACACACGGTATCACTCACAAGTAAAGTGCCATCATGCAAGGTCTCAAAAGGCTTCCTAGAAAGAGCATCGGCAACCACATTGTCCTTTCCCTTCTTGTACCTAATGACATAGGGAAAAGTCTCTAGGAAAACACTCCATTTAGCATGCCTTTTATCAAGTTTATGTTGACCTCCTAAGAACTTAATAGACTCATGATCCGTGTGTATCACAAACTCCTTGTGCATCAAGTAGTGTTGCCAATTCTCAAGGCAACGGACTATAGCATACAACTCCTTGTCGTATGTGGGGTAGTTCAATTGGGCTTGATTTAGTTTTTCCGAGAAGTAAGCTATGGGCTTACCCTCTTGCATGAGAACTCCCCCGATCCCCACACCACTTGCATCACACTCAAGTTCAAAAGTTTTATCAAAATTAGGGAGTGCTAGTAAGGGAGCATGCGTGAGGTCATTTTTCAAAGTACTAAACGTTCTCTCTTGCTCCTCCCCCCACTTAAACTCAACATTTTTTTGACAAGGTGGTTCAAGGGTGAAGCTTTTGTGGAAAAATCCCTAACAAACCTCCTATAGAAGCTAGCAAGGCCATGAAAAGACCTAACCTCACTCACATTCCTAGGTGTTGGCCATTCCCTAATGGCTTTCACCTTTTCCTCATCTACCCGCACTCCTTCCTTTCCCACAACAAAACCAAGAAACACAACTTCCTCAACACAAAAAGTGCATTTAGGCAACTTGGCATATAAAGTATGCATTCTCAACACTTCAAGCACATTCCTAAGATGACTAGCATGCTCTTCAACACTACGACTATAAATCAAGATATCATCAAAATATACCACCACAAATTCCCAATAAAAGGACGAAGCACATGTTTCATCAAACGCATGAATGTAGAAGGGGCATTAGTTAAACCAAAAGGCATCACAAGCCATTCATATAAGCCAAATTTGGTTTTGAAAGCGGTTTTCCATTCATCTCCCTCTTTCATGCGAATTTGGTGATATCCACTAGCCAAATCAATTTTAGAGAAACATATAGAGCCACAAACATCCTCTAACATGTCGTCTAACCTAGGTATAGGGTGTCTATATTTGATGGTGATTTTGTTAATTGCCCTACAATCTACACACGTCCTCCAACTTCCGTCCTTCTTAGGTACAAGAATGACGGGTACGGCACAAGGAGATAGAGATTCACGAATTAGACCTTTGGCAAGAAGTTCCTCGACTTGCCTTTGTAGCTCTTGTGTCTCCTTGGGGTTCGCCTTGTATGCGGCCCGGTTTGGGAGTGATGATCCCGGCAAAAGGTCAATTTGATGCTCGATCCCCCTCATGGGAGGGAGTTCACTCGGCAGTTCCTCCGGGAATACATCTTCAAATTCCTGTAACACACTTTGGACAATCAAAGGATACGGGTCAAGGTTAGTAGCTAAGCACAAATCCTTACGGACCATGAGGAGAACGGAGAGGTGATTGTTTAGTGCCCACCCAAGGTCGGTTTTACTAGCTATCAAACATTCCTTTCCCCCTCTTGTTTGTGGGTGCTCTCCTTTGGGCGCTTTTATTTTTCTCTCACCACCCCCACTCTCACTTGGCTTTTTTAGCTCACATTCTTCTACTAGCCTTTTTTCCCTATCTCTCTCTCTTTCCTTTTGTAGATGTTGGCTAGCCTCAAACACGACACTAGGTAGCAATGGCTTCAAACGAACCTTCAACCCGTTGAGCATGTAGAAATACTCATTCGTGAAGCCATTTTTGTAGGCCCTTCTATCAAACTCCCATGGCCTCCCTAGCAAAACATGACATGCCGTCATAGGAATGATATCACATAGGATTTCTTCCTCAACTTCCCCAATCTTCAATGGAACTTTGCATTGAGCCTTCACCCTCAACTCTCCGGAGTCCCCTAACCATTGCAATTTGTAGGGGTTTGGGTGTTTAAGTACCTTCAATCCCAACTTGGCCACCAACCGGTCACACACCACATTTGTACAACTCCCTCCATCTATGATGACCAAGCACGTCTTGGACTTCACCTTACACTTCATATGAAAGATGTTGCACCTTTGCTCCTTATGCTCCTCAAGGTTGGGTTGTACATTGAGCATTCGGAGTACAACCATAGCCCTTAAGGGTGTATCTTCTTCTTCGCCACTAGAAAAAGCTATGTCGGTGTCCGGGCTCACTTCTTTAGTGCCCACACCCTCCCCATCTTCTTCATCTTCCTCACTATACACGCTACCATCTTGCCCGATAACCATTACTCGTTGGTTTGGGCACTCGCGTGCATAATGGCCATACCCCTTGCACTTGAAACATTGAACCTTCTTGTCTTCCATAGGGGCTATAGCTTTAATAGGTTGAGTACCCGGTAAAGCCTTCGCGATCGGCCTCCCTTGGGTGTTTGGATTGGCCATGTTTTCCACCTTCTTGCCGGGAGCACTCCACTTGCTAGTCCCCGTCCCTCCGGTTTGGCTAGACGCCCATTTAGCCCGGCTAGAAACCAACTCCTTACTTTGCCTCTCAAAAGTGTCGGCAAACCCAATCACCTCATCCAAGGAAATTCCCCTCAATGCCTCCACTTGCACCTTGTGCTTCAAGTTGATGTTAAGGCCCTGGATAAATCGATCTTGAGTCGCCTCTTCTCGCTCATCCACCCCTACCTTGCTCATCAATGATAGGAGTTCATAGTAGTACTCCATTACGCTCTTCGTCCCTTGCTTCAAGTCTTGAAACTCCCCTCGAAGTCGGAGGAAATAGGACTTTGGTACAAAGGTAGTCCTCATGAGCTCACACAACTCCGCCCACGAACCCACTTCTCCTCCCCTAACCATCCTTCTCCTCCTCATCGTATCATTCCACCATGTATCCGCATTGCCACGAAACTCGGCTATTGCCACCTTCACCTTATCACCTTCCGAAAAGTTATGGAGTGAGAAAATTTTGCTCATTTGTGACTCCCATTCCAAGTAGGCCTCGGGATCAAACTTGCCGTGGAACTCGGGAAATGTGTGCTTGATAGACTTGGTGGGATCATCATACCGCGGCTCCATTTCCTCCTCATAGTTTCTATATCTTCCATGCCTACCATTCCACCCATGGTGCCCCATGTTTCCATTCCCTCTTCCGCCCATCATGTTCCCGAACCTACCATTCCTATTCCCATTCCGTCCTCCTCCTTGTCCCCCACGCCCCCCATGATCGTACCAACCATATGGCTCTTCCTCTCCATTACTCCCCTCGGAGGCATCATGATGTGTGTGATTGCTCCTAGGGGTGTTTGACCTTGATAGTCGCACGGCCTTCAAAGCGTTGAGCTCGTCGTGGAGAAAAGTTTGGTTTTCATGGATGGATGCTTGGTTCTCCTTGAGTTCCTTCAAATCCCCGAACATAGCATCTTGAGTGACATGCATTGTGGTTTGGCCTTCTTTAAGATCCCTCAAATCCGTCATAATTTTTTCCATCAAGTTTTTCAACTCATCCCCCGCCACACTAAGACTCGTGCTCGCACCCGGTTGCGCATCCCCCATCGTGGTGGATCTAGTACGAGGTGGCATTCACAATGGTACCTACAATAAGAAATAAAAATAAACTAGGATCTAGTCCTAAGGGTTAGTAAAATCCACACTCACACACACAAGAAGGGGAGATTTTAGTAAGAACTCACTTCCCAATTGGTAATCCCACCCCCAATTCACTCACCAATGTCACTCGGAAAAAGGCTTAGAATATAGTGAGGGCTAGGTTCACTCACTCTCAATATCAACTTCCTAAATGCAAGTGCTAAGACAAATCATTCAAGGTATACACATAGGCAATATAACCAAGCAAGTAAAGCCAATCAAGCATGTGAAAGTAAGGTTCAATGCCTAAGGAAGCTAACAAACAAACTTAGTTGAGCTGAAAATTTATGTAACACTTGGCTGATCCTTAGGAATTTTTTTTGATATGGCTACCCAACCCCAAAATTGATGAAACTTGGTAGATAACAAGATTAAAGGGTTTAGAATGAGGGAAAAATATCCCCAATATAGCAGGTTTTCGAGAAGACCCTCGATTTTACGTTTTCCCCAAATCTGTCAAACTAGGGCACAAAACAGGGCAGCAACTTCACACATTAATTTGACCTATCAAATGATAGAATTTTTGGCTGAGATTTTTCAGGAAAATAGTTCATATATCAAGGATCATGCACACCAAAAATCAGCTCAATCCTACAACAATTGACCAATAAACAAGCAAAGACTAAAACAAAAGAAATAAGGAAAAATAAGGAAAAGGAAATTTCATAGAGGTTTAAAATCAAACACTTGGTAGGCACCTAGGCTCTAGATACCAAATGATAAGGTTCCTTGTGAGGGAAACCTTCCATGTGCCCAAGAAATACCCAAAGCGGTGTTTGATTTCAATTTTTTTGTGTTTTCAAAGATAAAGTAAAGATAAAGAGCCTAGCCTCCAAAAACTAAACTCAAAATGGTTTTGGATGGAGAGAAAGAAGGTGAGAAGAAAGTGTAAAGAAGGAGGAATCCTCTTTGAGGACCTATGACCTCCCACAAAAAGATGTGGGCAACCCTAGGCTACTTTCACCCAAAGCAAATACTCCATTGGCTCCACATTCATGACTACACAACCATAAATGCATACCTATACTTGATTTAGTCAAATGAACATAAAACAAGCAACCTACAATGTAGGAATTTGGATAGAAATCTCACATGGGAGATGCTCTCAAAGGAGTCTTCATAATAACATTCATCAAAGTCTGCCCTTAAAGTCTTACAAAGAGGATATTTATAGTTAGGGTTGGAAACCCAAGAAAAGGGTAAAAAACAAGGAAAAACGGCTGTAAAAGTTGAATCACCCGGCCGGGTGTTTTGGGAAAGTGAAATCGCCCGGTCGGGCGAACTTTCTGGATTCGGCGCTGCTTCTTCAAACGCCCGGTCGGGCGTTCTGGGATGGTGAAATCGCCCGGTCGGGCGAACTTTCTGGACTGTGGACGATGCTCAGCGCACAAATGCCCGGTCGGGCGTTTTGGAGGTGTGGATTCGCCCGACCGGGCATTCCATCTGCCTCCTCCATTCCCCTCCTAATGAAGTTTGAAACGCCTTCCCGAAGCCTTTGTCTCATTGATCTCGTGACGGGCCTTCCGGGCAGCTTAAGGGGAGTCGTGGTCGGGTCAGCCCGGGCCTTGGACTTCCCGTTTGTATCAGGTAGGCATCTAACAATCCTTTAAACCACGATCAATACTGACTAAGAGACTCGTCATACTCTTGCTTACTCTCCACGATTTCTTTCTTGAGAGCGTTGGTCTTGTCTGAAAGGAAAAAGTAATCTAGAAACTCCAACTTGAAATCCTCCCATGTTCGGATGGAATTCGGAGGTAGCCTCAGTAGCCATCTATTAGCCTCTCCCTTCAGGGCGAACGGAATTGCACGTAGGCGGTAATCTTCCTCTGTTGCATCGTTGGGCATTTTCTGAATACTGCACAACTTGCTAAACTCATTTAGGAACTCGTATGGACACTCGTTCCTACGTCCAAAGAACGTCGGTAGAATGCCTAACACATTTGTCTTAATATCGATGGCCCTCTGACGCGGATTCATAACTATAGCCTGAGCTGGCTCCCCATCTAGATACAGTGAGCGAACCGATCTCCGGATCTGGATCGACTACGTGTGTCATGTCTCTGATCTCTGCCTCCTCTGTATCTGTTTCTGCAGTTGACTTTGGATCCTCATTTCCTGACGAACTCCAATCGTCGTCACTCTCCGAACCAAACGGAAATGGATCTCCCGTAGATAATCCTAATCTGGTGGTGACCGTAGATGATGTGTCCCTGACCTTCCAAGTAAACTGATTGTTCCCCCACCCAGATGAGTTACCCCAGTGTCCAAACCGTGAGTCTCTGCTCATAAACTGCAAATAAAGAGAAAGAAAAACAAATCAAAACTATATACGCCAAAATCTCTAAACACAATCATAAAATACGCCATCCATCCCCAGCAACGGCGCCATTTGAAGAGAGGCAAGAATACCGTGTGTGATTTTATGCTAGGTCGAGCTTCTCAAACCAGAGAATCCGCTAGATCACAAGGTCTAGGAACTCTGAGGATCTCATAAGTCTCAGTCGTTGGACACACAAATTCCGCATTCAAAACCCTCAACCCGCTATACTATGAATTAGTACAGGGAAGCAGGGATCGATCCCACGAAGATGGACGCGTAAGAAAACATTTAGAAGACTCTGGAAAAGTGAATGGCTGCTGCCACGCAAATTTGGGTTGAGGTGTAACTATTGCTAGACTTAGGAACAAATTCTAACACTAGACCTAGGAGACTGAAAACATCATGCAGACATCGAACATCCTTGTAACTACGAGATATCAAACTAACTTCCTAGACCGAGCAAACGACTACCTAATATAGCTAGACAGAATGCGAGTAAACAGTGGGGACCATTTTCCAGAAACAACAAGTACGGAAGAAAAGCTGCAAATAACAAACTAAGAATTTAACTAACAACGACGTTCATCTCATTACCTAAATCAAACGCGAACATGAAGAAAACAGAGCGCATATCCAGATTCAAACAAAATGTAAAAGTTCGGACGTCAGAAACTTGCAATTAGTTGGAAATAAAACAGATCTACATATACTAGACGGAATGAAACGAAAACATGAAAACTAGGCATCAAACTTCAACTACTCTGTTTCAGATCCACACGTCGGATGCTCAATCCACTCCGGATCCAAGCAATCCGAACCCAACTACAACCAAAACCAACTCAATAAACTCCAATTAAGCAAATCTGTTCCGATCAACAACAATCCTCAACGATTCTACTCCAATTCAACAAGCAAACGCGAAAAGCATCCAATCGAGTAAATAGCTACAAACTAAGAAATAAAACATCATCCATACTCAAATTAAACATCGCCATATCAGAAAACGGAAATTGCATTAATCACGATAAACCAACAGAAAAACAGAGCCGAGCTTCGAAAGCGAAGCTCGGTGAAATTCACGACTGCAAAATAAAACGAAAACAAATAATTGTATCTTCGCCCTCCATGAGGACGGTGTTACCCAACAACAAATAGAAATTGAAAGCGAACCCAGAAATCCCCTATAAGTTCCCGGACATCCCCCCAAGTGTGTAGAAATACGTGAGCTAAGAGAGCCAAAAACCAGTCAACCAAAAAAAAGTCCCCCTCGTGAATTGCATGCTCTCTCCCTTATATAGGTGCAGGTTTGATCTTCTAGAAGCCTTTGCAGAAATCTCCATTCTGCCCTTCAGCTTCGTGATCTCCTCCGTCTAGTCATTTTCTCCATAATGCTCACTTTTATCGCCATTTCCCTTCGCCATGCAAACATCCTTCTTTCTTCCTGGACCTGGCGAAACCTTCTACACACCAGGCTTAAAACATGTGTTAGACCCCGCAAATGCATGAATTTAACCCCTTAATCAATGCATGAAATTAGCCTTATCAATAGCTTCTTGCCACCACGCTGCGTCTGGACCAAAAGTCTTCGTAATTTTAACTCTTTTACCACGTCTTGGTTCTATATCCTCAGGACTTGACCTCGTCCTTTTTGGAGGATTAGAACTAGTGGATTCATTCATCATTCTTTCACTAGAACGATCCTCCTGCTTCTTGCAAGAGTATACATTCTCAAAGAATATAGCTGAAACGATGGGATTTCTCCTCAGGGTGCTTAGGTGTCGTTCAAGCAAGGATATATCCTACTGGTCAGGATAGAGATCCTAACTAAGCCTAGACCCTGGTTTCAAAAATTCCTCAACCCACTTCTACTGATCAGTATAGTGGTGGTAAGGGTCGAATCCCACAGAGATGGTGCGTTAAAACTATTGTGGTGATATTCTGGATGGTTTGGTTAGCTACC
Organism: Salvia splendens; assembly: GCF_004379255.2. NCBI lineage: Eukaryota > Viridiplantae > Streptophyta > Magnoliopsida > Lamiales > Lamiaceae > Salvia > Salvia splendens. Next base: position 15,009,211 of record NC_056033.1, read on the forward strand.
ACGCTCGGGTTGAGTCTCTACCTAGGCAAGAACTTAAAGGTAATTTCCTACTGACTAGAATGAGGAAATGAGTGTAGGGGTGCAGCTGTGTACGTGGAAATGGGGAGACATTTTTGTAATAGAAAATATTTGGAAAGTACGGGATTCTATTTTGGGCTAGACAGAATATTCAGAGGGTAGTGGTAGTCATGGTGACTAGGCTGACAGATCTGCAGGTTATAACTAAAAAGTAAAGGACAAAAAGCAAAAAGCATCTAAAAAACAAAGTGGTCCCCAACATTAGACTTGGACATCATCTTCTTCAACAACACAAACCAAAATCAGAAAATAATTCCAGATTCAACACGGAAACACAGTTTATCAAATCGCGAACACAGATCCACAAATAAGAACACCAAATCTGAAATCAAAACACAGAAAATGCAACTCCGCGTACTGTTCAGCAGGCAAACAAAAACGAACTCAAACAAGACTTCACATGCAGCTATTCACTCACGATCAATAGTTCCACATTTAACTAAAGGAATTTTGACGGAAACAAAGAAGGGAAAGTTTCAGCACTTAAAACACCAAGGAACCTTAGATCTAAGCTAACTAGGCGAAATAGGAAGGAAAATAAATCAACACAATAACCGAAATGGAAATCAACTTCATAGCATAAACACGTTCAGATCTTCAACAAGTACTTCAAAAGCAGAAAATATCCAAAAGCAACAAAAGATCCAACGTAAAGAAAGCAATCGAATTAAACTACGAAAGCGAGTAAAAGTGTTTTGCCACTCCGGGCAATGATATCTCTAACTACGGTCTTGCTGGCTGGAACGAATGATCTGGAATTCCGGGAACATCTAAATCTTCAAGTGACCATGGCAGTGGCGAGAAATGAGATTCTGGACTGGGCTGAAGGACTGAACTCCGAGAGAATTCTACCTAAGAGTGATGATGATGATTCGATGATAATTTTTTTCTTCTCTCTCCAAGTGGCTTCCTTTTATAGGGAGGCTTACCCTTGATTTTTAGGGTAAGACCTTGCGGTGAGATGACTTCTTTGCCCTTAATTGTGATTGAGCAGTCCCAGCTATCATCCTTCTCCATCTCGAGCCATATTTGCATGTATACTGGTCAGTACGTAATCGTCCTGACGCCCTTTTCACTTGAAGTGTCTGAAACTCTGCCTACTGGCTAGAATGCTTACCCTGCACGCTTAAGCAACTAGTTTTTGCAGATATAATTCAATTACGCACATCATACTGACCAGTAACCTAGGCCTAGAATACGACTTATCAAACTGCTCACACTTACCACATGCTTGTCCTCAAGCGTGAAGAACAAACAAAGACGAATAAGTCGAATTCTAGCCTGGTTACTCCCCTGACCAATCATCAAGTAACATGGTGGCTTCCATGTTTTGTCCGGTGAGCCTACTTCTTCGGTCGTCCAAGACGTTGCCTCCAACACTAAAGGCGGACTCGACGGCGACAGTGGAAGCCGGAACCGAAAAGATCTCCTTGGCCATTGATGCAAGGATGGGAAAATCTTTCTCGTGTGAAGACCACCAATCTAGGACGTCGATTTGTTGGGGAACGGGACCTCCTTCTTCCTCATTGAATGAAAAGTGTGAGTCTAAATATAAATCTAACTCACTTACCGAATGTGCCGTCCTTCCTCCGCTGCTGAAGGCGTATAGGTCCGCCAATTGGGATTGGGTGTCGGGGTCATCAACTTGGAAGAAGCCAAAGTTCTGTGTTTGACGGGGGGGTGTAGGTCGAACTTGGTGGGTAGTGTTGTACTTGACTTCGTAATCGTGAAAGAGAGACCGCAAGTCGAACTCAAAATTTCTTTGGAGGCTTGGGAGGTGGGGGAGGTTTATTTGGAATGTTTGGGCAAGGTTTATGTAGTTGTCGTCGTCGTCAGTTTGCAAAGCTCGGAGTGGTTCAAGATCAATAGAAGCTAAACTGTTGTAATAAAATTCTAAAATTTTGAAAGTACCAACTAGTTTCCACTTTGGATCCAAAACTTTGGCAAGCAAAAAAACTGTTGGGATCTCATTGAAATACTTGAGCCATTTTTCAACCATGTAATATAAAACACACATAAGCTCAAGATTGTTTGCGGAATTTTTCATTGCAGTTTTAAAACCAAGTGATATGATCATGCAATGTTCTAAAACACGAACGGATGTGCAATAATACACACCCGATAACTCCATAGTTGCACTTCGAAAATTTTTGAATAATTTAAATAAACTCAGGCTTTGTTCCCAACAAGAAGATGTTAGATATAAATCATCAACAGGGTAAGTTCTATAAAAATCAACTAAATAGTCTATATGCTCCATTGTAGATTGCAACATGTCATATGTAGAGTTCCATCTAGTAGAAACGTCTAAAGTAAACTTTGTGTACCTTATTTTCTTCGAGTGGCAATACTTCTTCCACGCCTTGCCAATTTGAGGCTTCCAGTGGATCAAGGATACAACTGTAGTAATAGGTTGAATATGTCTTTGCCATAAAGACAAAGCATCTTGTACACATAAGTTTAAAATATGACAAATACATCGTTGATGAAAATACTTACCACTTATCACCGGGGAGCAAGCCGCAATTAAATCGGATATACTTGCGGTGTTGGCGGTTGCGTTATCAAAACCAACCGAAAATATCTTGTTGCATAACTCATACTCATTCAAAACTTGAATAATTAAAGAAGCAATTGCTTGTGCGGTGTGTGGGGAAGGAAATTGTCTAAAACCAATCAAACGTTTATTTAAAGACCAACTATTGTCTATAAAATGACAAGAAATACCCATGTAAGAATTTCGTTGGAAAGAATCCGTCCACACATCGGAGCAAATATTAACTTTGTGCCCCAAGGTGGATAGACTCTTTGCAATTTCCATTTTTTTTTCAAAATACTGCCGGTTGTTAGATCTTTGAGCAGTAGAGGGGGGAATTCTTTTTGCAGCAACATTAAAAGCTTGTTGCATAGTCATTTCATATTTTCTGTCATTAAAAAAATTGAACGGCAAATGTTTCATTGCCGCCCATCTTACCATGGTATCGGTAGTATTTTTGGGATCGTATTTAAATAGTGGCGTACCTGTTTGAGACGATGAGCCGGCGGGGAAGTTGATTTGGGTTTGGGATCTAGAATGCCCAAATTCCACGGGGTGTTTTGCCTTCAAATGGCGTGTGAGAGTACCATATCCCCCACCGATTACAAATGGATAGACTTTATCGCAATAGTTGCAATAAGCTTTGAACTCGCCTGTCTCCACGGTAGTGGTCGAATCATCAGGATTAGAAATTACCACCGGGACCTTCTTGTAATGTTTGGTGAAGATGTCGGATTTCAACTTTGGAGGCATCTTCTTCTTTTGTCTCCCGGAAGGAGGAGGAGCTTCGGCCTCCTCGTCATTTTCGCCAACTTGGCCGGCGCTAGAAGGTGGGAATTGATGCGATCCATCGTCGCCTTCGTCCGATGATAGATTCACATCGTATTCGAAACGCGAATCCGAATGTGGCTCTTCGTCGCCGAGGGTGGCAAGTAACAAGGCCGCATTTCGATCTTCTTCCTCCTACGAGAATTATACACATTAAAACATATCATATAACATATTAAAACATATTAAAACTTACTAAAACATATTAAAACATATAAAACTTACTAAAACATATTAAAACTTACTAAAACATATTAAAACATATTAACATATTAAAACTTACTAAAACATATTAAAACTTATAACATATAAATCAAAGGAAGGACCACGCTGAGGCATTCCACAATAGGCCATCTTGCACAAGGATATAAGAAAAGGCGGTAGTCCGCACATAATCTTTTTCCGAGCAAGTATACCAAATGGTGCTCTCAAATTAAAGACTTATCATATAACATATTAAAACATATTAAAACTTACTAAAACATATTAAAACATATAAAACTTACTAAAACATATTAAAACATATTAAAACATATTAACATATTAAAACTTACTAAAACATATTAAAACTTATAACATATAAATCAAAGGAAGGACGACGCTGAGGCATTCCACAATAGGCCATATTGCACAAGGATATAAGAAAAGGCGGTAGTCCGCACATAATCTTTTTCCGAGCAAGTATACCAAATGGTGCTCTCAAATTAAAGACTTATCATATAACATATTAAAACATATTAAAACTTACTAACATATTAAAACTTATATCATATAACATAATAAAACATATTAAAAAACTACTAACATATTAAAACTTATTATAACATATTAACATAGTAAAACATTTAATTTAGAAGTTTAGAACTTACTTGTAATCGAAGAGCGGCTCGCCTTCCCACCTCCTCCGCAACTTGTGCTCTAGAAGGGGCACGACGACGACGAGAGTCACTTTGATCTTGGGCAATTCCCTTGCCCCGATCACCACCACGACGAGATGAAGACATGATATTATGGAAATTGGAAGTAGAGAATAGAGAGTAGTGTTTATGTGATATTAACGTAAACAAGAACAACGTGAGTAAATTATGAGCGCAAATAACGTAAACAACTTGAGAGAAAGAGGATGGAGAATAGAGAAATTGAGATTGAGAGAGAAATTCTTATCAACACAAGAATGGGGTAAGTAGAAAATGAAGATGAGGGGGTTATTTATAGGGGAAAAATGTGATTAAAAAAAGAAAAAAAAAAGAAAAAATTTCAAATTTTTGAAATCCGGCGGAACCGCCGGAACCGCCGGTTTACTCGTTGAACCGCCGGTTTTTGGTCAGAACCGCCGGTTTTTGGTCAGAAACCGCCGGTTTCGTCAACGGTTTTCTGACAAAAACCGGCGGTTTCTGACCCGGTTTCTGAAAAGGCTACGTCTAGGCCGGTGGTAGCCTGAAAAGGTGTCGGAACCGGCGAACCGCCGGTTCGGAACCGCCGGTTCCGGTGAAAACCGGCGGTTCGGAACCGCCGGTTACGGTTCGCAAATTTCATGAACCTGAACCGGCCCGTCGGAACCGCCGCCGACGGTTCGGAACCGCCGCCGACGGTTCCGGTTCCGGTTCGGAACCGCCGGTGACGGTTCCGGGCCGGTTCGGTTTGGTGATGTCTAGGTGCAGCTGTGTACGTGGAAATGGGGAGACATTTTTGTAACAGAAAATATTTGGAAAGTACGGGATTCTATTTTGGGCTAGACAGAATATTCAGAGGGTAGTGGTAGTCATGGTGACTAGGCTGACAGATCTGCAGGTTATAACTAAAAAGTAAAGGACAAAAAGCAAAAAGCATGTAAAAAACAAAGTGGTCCCCAACATTAGACTTGGACATCATCTTCTTCAACAACACAAACCAAAATCAGAAAATAATTCCAGATTCAACACGGAAACACAGTTTATCAAATCGCGAACACAGATCCACAAATAAGAACACCAAATCTGAAATCAAAACACAGAAAATGCAACTCCGCGTACTGTTCAGTAGGCAAACGAAAATGAACTCAAACAAGACTTCACATGCAGCGATTCACTCACGATCAATAGTTCCACATTTAACTAAAGGAATTTTGACGGAAACAAAGAAGGGAAAGTTTCAGCACTTAAAACACCAAGGAACCTTAGATCTAAGCTAACTAGGCGAAATAGGAAGGAAAATAAATCAACACAATAACCGAAACGGAAATCAACTTCATAGCATAAACACGTTTAGATCTTCAACAAGTACTTAAAAAGCAGAAAATATCCAAAAGCAACAAAAGATCCAACGTAAAGAAAGCAATCGAATTAAACTACGAAAGCGAGTAAAAGTGTTTTGCCACTCCGGGCGATGATATCTCTAACTACGGTCTTGCTGGCTGGAACGAACGATCTGGAATTCCGGGAACATCTAAATCTTCAAGTGACCATGGCAGTGGCGAGAAATGAGATTCTGGACTGGGCTGAAGGACTGAACTCCGACAGAATTCTACCTAAGAGTGATGATGATGATTCGATGATAATTTTTTTCTTCTCTCTCCAAGTGGCTTCCTTTTATAGGGAGGCTTACCCTTGATTTTTAGGGTAAGACCTTGCGGTGAGATGACTTCTTTGCCCTTAATTGTGATTGAGCAGTCCCAGCTATCCTCCTTCTCCATCTCGAGCCATATTTGCATGTATACTGGTCAGTACGTAATCGTCCTGACGCCCTTTTCACTTGAAGTGTCTGAAACTCTGCCTACTGGCTAGAATGCTTACCCTGCACGCTTAAGCAACTAGTTTTTGCAGATATAATTCAATTACGTACATCATACTGACCAGTAACCTAGGCCTAGAATACGACTTATCAATAGCATTTCTTGACTCAATTGTTGTTCCTTCAGCCACGCCAGGCACAACTGACCTATGGACTAGGAAACGATATGCACTACTATTAAGTGCATGGCCAATAAAGATGCAATCGACTGTTTTAGGGCCAATTGCAACTTGTTTCGGATGAGGCACTTCTACCTTCGCTAAGCACCCCCACACTTTGAGGTATGAATACGAAGGTTTCTTGCCTTTCCACAACTCATAAGGAGTCACATCCCTATATTTAGTGGAATTTTGTTCAGGATATGATTCGCAGTTAACACAACCTCCCCCCCATATGTTCTGGGATAAACCAGAATTAATCAACAGGGCATCCATCATCTCTTTAAGTGTTCGATTTTTTTGTTTAGCAACTTCATTTGACTGGGGAGAATATGGAGCCGTTGTTTGGTGAATTATACCACTTGCATGACGTAACTCTGCAAACGGGGCTACATACTCACCACCTCTATCACTTCGAACACACTTAATTTGACAATTAAGTTGATTTTCGGCTTCATTTTTGAAGTCTTTAAACGCTTCAATTGCCTCATATTTACTTCTTAATAAGTAAAGATAACAATACCTTGTGCAATCATCTATAAATGTGATGAAGTACTTTTTACCACCTCTAGTTTGCACAAATTTTAAATCACATACGACTGTATGAATTAATTCTAGAGATTTTGTGCTCTGTTCTACCAGCGAAACGGTAGCTTGGTCATTTTTTCTTCAACACAGACTTCACATTTCTTTTGTGAGTTAAACTCGTGAACTTTTAGTAAATCAAGATTCACTAATCTTTTTATAGCATTTAGATTTACATGTCCCAGTCTATTATGACATAAATCAGAGCTTTCAACCAAATAAGTGGATGTGCCATCTTCCTTATTGCTTATTCCTTTTCCACGGTGAATGACCGTAACATTCAGCTCAAAAAGTCCATTCACTAGGTGACCTTCACCTATGAACTTTTCATACTTGGTCAATATAACCTTTTCACACTCAAATTCTAGTGAAAATTCATGATTTACTAGAAGTGAGCCTGGCACCAAATTATTTCGGATGTCTGAGACATGCAGCACATCCTTAAGGGTAAGAACCTTTCCTGATCCTAATTTTAGGAACACATTACACACACCAACCACCTTAGAAGAGGCTTGGTTTCCCATACGTACTTTTCTACCTCCAACAGATTTGTAAGTAGAAAAAATGCTTTTCTTGGAGCACACATGACATGTGGCACCAGTATCAACAAACCATTCATTTGGATTATTACCATGGTCCACGTTCGAGACCATTGCGACCACCTCGTGATCTTTGTTGTTTATAACAACACGTTCAAATAATTTGCACAATATTGTTTCCATTAATAAGTACACAATTATATTGAACCATATGTGCATTGGTATATTCAATAACCTATTCATCCCAATTACTACTACCAAGTCTAAATTGGTCTTGCTTGTCAGATAACAAACGATAAATACCATTCTCAAGAGAATAGATCTCAATGAATTAACCACTCCATAGCGCATCGACATGATTTTAGCAAGAGTACAATATCTCATCTTGCGATTGTTGGAAATATTGTAGCCTTTTACATGGGCAAACTCTTGCTATTACAAAAGAACCAAAAACTAGAAGGTAAATAAAACAAAGTAAATACAATAAAAGGAACAAGATGTAAACTATAGTCTTCTTTAAGTCGAGTCGAGGTATCCCTCTCTCCGCAAGACGAGATACGCCTCGGCTAGTGCTCACGGATTGGCCCAACGTCCTCAAAGATAAAACGACTTTCCTCCTACCGAGTTGAAGCACCTCAAACTCGTAGGCACCGACGAACTTGAATTGGAGGCGAGAACTGAGTAATGCAGTGCTCCTAATGATGCGAACTAGAATGCTTGAGAGCTAGAGAGAATAGAGAATGATTTGTTGGTGTGTTTTCCATCTCTCAAATCCACACCTATTTATAGGATAGGAGTGACCATATGAGAAGTCTTGGCATTAAGGAACCTCATAAACATTTTGGAGGTTACCCTAAAAGTGAAAAGTCAAAAGACTTAGAAAATGAAAAACTTAAAGCTCTTCAAATTTCTCACGTTTTCAACAGAGAAGACCTCCACGGCTGAGATGGAGGAGGGGTTGGACTTGATCCCCACGGAGGGAGAGATTGACTCCAACTCCACGGATGGGACGGAGAGCCGCCATATCCCGACGGCTGGAAAAAAATTGCCGCCATATCTCAATTCGTCCGAGCTGGGTGAGTCGTCGTGTCCACCGTGCATTTTTAGAGAGTGAAAATGTAGATAGTGAATGAATGGAGAGTGTGTGAAAAGAGTGTAAAATGGGGGGTGGAGGAGTGGTATTTATAGGTATAATTTTCAGAAAAAAATTTTTGGAAGTGGGCGGCCGGCGCGCTGATCCACCCGCCCTCCAGCATCCAGCCATCCACGCCGGTTGTCGTCGCCTCCGGAAGACCCACAACAGCTCCAGCCGACCGTCACTCCTCCACTCTTCCACCCACGCCGTCGCCCCTCAACGCTGTCGCTCCTCGAGGCCTTCAGCTCTGGATTCACGCCATCGTCTCCAGCCTTACACCCATCCACGACACGCCTCGAGAAGAAGATAAACTCTATCTGATATAATTTTTGTGTATGTATTTATGTTTTTGTATTTGATGAAATTGAATGTTCATTGTAATGTAAAATTGTATGATTGTTGTTTGATAGAAAATTAGGAATTGTATGTTCACCGTAATGTAAAATGCTATGATTTCATCATTTCAGTTACACGAATGTTGTGTAAAATTGATGATTTCTTTGATAAATGTTGTGTAAAATTGTATGATTGCAGTTTGGTTTTTCGGTTTTTCATCATTTCAGTTTTTCAGTTTTACTTTGGTTTTTTTAGTTCAGTTTTCAATTTTTCGGATTTCGATTTTTCGGTTTTCGGTTTTCGGTTTCGGTTTTAGTTTTAGCCTAAATTCAGTTTTTTGGGTTCGGTTCGGTTTGGGTGAAAAACCAAACCGAAACCCGAATGCACACCCCTAAGACAAATGAACAAAAGTTGAAAAAATAAACTCTCATTACTGAACGGATAATCGATGTATTGATGAACGTGGACTTCAGAAAATGGAGATAACCCAAATAAGTATTTACACGCCTGCACGTTTGAAAAAAATACTCCCTTCGTTCTACAATAAGAGTCATATTTTAACATTTCGATCCATCTCCACCCCTATAAATAATTTATCCTCTCAAGTTTATTTTGACTTTTTACACATTATATTTCGATATTATTTTCTCAACATATTAATCGACATGCCACCTTAATGTATAATTTAATCCCCAAAAGTACCACTCTATGCTCCACCCAAAATGGAGTGCAAGGCTGCGTAGGAGTTATATTTATGCCAAAGTAAGAGAATGAAAAAGTAAGTGAGAAGAAATGTGTTGATTTTTATTAAAAAGGGAAATAATTCCACTATTATGAAACGTATCAAAATAACAAAATGACTTAACTACTATGGATCGGAGTAAGTATACATTCAAACTCGTACCCCATCAAAAGTTCGTATTCCTTCCGTCCGTCATTAGGAGATCCATTTTTATATATTAGTTTTATAATAAAAATGTGAGTGAAGTGAGTTAGTGGAATATAAAGTCAACATATCATTTATAATAAAAGTAAACTAACACTCGTAATCATGGACGAATTAAAATAGCAAATCGGAACTCCTAATAACGAATGAGCAGATTATTTATCAAGGACGGAGAGTTTTAAATATGTATTTTCCATTTTTAATGGGACAGAGGGAGTAGTATTTAGTACTCCCTATGTCCCCACTATATGTTTCAATTTTCATTTTGATTCGTTCCATATTAATTATCTCACTTTATTTTTAAACTTTTGATAGTGGACCCCATAGTCTAGTAACTTATTTTTTTCTAACATTTTATTACAAAACTAATACTCCCTCCATCCCACAATAAGAGCCACATTTTGCTGTTTCGATCCGTCCCACAAAAAGAGTCACATTTCACTTTTACCATAAATGATATGTAGGTCTCACATTCTATTTATTCACTTCTTCACATTCTGTTATTTTAAAATGAATATAAAAAAGTGGACCTCATATTCCACTAACTTTTTCCAACTCACTATTTTTTAAATTTCTTAAAATATGTGCCCACATCAAATGTGAATCCTATTGTGGGACGGAGAGAATATATAAAAGTAGAACTCATATTTCACTAACTTTTTCAACCACTTTCTATTATGTTTCGTAAAATTCGTGTCGTGTCAAAGTGAGACACATATTAAGAGATGGAAGATGTAACTTATAATACTTCAGTCCATAGAAATAGATCATATTTCATTTTTCATCTCGCCCGTAGAAATATTCTATATCCTTTTATAACAGCCTTTTTCTCTTTCTTTACTTTATCATTTAGTTCCATCATCCACTAAACAGTGTCATCTATTTTTCTCATTTTTTTATTTTACAAATTACATATTAAGACCCTGCCATTTTTCTATAAGAAAGAGTGAATAAAAGATTTGATGAAAAAAATCTTTATTTTCTTTCTTAATTATTAATACAAAACGGTTGAAACCACAATCCTAAGAGCCCTTCATATCTTGATGTGACAGTATTATAAAGGGTGTTAAATCAGGGTGCGCAGTGTGCCCCGTTAAGGGGGAGGGCTTAACCCACTGCCTGCCAGAAGCCCACCCTGAGAGGTATTGCAACTGCATGACAGTAGTGAGATTTGATCCTTGGCAATTCATACAAATCTGCCCTTTCAGAACCAACTGAACTTTGCTAGCGGATTTGTTACTTAATTATTGTGTTCACACTTGGTGGATTTGTTCCTATACGAAAGAGTGAATAAAAAAAATTTGATGACAACCTTCTTTTTTTGTTACTTAATTATTGTGTTTACACTTGGTGGATCTGTTGCGGAAGGCCCACACTGTAGCAACACTAATAAATTTGTAGTGCTAATAAAAGTTAGAGCTAGTGCTCATGAAAATATCTTGCAGAAATCACATTCTTAGGGTGTCCACTATAAGGCGGACACGCCCAATAGCCCCGCCCCAGTTTTTGTCCATAGCCCCAATTTTGTTGTCCATAGCCCCAAAATTCTATTTCTGCCACTATAGTGACAACTCTAATAGCCCCCAAATTTTATAATCAATTTTCATTTTTAAATATTTTTTAGTTTCAATCAAGTGTAATTTAAATAATCGCAGTGTAAATAACTAGAATACGAGGTAATTAGGGCCGAATATTCGTTGTATTGCAAACCGGTAAAATTATACAACGAATAATTAAAATAAAATACAACTGTAAAACTCTGGCACCGTCTACTCGGTGTCGGAGTCTGCTTCCTCGTCTTCTTCTTCTTCTCCTCCTCCTCCTCCTCTCTCGCTGCTGCCGGCCGCGGTATCCCCAGGCGCATTATCAACCAACCCCAGTCGACTCTCGATGGCGGCGAATGATGGGCCGACGGCTGAGATGGATTGCTGTCATATCCCGATTCCTCAGTGTCGGGTGATTCGTCGTCTCCTCGGTGCATTTTGTAGAGAGTGTTTTTGTAGAAAGTGGGTGTATGAATTTTGTGAAAATGGGAGTGGGGGAGGAGGGAGAGTGGTATTTATATAGAAGAAAAAATTCAAAAAATCCGGCTATAGCCGCGGCGGATATCCGCCACTATAATAGCCGCGTCTATGCACCCACCGCCGCGTCCTCGCCCCACTCGCGGCGAAGCCTCGTCCGCCGCCCTCCCCCCCACCAGCCGCGTCCACCCTTGCGGCGGACACCCCCCACTATAATAGCCGCGCCTACCGCCCCCTTCGCGGTGTCCGCCGCGTCCACTCCATAGTGGACGCTCTTATAAGCATCCACTATAATGCCGGCGCGGCTATAGCCCTGGTGGGGGCGACGACGGGGCGGCTTATAGTGGGAGGGACGTTCGCCCCGAAGTGGACAAAAAATCGGGGGTGGGAGGGCGTTCGGCGAGAAGGGGGTGAGGACGCGGCTGAGGAAGAATGGGTGGGGCGAGGGCCGCGACGCCCTATTGCGTGGAAACGGGACGGACGCGGGCGGCGCGGCGGTGAAACAGCTGTGCGAGAAGGGGAGCGGCGGTGGGAGTCGGCTGTCCTCCTATAGCGTAGCGCCTTCGCCGAAATCACATTCTACTTCATAATTATTGCCTGTAATTTCTCTCTCTCTCTCACTCTCTTTCTTTGTTTCTTCCTTCGTATTTCATAAAAAGCTGTGGTGTTGAAATACCATGTTCATCTGATCATTTCAATTCACATTGTGTTTAATTTGTGCATTATTCATAGAATTACGATGGCTGCTTATGCAGCTCTTGTTTCTCTTATGCGTATCATAGTTGATATTGAGACTCATCCTTCCCCTCCGATTTCTTTCGACAAACAACAAGTAGAATCTCTTAAACAAATAGTTATCTTCTTGCAGGAATTTCTCGAAGGCTACAAGTCACCTTATGAGTATAGCGAAGAAGCAGATCCATTGGAGATTCGCATTATGGGTGAGTAGATTTTTGTATAAATATTGCAAATTATTTATCTATTGGTGTTTATTAGATATGATACGTACGTATTTTAGGATTTTATTAATTGTTGATTTAGTTGAAATCAAATTTGATACATGTTCTATTTTTGAAATTAATTGCCATCTCTATAAGACATCCCTAATTCGCATTGCAGATGCAAGTGATACAGCTGCAGATGTGATTGAATCCTACATAATTGACACCATTCAGCTTTCTGCAGCAGCAACTGATGATGGTGTTGTTGAACAAATCAGTTGCATCCACTTGTATCAAGATCTGCAAAATGTGATAGAAGAAATTGATTTGATAAAGAATGAGGTGGCTGGGATTATGAGGGAGAAGGTAGTTCAGCATGGAAACTCGGGTTCTGATGATGTTGGTTTAAGATCCAATTCCACTGAGAAGAACAATCTCATAGTAGGATTTGATGATGTGCTGCTTGAGCTCTTGGATAGGCTTACCGATGGACGTTCCAGTCGCCAAATCATCCCTATTGTAGGGATGGGTGGCATCGGCAAAACCACTCTTGCAAAAGGTGCGTTTGAACACGATCTTATTAAGGAGCATTTTGATTTCTGTGTGTGGGCTACCATTTCTCAAGATCATAATATAGGAGAAACTCTTAAGCATGTACTCGATCAAGCTGGAGTGGACTTGAGCAATGAGAGGGAAAAAAAAGACTTAGGAGAAATACTTTACAAACATTTATCACGTAAGAGGTATCTAGTTGTAATGGATGATATGTGGAGCATAGAGGTCTGGGAAAGATGAAGTTTTTCTTTCCTGAATACAATAATGGGAGTCGAATAATAGTGACAACTAGAGTGTCAAACTTATTTGCTCACTTGTCTGATAGCCTCGTTAAGATTGGATTTCTAGACGAGGTTAATAGTTGGACTTTGTTCACCAAAATTGTATTTGGGGAACAAAGCTTTCCTACTCAACTGGAGACTATTGGAAAGAAAATGGTGGAAAAGTGTAATGGACTTCCTTTGTCTATTGTTGTGATAGGGGGTCTAATGGCTAAATCTGAACTTACGTTAGAATATTGGGAGCACATTGAGGAAAACTTAAGCTCAATAGTGAATTTGGAGGATGATGGTTATTGCTTGAGTATATTGAAACTGAGCTATAACCACCTGCCTGCGTATCTAAAGCCGTGTTTTCTGTATATGGGAGTGTTTGAGGAAGACGAGGAAATTCTTGCGTCAAGAATCGTCCAATTATGGATTTGTGAAGGATTTCTTAAACCAATAGACAACAAAAGCTTGAGAACAATCGCCAAACAGTACTTGGAAGAACTAGTGGATAGGAATCTCATTCTAGTTCATAAGTCGAGGATACTTGGGAATGTAATATCCTACAAAATTCATGATTTACTAAGAGATCTATCTATGAAAGAAGCTCAGAAACAGAGGTTTTTTTATGTCTTGAGGGAAGAAAGTCGTGAAGGAGTAATTAGCCAACCACGTATTATTATTCCTAGAAGCACTTCAAAGCAAAAAATCAAGGATGCCTTGGAATATATGACCCATGCTCGTTCTTATCTAGTACTATGTGGTTATAAAGAAGTTAGTCAATTCCCAAATTCTAGATTTTTGAGGATATCGCATACGCGTATGATGTGCTAAGTGAAGAGGAGTATTCACAAGTTAATATGTTTGAGTTGATGAACTCACGATACCATGCTTTTGCAATTCATGAGAAGTTTGTAATTCCTTCTTCCATCAATCTGCTTTGGAATCTAGATACTCTAATTATACGTTGTGGGCATGTTTTGATTGCACCAACTGAAATCTGGAAAAGGTATAAACTTCGGCATCTCGGGTGTGAATCTTGGAGAATGCATCTCCCGGATCCTCCGAGCGTGGACGGGGATGATATTATCGTCATGGAGAATCTAGAAGTGCTCTTAGGAGTGAAAAATTTCAATGTAAGTGAAGATGTTGTTAAAAGAATTCCCAATATCAAGACATTGATTATGATATACGATGGGCAGCTAATTGATATAGTGAAATATCTGAGCGGTCTTCACTGTTTTACTAAACTGGAATCCTTGTTGTTGATTGTCTGCTAACTCCACTGATATTGGAATGCTGAAGATCAACTTCCCACCATCCCTTAAACAGTCTCTCTCTTTTTAGAAATTGGAGAAATAGAAACACTCAGGTCAATTGTATTGGACTTTTGCAATGAATCGGTGGTGGTGTTAGCTAAAGAGATATTAGAGAAACAAGAGGATTTACATGGAGAACAACTAGACCTTCTTGTTCAAGTTAGAGTTCTGAATAAAGATGAAGCTCTTGAGAAGTTGGCAACTTCCAATTTCAAACTTACAGCAGTGCGTTGATTGATGCATCGACTTTGGTTTCACCCCTCTTCTTTTTCCAGTCAACTCTTCTCACTCTTTCGCTTCAAGTTGATATTTGCATCTAATATAATACTCCTACTTGATTAAGCTCAATTTTGGGCTTAGTAAATGTGTAGAAGCCATACTTTTTAAGTAATACATTTGAATTGCAAGTTTATTACTTTCTTCGTCCTTAAAAATAGAATATTTTTCATTTTAGTTCGTTTCTTAAAATTACTAAGTATTTTATACTACTAATTACTTTCAAATTTAGTAGTACTAAGTATTTTATACTACTAATAACGTCAACATCACTATCCATTGACATTCGACACCTTTTCTTTTATTTCACTTAGTTTACTAATTGAACACAAAAATTTATCCATTCCAAAAGTTCATATTTTAAAAGAATAGAGGGAGCACTATTGTGTGCCCACTCAGGTTATGGAGTGATATTGATACGAGCATTGTTAATTAGATAAATTAGGATTTACATATCTTTTCTATATCTTTGTTTTCTTGTTCATTAAGTTATTATTAACATTATAAATAGGAGTTATTGTAATCATTTGAGAAATCAATCAAGAATAACGATCAATATTATCGTTCATTCTCTTCTCCAAAGTGAGAGACCCGTCTTGCTCGACGGGCACTCGCCCGCGACAGATATTTATCAATCGCCGATCTACGGACGCCGATCAACCCGATAGGAGGTTTATCCTATCAAATTGGTGCTTTCACCACGATCTCACCCTCCAAAACACCGTTCGAATCAAAGCTATGTCGCTGCCCGACGGGAATCCACCGCGCACAGCAACTAGCCACACCGATCGAACCATAGCTATGGCGCTGCCCGACGGGAATCCACCCGCGCACAGCAACTATTTATGCATTCCACCATCTCGAACCAAAGTTGAGCCGCTGCCCGACGGAAGACGTTCCGCGCACAGCACCAGATTTGGTTGTCGAGCTCCCACCTTGAGGACAAGGTGGATTTCAACCGTGGGGGAGTTGATACGAGCATTGTTAATTAGATAAATTAGGATTTACATATCTTTTCCATATCTTTGTTTTCTTGTTCATTAAGTTATTATTAGCATTATAAATAGGATTTATTGTAATCATTTGAGAAATCAATCAAGAATATCAATATTATCGTTCATTCTCTTCTCCAAAGTGAGAGACCCGTCTTGCTCGACGGGCACTCGCCCGCGACAGATATTTATCAATCGCCGATCTACGGACGCCGATCAACCCGATAGGAGGTTTATCCTATCAAATTGGTGCTTTCACCACGATCTCACCCTCCAAAACACCGTTCGAATCAAAGCTATGTCGCTGCCCGACGGGAATCCACCGCGCACAGCAACTAGCCACACCGATCAAACCATAGCTATGGCGCTGCCCGACGGGAATCCACCCGCGCACAGCAACTATTTATGCATTCCACCATCTCGAACCAAAGTTGAGCCGCTGCCCGACGGAAGACGTTCCGCGCACAGCACCAGATTTGGTTGTCGAGTTTCCACCTTGAGGACAAGGTGGATTTCAACCGTGAGGGAGTTGATAAGAGCATTGTTAATTAGATAAATTAGGATTTACATATCTTTTCCATATCTTTGTTTTCTTATTCATTAAGTTATTATTAGCATTATAAATAGGAGTTATTGTAATCATTTGAGAAATCAATCAAGAATATCAATATTATCATTCATTCTCTTCTCCAAAGTGAGAGACCCGTCTTGCTCGACGGGCACTCACCCGCGACAGATATTTATCGATCGCCGATCTACGGATGTCGATCAACCCGATAGGAGGTTTATCCTATCAGATATATGGGAAAAAAAATACTTGATGCATATACGCAACTAATATGAGCTTATTGACTTTTGTTATTATTATATGTCCATATAAATATTTATAATAATAGCATTATATGTAGTTTATTGTTAATAACCAATAGATAAATTATTTTTCAGTGTTATATATTATTGTAAATAATCTTTTAAACTTTTAGTCTCTTGATAATATTACTCCCTCTGTTCCCAAAGAATATACACTTTGGGTTCGACTCGGGTTTTAATGCAAAATTGGTACAGTAATAGAAATGTGGAGAGAAAAAGTAATTAAAGTATTGTTAGTGGAGAATGGGTCTCACCTCATTAGAGAGAAAATAATTTCTAAAATTAGAAAGTTCATATTCTTGTAGGACTGACTAAAAAGGAAAGAATGTATATTCTTGTGGGACGGAGGGAGTATTTATACTACAACTTTAAAGAAATTTGGCATTCTATGATATATAAAAATCATGTAGTATATAATATTTTTTCATTATATATAAATATATAAAAGTAGGGATGTATTCAAGTTCAACATGTAAATATTGTCCAAACATTCAACCGAATCACATCCCCACAATTTTTTCATCTAACGGTTAGATTAATGACACGTGTCATTTAATAATGCAGATTTTCATTCTAATAATGTACACCGATTAATAATGTAACATTGTAGTATAATAATGTAGATTTTCATTCAAATAATGTACACCGACTAATAATGTAACATTATAGTCTAATAATGTAGCGCGGATATTTTGATCACAACCATCCAATTCAAGGATCCAAAGGCTGTGATCTGTTTGAAGCTTAAGACTAAAGAGATGTGAGGACCCTAATACACCCTATAAAAGTATATTCTAAAAAATGTAATGGTATGTTTTCCTTATTATCTATTTATATGCAAATTGTATTTTTATATAAATTAAAACTAAAAGAAATAACACATAATATTAGATTTGAATTCATAAATATTAATAAAATTAAATGAAGTATGCCCTTTGTCAACCGTGCTAATCCGTTCGGGTTCGGTCATCCCACTTGGGTTGTCGGGCTATTCAGGTTATGAATTTTTCAGGTCATAAATTCTCAACCCTAATCCTAACCAACCGGGTTTCGGGCTAACCCACCATTCTATTCAGCTTAAAAACTTTCAAAAATAATATCTTGTATCAAAATTTTCCTCTATAAAATAAATTTAAAATTTAGTTATATTTTTATTCTTAGTTTTAGAATCACATAAAGTCTTCCAAATTTTCATAATATTCTTCAGTAATAGTTGGAGAGAAGCTTTTCATCTCAATCAACTACAACATAAGCAAAGATAAATCAAAATAAAATCAATCAATTTTAATTAAAGCTTGTGTTCGTGTTATTATATTAGCATTGTTCATAGTTAATTCTTAATGGAAACTAAAAATCATATCCTACATGAATTATTATTAAAATGATAAATATATTAAGATTTTGATGTGTTAGTTCTTAATTTTGTCTTGATTGGCTTAGATGGTGGTAAGACAATAGTGACAGATGATGCGACGATGGAATAATGAGTCGGGGTGGAACTTGAAAGTTGATAGTGTGAGATCGAGTAAAAAAATGTAGGAAGAAGATTGAAAAAGACTAATGATTGTGTTATATGAAATTCAAAAATACAAAAAACCCCTAATATTTAATATTTTTTAATTAAAAGATGCAACCCGTCGGGCCGATCCACAACCCGTTCGGGCGAACCCGTTTAACCCGCCAACCCATGAAATTATATTTTATACTTTATTTTCGGTTTCATTTTATACTCTACATCTTCTTCACGCAAAAACCATGAAATGAACTTAGATATGATATACTCCATGATAATGAAAAAAACAAATTAAATTGACAATAGTCATTCGCCGCCAATCATTTAATTTTTTAAATAAATCTTAAGATTGTAAATTATAAAAATGACTACGTATGTACTTAATTTTCCATTATTTTATCAACTAATTGATGATTATTAATTAGTCGATTTAGTTGTATACTCTACGTTTTCACGCAAAGAGCATGAAATGAAATTATATACTCTATGATATATTATACTCCCTCCGTCCACGAAAAATAAGACACATTGTGAATTGCACGGGTTTTAATGTGTAATTGGTAAAGTAAGAGAGAAATGAAAAATGTAAGAGAGAAGTAGTATTAGTGGAATGTGAGAGCATCTCCAATGGCGGACGTCCGGTCGGACATCCGC
This sequence comes from Salvia splendens, assembly GCF_004379255.2. NCBI lineage: Eukaryota > Viridiplantae > Streptophyta > Magnoliopsida > Lamiales > Lamiaceae > Salvia > Salvia splendens. The sequence continues at coordinate 15,028,528 of NC_056033.1, forward strand.
GACGGGCGACCGGGACGTCCGCCATTGTGGCGTTTCAACTCGGATACGGACGTCCCGTAAGGACGTCGGATGTCCTCGGACGTGCGGGCGACGGGCGGGCGGACGTCTGCCATTGTGGCGTGGGTCAGACGTCCGAGTCGGACATCCGGTATTTAAATTTTTTTTTAAACTCTATATATACGGCTCGTTTTCATTCGCACCACTTGTGTTAACAAGTTTCTCACTTCTTTTACTACAAATTTCATTTCTACTTAATGGAGAACGACAGGAACTCCCCCGCCACGAGAGAGTCGCAGACTCTGACGTTTCCCGCCGAACTGGAGGGAAATTCTAGCGGAAATGCGACAACGGTTCCGACAATGTCGGGGATGGGTGGTATGGGTGGGATGGGTGGGATGGGTGGTATGATGTCCCCTTACTGCAATATGTACAATTGGATGGGTGGGATGGTTGGTATGGGTGGTATGATGCCCAGGGCAGCGGGGATGGGGGGCATGACCCCAAATATGATGGGGATGGGGATGGGGGGCATGACCCCAAATATGATGGGGATGGGTGGGATGATGACGGGGATGATGCAGACCATGCCTGGGGGAGGGGGTGGCAGGGTCCCTGAACCACTAGCGGACGATGTCTATCGGCCGGTTATCGATATGTTGTCTACTGATACCCCCTCAAGTTTTGTTCCGGAGACTCAGTTCACCGGCGTGGATACTTTCTCTTTTGAGGAGTTGGGCTATCTCCAGTTAGGGAGACTCCCGATGATGTGAGGACAGCGGCAAGGGGCAGGGGCAAGGGCCGTGGCAGGGGCAAGGGCAAGGGGAAAGCCACGGGCTCTTCCTTGCGAACGGTGGCTGAGGAGGAGGATGATGAGGAGACGGGAAAGAGGACGGTCTGGAGCGTGTGGGAAAACGTCGCGCTTTCGAAGGCTTGGGTTTCAATAGTCGAGGATCCCTATGTCGGTGCTAACCAGCATATTGACAGACTGTGGCATCGCGTCGCTGAAGCCTACCTCACACACAAACCGGCTGAGGTGAAGTGTCGCGTGCCCGAACAATGCCGGAAACAGTGGGAGCGGTTGAGGCCTAAGCTTAGTCGATTTGCCGGCCTCTACCAAAACAATCTCTGCTAGGCAACTAGCGGTATGTCCGAGGAGGATGTGAAGAACCGTGCCTTGGAGCAGTACCCCGACAGATCCTTGAAGTTCAAAGATTTCGACCAGTGGGAGGCCTATCTCGTGGTGAAGGATTCCCAAAAGTTTTGTGGGGGTGTCGAATCGGGCTGGCAGAAGCGGACGAAGATCAACACTTCCGGTGAATACAGCAGCAGTGCTGGTTCGCACGAGCTCCCGGAAGCCGAGGAAGTGTCCCCGCTACCTCAATCAGACTCCCGCCGGCGTCGTCGCCCGATTGGGCAAAAGGCTGCGCAGCGGAAGGCTACGGGAAGCAACAACGGTAGCGGGTCGTTCGAGGTCCAATCAGAGGCCCCTGCTCCCCCAGAAGAGTACGATCGTCTCACCCGCGCGCAGATAACAACTAGTTTGGTCCGGACCATGCATAGGTGGCATAGCACGACAGATCCTGTGTACAAAAGGATGTTGAAGGATGTCATCAATGGATGTCGGCACGATTTGGGGATGCCACCCATTGGAGATGATGGGGTCGAGATTAGCGGCGGGGACGACGGGGGCGGCAAGGGCGAGGGTGACGGCGGCACGGGCGAGGGCAAGGGCTGCACGGGCGACGAGGACAACGCGGAGTGAGCCGAGTCTAAATTTTCCCGTATTATGTTATTTTTATTATGTAATTTTTTTTCTTTTTTATTATGTAATTTTTTTTGTTTTTTTTATTTAATTTTTTTTAATGAAGCATTCGCAATTTTCCCGTATTCCGTGTCAAAATTATAATTCCGTTACGTTTATAAATAATTGGGATTTTTTTATTGCGGGAAGTCCTAGTGGGAAGGGCGATGGGAAGGGCGGATTGTGAAGGGGATGTCCTAGTGACGTGGCAGTGGGATGGAAAGTCCCAGTGACGTGGCAGGAGGTGTTTTTGGAAGTCCTAGTGGATGTCCGAATGGGACATCCGTGCATTGGAGATGCTCTGAGGTTCATATTATTAGTAAGAGAGAAGGGAAAAAAGTAAGAGAGAAGTAGTGTTAGTGGAATGTGGGGTCCATATTATTAGTAAGAGAAAATGGAAAATAGTAAGAGAGAAGTAGTGTTAGTGGAATGTGAGGTCCGTGTTATTAGTAAGAGAGGAGGGAAAAAAGTAAGAGAGAAGTTGTTGAAAACTTTCATTTTTTAAATGTGCTCTATTTTTCGTGAACAACCAAAAATGGCAAATATGCTCTATTTTTCATGAACGGAAAGAGTACTAGCAAAAAAATAAATTAAAATAATAATATTCATTCACATCCAATTATTTTTAAAAGAATAAATATGATGATTGTGCATTGTAAAGATGACTACATGTATGTATACTCCATTTCACAATACTGGTATTACCCAATTAATTGACTATCATGAAGTTGATTTCATTATATACTCTAAATATTCGCAAAAAATTTATGAAATGATATTAGATAGTATGATATATAATAGTGAAAAGCAAATTAAATTGATAATAATCATTTGCGTCTAATTCTTTTAATTTAAAAAAATCATCCGATTTTAAATTATAAGAAAGACTACATGTGTTATATAGTAGTAGTACTTAATTTCTCAGTACCAATTCGATAAAATCGATTAATGATCATTAAGTCGATTGCATTGTATATTCAACATCTTCATGCCAAAATCATCAAACAAAATTAGGTATAATGGTGAAAACTAAATTAAATTGAAAAAAGTCATGCACGTCTAATTATTTTAATTAATTCGATTAATGATCATTAAGTCGATTGCATTGTATATTCAACATCTTCATGCCAAAATCATCAAACAAAATTAGGTATAATGGTGAACACTAAATTAAATTGAAAAAAGTCATGCACGTCTAATTATTTGATTATTAATTAATTCTTGAGAAGCAAATTATACATATATATATACTTTATTTCTTAATACTATCACACAAACAATTGATGATTATTGAGTCGATTTCTTTGTATAGTCTACATATTCACATATAAGTCTGAAAATAAAGCAGAATTACCATTTGCGGGACCCACCCCCTTATGATTAGGCCTCTACACGTACCTTTCATCCCTCACGACCCATACAAATTCATGATTGTGATCTCCTTCAGCTGAGCCGAACTGAACTTGGATATCACCAACATAAAGAAATAGGTAGCAATTGCTTGAGAAGTTGGAAGTCTAAGTTTATGGATAAACTAGAGTCCCATCGGAGTTATGATAATAGGAATAGGAATATCTTCTTCAGAAGCTTAATAAATTCTTGGAACTCACACATTCCACGCCTTGAGAAACTTCGTTTTTATGCAATAAAGGATTGGAGAGGATCCCTTGTGAAATTAGTGAAATACCAAAACATATAAGCTTCTTTCCTCTCTCTCTCTCTCCTACATTCGCCTCCCTCATTTCCTTCATCCATTTGGAGAAACCTTCGGCGACCTCGTGGAAGCTGGTATCAATGGCCTTGTGGCTACTTTGCTCATTCTTGTAGATTCTGCCATAATTTCTCTTCCACGGCTGAAGAGAAAATGCATTGCCTTTTGAATTGTTTGTATATCACTTGCTGTCATATTGTAACATTTGCTTAAATATTAGTAGTATTATGTTATGGCATAAAATATGTAATAGGATAATAGATAGTGAAAAAACTAACGGGGTGTTAGAGAATGAAACAGAATATATTAACTTGAAACTCTATTTGTAACATTTTGTGTGATTTATGATAATTTAAAAAATTTTGTATTCAATTGAAACATTGGTGAAATTTTTTGTATGGATGGTACAATTTCCTCTCAATAAAAACTTTATTTGAAAAAGATACTCCCTCCGGCCCACAATAATTGTCACTCTTATTATGGGCATGAGTTTTAAGAAATGTAAAGAAAAGTTGGTTGGAAAAGTTAGTGAAATGTGAGACCCACTTTTTATGGTAAAATGTGAGTGAAGTGAGTTAGTGGAATGTGAGACTTACTTACCAAATATGATAAAAATGAAGCGTGACAATAATTGTGGGACGGACCGAAATGGAAAAGAGTGACAATTATTGTGGGACGGAGGGTGTAGAAAAGGTGGAAACGCAAAAATAGGCAGACATTAGGTCCCCACAAATGGTGATTACAATTTCATGGCATCTTATTTCGTCAGACGTGATTTGGGATTTAAACAAATGAATGACGAGTGGAATGAAGTAAGAGTTTGGAGAGAATCCAAAATCTCGACGCCGACCTTTCTTTTTGTGCTTGCCCGTGTCTTGATCATTGGAGCTTTGTCTCAGTAGCTTAAATCTTAAGTGTCTCTCTATGTTGTGCTCTCTCTGTGTTGATGTTGGGATAGTTCTTTGCTTTAGTTGTGTTTTTTCTTGTGCTTTTTTGTTGGACATTTTGATTGTCGAACAGTAGCTCGCTTGCTGATGTAGGCCTAAGCATGTGTTTTCTCTCATAAAAAATGTGAGGAAACTAAAATACAAACATAATATAATAAAAAATACAATGAAAACAAAATAAATCAATTATAAGTTGAGTCGAGAAAAGTTATCTTTCTGCTCACGAGAAATTATGCATCAGCTAATGCTCTCGAATTGATGTATTATCCCTAGAGATAAATGATTTCGTCTTAACGTGTAGAAGTATTTCAAACTCACGAATCCAATAATCGATAAAACAATGCTCTAAAGAAATAAACGAGGCACAAAAGACGAAAGATGAGCTTTGAGAGAGAGAATGCATCTAGATGTGTGGTGTTCTCTTCCAAAGCTCATGATGCATACATGTTTACAATTGGGATACTTGGAATGCATCGTCATCAAGTCACATCAATACCTAATGGCGATGACAACCAACTGAAAGGCCAATGGCCTCAATGGTTGAAAGCCAAAGACCATGCCATCAGTTGTCAATAATTTGAATTTTATTGGAGTCTTAGCTAACTCGTACTTAAATGTGTGGAACTTGTTTTGTAATTTCTCAATGTAGTTGAGTTTTGCCAAAATAGTTCCCTCAAGATCTATTACAATCTCAATTTCGAGATTCACATGAGCTAGACTCATATTTTTCATGTCGTCTTCAACTTGTTTTTACGTTTCATTACAATATCGCTATTAATGCTTATAATCAACATACCGTCTATTGAGATATGCAATAACAAATGTGTTACTCCCTACGTCCCTAAAATTTTGTCATATATTGACCGGATACGAATTTTAAAAAATGTAATGAAAATGGATTGCAAAAATTAGTGGAATGTGAGTCTTACGTTTAAATATTAGTTTTATAGGGACGTGATCAGATTAATAAGTGAAATTCTGTCAAAAATCAAAGCAAATCTCAGTCATTGGATCTTGTGATGTAACCGTTAGATAAATGGCATGTGTCATCTAATTATGTAGATTATTAGTCTAATAATATAAATTAGCTAATAATGTACTATTTTAGTAAAATAATGTAGTATTTTTATCTAATAATGTAGCTTGACTAATAATGTAGCATCTCAGTCTAATAATATAGCTTATCACAACCATCAAATCTAAGGATCCAAGGGCATAGATTTGCTTTGATTTTCAACAGAATTTCAATTATTGACCATAGTGCGCCCCTAGTTTTATAATAAAATGTGGGTAAGAATGAGTTAGTGGAATGTGAGGTCCGCTACCAAAAATGGTAAAAAAGTTAAATATGACAAATTTTATGGGATGAAACGAAATGGAAGTATGTGACAAATTTTCATGGACGGATGGAGTATCTGTTTTCTTAATGTAAACACACTTATCATGCTCGTTGATAATGAACTCTGCATTCACAAATAGGCAAGTTTTGTTCTCAGCATATGATACAACAAACTTTTAAAATTTTGTTTATATGATCTATTTGCATAAATCCTTGTTAGTCCACAAGCATCCATATGACTGGACTAAACAAAGTTGATGCCAATAAACTTTAATTCATTATTTTACATTTATCAGAATCAGTTTAGAGAAAATAAATATATAATGATCTGTTGGAACCAAAGCAATTCAGTTTAATCAATTGAAGTAAACAAGTAAAGTTGAGCAAACTAGCTACTAATTAAATAAATATTTCTTTTCCTTTCAAAGGAAACTACATCGGTTTAAATAGTAGTAGAAAAGAAAGAGACGCAATGGTTCAAATGAAGAGATGCATTGCTTCAAAGAAAGAGACTCTTCATTTGATTGGCGACTCTTGGACCGACTCGGGCATCTTCTCATGCAGCCCCTCTTAACTTCCATGATGGTTTCCTCACCTGAGTGCCTCGACGAAGGGCCTCCTCATTTGGAATTGGCTTAAGTTTGGTAGAGAGTTTTTGAGACTCATCATCCCTCCTGTCTTCAAGAACTGACTTGTCCCCAAGTAGGATTTGAGGGAACCTACTCCGCAACTCTGCAACAGTCTCCCAAGTAGCATCCTCAGCGGATAAATGACACCACTTAACCAGAACTTGTTCTTGGTCCTTACCATTACGCAAGATGGAACGGGCAGCTAAGATCTCTTCAGGCTCAATGATAGGACGTCCCTGCTTAGACAGTGGTGGAAGAGGAGTGGCCTGCACCACCTTGTTACCCATTCGTCGTTGGAGCAGTGAGACATGGAACATCGGATGTATGCGGCTAGTTTGAGGAAGTTCTAGCTCATATGCCACCGACCCAATCCGCCGCAATATTTTGAACGGCCCATAAAACTTACTAGCAAGCTTCTGATGTGCTCGGCAGAATATATTCTGTTGGTGATAAGGTCATAGTCGAAGATACACCCAATCTCCTACTTCAAATTCCTCCGCTCTTCGTCCCTTATCGGCCTGCACTTTCTGTTGTTGCCTTGCGAGTTCAAGATTTACCTTTAATTCCTTGAGCACCTCATCTCTAGCGCGTAACACCACATCAACCTCTGCACTAGTGAGGAGCCTGTTTTATATGGTACGACAACCGGAGGCGGCCGCCCGTAGATAGCTTCGAATGGAGTCATCTTGATGGCACGGTGGAAGGTGGTATTATACCAAAATTCATCCCATGCTACATAGTTCTCCCACAATCGAGGCCTATCGAGGCCTACTAGCGATGAAGCATCGTAGGTATTGTTCTAGACTCCGGTTGGTCACTTAAGTTTGTCCGTCCGTCTCAGGGTGATATGCGCTACTCATGCACAACTTAGTCCCCATTTGGCGAAACAATTCTTGCCAAAAGAGACTCATGAATATTTTAACGCGATCAGAGACGATAGACTGGGGTACACCGTGCAATCTTACCACTTGTCGAATGAAAGCTTCAGCCACACTTTTAGCAGTAAAGGGATGTGAGAGTGCAATAAAGTGGCTATATTTAGATAAGCGATCAACGACCACCATCACCACATCCTTTCCAGCTGATTGTGGCAGCTCTTCAACGAAATCCATGGATATGTCAGTCCAGATTACATTAGGAATTTTGAGCGGCTCCAACAGCCCACTCAGCATACGAGTGTCCGTCTTATTGCGTTGGCATATGTCTCATTGCTGTACATATCTTAGTACAACTTCCTAAATTCCTCGCCAATAGAATACTTGGGTAAGTCGACTGTAAGTGCGTAAAACCCCAGAATGACCCCCAATGCTCGAGTCATGGAATTCGCTAATGATCATGCGCCTGAGTTCTTCGTTCTTCGATACCACCACCTTGCCCTCTCTTAGAAGGTATCCCCGACTGATAGTCAGTTGAGAATCAATGATTACCCCTTTGTCCACACCCTTCATCAATTGGCAATGCTCTTCATCCTTTATCGAAATTCGGCGAATTTCGGACCATAGGCTGGTCTGGGGAACCGAGATAGCTGATAGTTTAGCCATGTCCTCACGTCGTGATAAGTTGTTAGCTGTGCCATTTTCCTTTCCTGGACGGTAAGTGATCTCGTAGTCATATCCAAGGAGTTTTATAAGCCATTTCTGCTGTTCGGGAGTTGAAATTTTCTACTCTAAAAGATATTGCAGGCTTCACTGATCAGTGATTATCTTGAAATGTCTTCCCAAAAGATAGGGGTGCCATACTCGAACGGCTTCCAAGATTGCCAACATCTCTTTCTCATATGTTGATCGCATCCTCTACTTCTCGCTTAGCCCTTTGCTCAAGTATGCGTTAGGCCTCTTTCCCTACATTAAAACTACCCCGATACCGTATCCGCAAGCATCAGTCTCAACAATGAACTCTTCGCCAAAATTTGGTAGTGCTAAAACTGGAGTTGTAGTCATGGCTTCTTTCAATTTTTTGAAGGCTTCTTCCGCCTCAAGGTTTCTTTTCTGAGAAGCTTGGTGAGCGGGCTTGCAATTTTTCCATTGTCCCGAACAAATCTTCGGTAATATCCTGTTAGTCCCAAGAAGCCGTGGAGATGGGTGATGTTCCTAGGTACTGGCCAAGTTAACATGGCCTCAATTTTGCGATCATCAACACGAACTCCCTACTCCGATATATAGTGGCCTAAGTACTCAAGCTCTGTTTGGCCGAAAGTACATTTGGAATATTTCAATGAAATTGATTCTTTTGAAGGATGTAAAACAAAATTTCCAAATGTTGTAGATGGTCCTTCCAATCGTTGATATAGACAAGAATGTCGTCGAAAAATACAAGGAATTTTTTTCATAAATACTTACGAAATAAGTTGTTCACGGCGGCTTGAAATGTCGATGGATGATGAGGCTCGTTTCATGCATGCTTTTTATCAAAAAACTACATCAAATTCTGTAAACCAACAGCCAATTTTGAGCCAGATGTGTGTGAAAACCGTCATATTCATTGTTAATGAGCAAATCAGCGGGGCGGATGAACGGATCAAGGAAAGAAGTCAAAAACTGCGGCATTGAGTTGATCAAGTCAGAATCAAGTGGAGCCAGCAGGAGTTTCCGCATGGGAGAAAAAGCTAAAGACCCCACCACCAAATGTGAAGGGCAAGAACGACATTTCAGAGAGGATGGTACCCTAGAGATCAGAGCCCTACGCCTCTCTATGTAAAGGAAGCCCAACACAAGAATCGAGGGTTCGGACGTTCTAAGGAGGGGGTCTCACAGGCGCGTAATTAGAATATCGTAAGGAATTTAGCTCTCTTCGAGAGGGTGAAATTGGAGCTCTTTTCACTTCATGTTACTTGACTTCCATTGCACACACACACTTGGTCCTTTCTAGTTTAGTTTAGTGGCAGTTTTCTGCACTGGTATCGTTCTGTTCTTGTTATTCCGCTTCGAGAGGAAGCGATGAAACAATCTATTGCTTTCCTTGTTAGTTTTTCAGCTTACTGTTGATGTTATTGACTCTCGATGTTTTTGATTCAGTAAATCTGAAGTTATGTTTTCATATCCAGTAATGCGTTCTGTTTTCCTACATGATACTTCTGATCTGCTTTTGATTTCTATTTTCCGACTTATGTTTTAGCTAAGAATGTTTCGTTGTGTTTTGATTGAATCAGATATGATGTTTTATGTCTGAGTTTCCTAAGGATGTTTAGATTTGTGTGTTTATTTTTCAATTCTGTGTTATTATGGGTTAGTTTCTTGTTTACGCAGTCACAGTTTAGATCTTAGGAGTAGATTCAATTCTATGAGCTGTTATGATGTTTAGTTCTCCGTAGCTTTTCGAAACTGTTCTTGCTCTGTTTTTTTCATGTTGATTTGGTAAGGAAGATAAAGTCATTAAAAAGTTTTTTTACTTTATCGTACACTTTGCAAGGGCTGACAGTCCCCGTTTATTTTGTTTGTCTAATTCTAGAAAGTTCAGTCAGTTGATCAAGTAGACTAGTTAAGGTTTCATGAGTTGATCAGTTTAGTAGTTTTAATTTCTCAAGTCCAGTAGTTAACTTAACCCACCGTAGTAAAGCGTGGCCGCAGCCAACCCCAACGTGTATGTAAACAATGTTAAACACATCTTCTCTGTGGGATCGATCCTTACTTCCCTATATCAGTTAATAGTATTGTGGGTTAAGGTTTTGAAAGCGCTTCGAGCTCTCACTCAAGTTGAATCTGAATCAATCTGATCAGTCTGGATTTTCAATGGATCCACTCACTCGCATCTGCAGGGGAAGGCATACACATGGCCAGCCGGATCAGTTTGACTATTTGTCTTGAACAACTCCAGATGACAAGAGTTGAAGAACAAGAGACGACCGAGTAGTAGAAGCGAAGCGAAAAAGACTTTCAAATGGAGCATTACATAATCCGAAGGGCATCACCATGTACTCATAATGCCCATTGTGTACTCGAAATATTGTTTTCGAGATATCAGTTGCATCCATTCTTATTTGGTGAAATCCGGCCCGCAGATCCATTTTGCTGAAGTACTTAGCACCGTGCAGCTCGTCGAGCATATCATCGATGGTAGTTATAGGAAATCTATCCTTCACTGTGGCATCATGGAGGGCTCAGTAATCGACGCAGAATCGCCAGGAGCCATCTTTTTTCTTGACTATGAGTGCTGGTGATGAGAATGGACTGAGACTGGGTCGAATTAACCCTATTTCCAACATGTCCTTAACTTGCCTCTCTATTTCATCCTTTTGATAGCGGGCATACCTGTATGGGGCAACGTTAATCATTGTTCTCTCATCCTTAGAAATAAAAAAAATGGCAGGAATCATAGAATCTGGTCCAGAAAAAAAGAAAAAGAGAGAGATAAGGGGTGTATAAAGCTAGAATGGCTAAGAAGAAAAAAATATATAGGAAACAGTCAGAATAAGCAAGGAGGTTGTCCTGGTTCTTTCTCTAAGTTCACATGTTCACAGATTTTTTTGAGTTTGTTATCAGTTATGAACTTAGAACCCTTAGGATTTCCACCTTATCTCACATAACACCATGTTGGCCCCGTTACAACCTGATCAAAGACCTTAAGAAACTGTCCTAAGTTGATGATTTCAAGGCATCAATGGTATGGCAAAATGAATGAATGAATGGTCCTAATAATTCTGGTGAGGATTGAGTGACTGAGTGAATCCAACAGTTGGAAGGATAGAAGCTATCTTGACAAATGGACAAACATGATCAGGAAAAAGAGAGGAGGGAAATGAATCTAAGACTGTAGACAAATTGGATTGACCTTAAGCTTGTGGGGACGATCACCAAACAATATAAACCAGTTCTATCTCTTCTTTCTATATGTCTATGTGTTTAGTTAACTTATGTGCTTTTCCCTTTTAGTTCTTTTACAAGTTTTTTTTTTGTTTCATGACTCTTTTGAATAAGAACCATGCTTGAAACTTGCCTCTTTTCTTTTTCTTTTCTTTCATACTTGAGGACATGATAAGTCGTATTCTAGGCCTTGGTTACGGGTCAGTATGATGTGCTTAATTGATTATATTTGCAAAACAGTTGTTTAAAGTGTGCAGGTTAAGCATTCTAGCCAGTAGGGAAGTCTCGGAATGTTCAGGTGAAGAAGGCGCCAGCATGATCTCATACTGATCAGTATTCTTGCTAAAACGGCTTGAGATGGAGAAGACGGATAGCTGGGACGGATTACCCACAATTAAGGGCAAAGAAGTCAAATTGCAACGAGGATTTACCCTAAAATCAAGGGTAGCCTCCCTATAAAAGGAAGCCAAATTGGAGAGGAGACTAGATTCACTCATTCAACACACCATCTTTAGGTAGAAAGTTCTCTCGGTAGTTTCAGTCTTTCAGCCGTGTCCCACTTCTTGCCTCGCCGTAGCCATGATCACTTGACGTTCAGATGTTCCCAGAATTCCAGTCATCGTCCATTCCAGCCAGCAAGATCGTAGTTTAGAGTCTCATCGCCCGGAGTGGCAAAACACTTTTACATTGCTTTCGTAGTTTTAAATTTCTCGCTTTCCTTACGTTGGATCTTGTTTACCTTGGGATATTTTCTGCTTTTGAAATACTTTGTTGAAGATCCGAACGTGTTTATGCTATGAAGTTGATTTCCGTTTCGGTTATTGTGGTGTTTCTTTATTCCCTTGCCTAGTTAGCTTAGATCTAACGTTTCTCGGTGTTTAAAGTGCTGATTCTCTCAATTCCGTTTACGTAACAAATTTCTTTAGGATAGATAAACAAGTACTGTTTGATCGGAAAGTAGGTCGTTGCATGCAAAGCTTAGTTTTAATTTCTGAATCGTTCTTTCATGTTGACCAGTATGCAGAAGTCCAGTTTCAGTGTTTGATTTCGGATTTGATTTCTTAGTTTTGGATCTGTGTTTGTAAGCTGTTAATCTGAGTTTTTCCGTGTTGAATCTGGAATTGTTATCTGAATTTTGGAAGTGTTTGTTGAAGAAGATGATGCCTATTTCAATTGGAGGGGACCACTTACTTTTCAAGATGCTTTTGCTTTTGTCCTTCACTTTTAGTTAAGCCCTGTCAGCCCAGTCACAAAACTTCCACTACACTCTGAATATTCTGTTTAGCCCGAAATAGAAACCCGTACCTTCCAAATATTTTCTGTTACAAAATTGTCTCCCCATTCCACGTACACAGTTACATTCCAAATGTTTTCCTTACCGTCTGACCAGTAGAACACCTCCTTTAAGTTCCAGCCTAGGTAGAAACTCAACCCAGCGTGGTAGCTAACCAAATCTTCCGATTGTCACCGCGGTAGTTTAAGAACGCACCATCTCTGTGGGATTCGACCCTTACCACCACTATACTGATCAGTAGAAGTGGGTTGAGGAATCTTTGAAACCAAGGTCTAGGTTAGTTAGGATTTCTATCCTGATCAGTAGGATATATCCTTGCTTGAACGACACCTCCGCACCTTAGGTCCTTTCAAATGGCGCCGTTGCCGGGGATGGATAGCGTTATTTGCAATTACTGTGAGTGATACTTCGGTGTATATATTGTGCATAACCTTTCTTTTTTTTTCCTTTTCTTTTCAGTTTATGAGAAGCAGTTCGGCTCCTGACCAGTGGAGGCCGAAGATACTTCAGCGAGGATCGATACTCGTAACCACTCGATCCGGGTTGTCGACGGCTTTATCTGACTTAGGTTCGAGTAGCGACGAAGAGCAATACAACATAGAAGGACCAATACCAGAGGAGATACCACTGTTGGAAGGCATTCCAGTTCTGATGGCCGCCAACGGAGATGAGGATCCAGAGATCGGTACCCTTAACGCGCATACCGAGGGAGAACCATCGCAAGCCATAGTCGTCACTCCAGGGCAAACCGCCTGCGATGTGAAGCCTCATGTGATCGCGATTCTGCCTACATACTGTGGGAAGAGCTATGAAGGGTCGTATGAGTTTCTGCATGAGTTTTGTAAAATTTGTAGGGCGCAGAGGAGACCAGCAGGAGCGAATGAGGATGATTATAGGTTGAAGGCCTTGCCATTTGTGCTCAAGGGGGAAGCCAACACCTGGTTCATGCGCCTGCCCCCCAACTCCATTGAGACTTGGGCCGATTTCAAATCAGCATTCCTAGGCGAGTTTTTCCCGTCATCAAAGACAAGCGCGCTGAAAAGGGAAATAACTAATGTGAAGCAAGGATATGATGAACCTTTGAGCGATTATTGGGCAAGATACATGGGTCTTTTGGAATCATGTCCCAACCATCGCATGGCGGACATTGAAGTGCATCATACTTTCTACGAAGGTATGAACGCGGTAACCAAGGATCTAGCAAATTCATCGTCAGGAGGAAGCTTCACACAATTACGGGTCAGCGAAGCGAAGAGAGTCCTAAGGAAGCTACTGAATGCAAAGAAAGAGTATGACCATTCAAGGGAAGGATACAACCGAGAGCGGGCTGCTGTTGTCTTGTCTACTGATCAGGAAAATAAACTGGAGCAGAAAATGGACTTGAAGATGGATGAGCTGAAGAAGTCACTTCTGAGTGCGATCGAGAAGAGCACCCCACCACCTCCCCCAGCTGGGAATTACAAAGGTGCAGAACAGGGAAATCAAGGACCGAACTATGAACAGCCTAGTGACTACGTGAATATAGAACAGGTCAATGCTGCGGGGTACTTCAATTCCAGTGGGCATTGGATACAGGGTAGACAACGGGATGCACCATGGAGGGATCATCCAAACTTTCGATGGGGAGACGGGGGCCAAAATCAGAACCAAGGACAGAACCAGTATAACCCCAATCCAAACCAAAACCCTAACCGTGGACTAGCAAACCCAGACTACCAGCCCAACTGGTCAGGAAGAAACCAACAAACCCAAAATCAAAGCCCACAAAGCAAAAACCCGAATCCTGTTTATGTACCACCCCACCAGAGAAACTTCCACAGTTTCCAAAATCAGCCAAATCATGCACCCCAACACCATCAAAACCAAAATCAGTTTCAAGCCCAGCACCAGAATCAATATCCTCAAGATCAGTACGTCCCTCCTGCCCAGTATAACCAATACCCGCCTAATCAAGGCCAGCAAAACTTCCAGAACTACCAACACCAAGGGCCGAATCATTTCCAAAGTCCGAACAGGCCAAGGAGGTCCGTTGAGGACATGATGGGTGAAATGCTAGCGTCACAACAGAGCATCAAAGGAGAATTGCAATCCCATAACGAGGTCGTGCAGGGGATGCAAAATGCCCAGAAAGAACATAAGGCGAACATGGATATGATGAATAGGCAGTTAGCCCAACTGGCCAGTTCGGTGGGTGATTTGAAGGGAAATGCAGGGAAACTACCATCTACAGTCCAAATGCCCGAAAAGGCAAATGTGAGTAAGGTTACGTTGAGGTCAGGAACTACTTATGACGCGCCTCAACCCAAACGACCTAGTGGAGGATCTAACAGAACGAAGATAGGAGGCGATACCGTTTCAGCGGAAGAACTAGGGAGACCTATGCCTCAGATGCAGGATCCATTCTTCTTGGATGCTACACCAATTGCAGGAGATGAACCCGAAACCCTACTGACCAGAAAGGAACCTCATCGAGAGGAAGAGCCCAGAATGGAAGCCCAGACTCAGGAACTACCCCGGAAAGACTCCAAGAAGGTTGCTAAGGGACAAGTAGATGAGAAAAAAGGGGAGAAACCATTCCCATTCCGATTTGTTACAAAGAGGAAGAAAGAGAACCCGGTTGACTATTTGTCAATTTTTGGGAAGTTGGATGTCACCATACCATTTCTCCAAGCCGTGAAACTACCCCCCCTTGGGAAATTCATAAAGGATTTCATAGCCGGGAGAGCCCAGAAGGATGGCAAGATTGTGGTGGAAGGAATAGCGTCAGCAATAGTGCAAGAGAAGTTACCACCCAAGAGGGCCGATCCAGGTATGTTCACTTTGCCTATAGCTATAGGAGATGTGAAGGTCAAACATGCAATGTGTGATTTGGGGGCGTCCATAAATGTTATGCCATTGTCTATCTATAACCGATTGAAGGGAGTTAGATTGTCTAATACTAGGGTGTTGATCCAACTGGCTGATAGGTCGTGCATAAGTCCTGAGGGAGTTTTAGAAAACGTGTTAGTAAGAGTGCATGATTTTACCTATCCTGCTGATTTTTATGTGATCAAAATGAGTGAGCATGAAGCGAGGGAGTCGAGTGGAGTCTTGTTAGGAAGACCATTTTTTAGAACGGCTAAGACAATAGTAGACATGGCCGAGGGGACAATTTGCATTGATTTCCATGGAGAGAAATTTACTTTTGATATCAATGAAGCCATGAAGAAACCGATTGATTCTGAAAATTTGTGTTATGTTGACGGAATTGACCCCCTTGTCCAAGATTTCCTTGAGACCGAACTATTGCAGGAAAAACTCCAAACATTAGATGTTTATGAGCAGGCTGACGTCGAAGCCGCTGCATGGTGTGAAATGATCAGTAGCCAAGGGTTGACTGATGAAGAAATAGAAGTAGCAATCAAGGAATTCTGTCAGAAATCGGAGTTCACTGGAGCCGCAGGGGTTCAGCTACCAGCCAGTATAGAAGAACCATCGAAGGGAGGTTTAGAAAAAGAAGGAGAGATTGAGAAAAACCCTCTACCCGAAGACACACTTCCACCTCAAGTTGAGCTGAAGAAGTTGCCACCAAATTTGAAGTATGCCTTCCTCGGAGGTGAGGACTCCTATCCAGTGATCATCAGCAGCAGCCTTACGAAGGAACAAGAAGCTAGGCTACTAACCGTGCTGAGCAAGAACAAGAAGGCGATTGGATGGAGTCTTACAGATTTAGTTGAAATTAGCCCCGACGTCTGCATGCACCATATTAGGCTGGAAGATGGAGCAAGGGCACATCGAGATGCCCAAAGGAAAGTAAACCCTAACATGCGAGAGGAAATATTGAAGGAAATCTTGAAGTTGTTGTCGCTAGGGATTATCTATTCAGTGCCAGACAGTGAGTGGGTCAGCCCAATCCACATGGTTCCAAAGAAGTCGGGAATCCAAGTCGTCCAAAATGAGAGGAATGAGCTGATTCCAACGAGGCTAGTCACGGGTTGGCGAATGTGCATCGATTACCGCAAGCTGAACAATGCAACAAGGAAGGATCACTTCCCTCTGCCTTTTATCGACCAGATGTTGGAGCGACTCGCTGGGAAGAAGTACTTTTGCTTCTTGGATGGGTACAGCGGATATTTCCAAATCTACGTGGATCCTGAAGACCAGGATAAGACCACCTTCACTTGCCCATTTGGAACTTATGCATACCGGCGCATGCCTTTCGGCCTATGCAACGCTCCAGGTACGTTTCAACGCTGCATGATGAGCATATTTTCTGATTTGATTGAGGATTGCATAGAGATATTCATGGATGACTTTACGGTCTACGGAGACTCGTTCGATTCTTGCCTTCATCATTTGGATATAGTTCTTGAGATATGTCAAGCGAAGAGTTTGGTTTTGAACTTTGAGAAGTGCCATTTTATGGTCACCGAAGGGATTGTTCTGGGACACGTGGTCTCAGAAAGGGGAATCCAGGTAGATCGAGCAAAGGTGGACGTTATATCTAAATTACCGTTTCCTACTGATCAGAAGGGGATTAGGGGTTTTCTGGGGCATGCCGGATTTTATCGACGATTTATTAAGGATTTCTCCAAAATCGCCCAACCCCTTACCAGGCTACTTCAAAATGACGTGGAGTTCGTTTTTGATGAGCAATGCAAGGCTGCTTTCAATCTTCTCAAGGAAAAGCTGATATCCGCACCTATCATACGGGCTCCTGACTGGGACCATCCTTTCGAAGTGATGTGCGACGCCAGCGACTTTGCGGTAGGGGCCGTGCTGGGTCAGAAGATCGATGGGAAGAGGTACGTAATTTTTTATGCGTCAAAGACTTTGAATCAAGCCCAGCGGAATTACGATACCACTGAAAAAGAGATGCTGGCAGTGGTGTATTCTTTCGAGAAGTTCCGGCCGTATTTGTTGGGATCCAAGGTCATAGTATATACTGACCATGCAGCCATTAAGTATCTGATTGCCAAGAAGGAATCCAAACCACGCTTGATCCGATGGGTACTCTTGTTACAAGAATTTGATTGGGAGGTGGAAGATAAGAGAGGAGTCGAGAACAAGGTGGCAGACCATTTGAGCAGAATAATGCAAGATGGAAACAGTGACGGAGTGCATGATAAGTTTCCAGAGGAACATTTATTTGAGGTGATTTTTGTGCCCAGGAAAATTGATTGGGAAGTAGTGTACAAACTTACTGGTCAGAATGATACAGCAAAAGGAAAGGAGAAGGTAGGGCAGGAGCCATGGTATGCGGACCTGGCTAACTACCTAGTAACTGGAGAACTTCCAGAAGCACCAAGTGTTACCAAGGCACAAAGAATGAAGATCAAGAGTGAAGCAAAATACTACTTTTGGGACGACCCCTACCTATGGAGGGTAGGATCCGATCAAGTGATAAGAAGGTGCATTCCTGACTGGGAGCAGCGGGATGTTCTAACCCACTGCCATTCGTTAGCATGCGGAGGACATTTCGGATCCAAGAAGACGGCAAGGAAGATTATGGATAGCGGCTTTTATTGGCCAACACTCAACAAAGATGCGTACGAGTTCTGCAGAAGTTGCGAGCGTTGCCAACTGACCGGTGGAATATCTGCCCGGGACGAAATGCCGCAGGTTCCTATAATAGTTTGCGAGCTATTCGACATATGGGGAATGGATTTCATGGGGCCTTTTCCTTCGTCCTATGGCAATCTGTATATCCTAGTCGCGGTAGATTACGTCTCCAAATGGGTAGAAGCCAAGGCCACAAGTACGTGTGAAGCAAAGGAGGTGGCCAAGTTCTTAAAGAGTCATATCTTCAGCCGGTTCGGAGTTCCAAGGGCGATCATATCAGATCAAGGTACACACTTCTGTAATCGCACAATTGAAGCCTTAATGAAGAAATACGGTGTGCACCATAGACTTTCCAGCCCGTACCATCCGCAAGCCAATGGTCAAGCGGAGATCTCTAACCGTGAGATAAAGAAGATTTTGGAGAAGACTGTGAACACTTCGAGGAAAGACTGGAGTGTGAGGTTAGAGGATGCCCTCTGGGCGTATCGAACAGCCTACAAAACCCCCATAGGCATGTCCCCTTACCGGATCATTTTTGGGAAGATGTGCCATTTACCGGTTGGGATCGAACATCGAGCATACTGGGCAGTACAGAAAGTGAATATGGATGCTACAGCCTGCGAAGAGGAAAGGAAGCTGCAGCTGCAGGAGCTTGAGGAACTTAGATTGGAGTCATTCGACTCAGCCATGTGGTACAAGGAGCGAACCAAACTGTGGCATGATCGAAATCTGAGAACTAAGGAGCTCCACGTTGGCCAGAAAGTACTACTCTTCCAGTCAAGATTGAAGCTTATGCCAGGGAAACTCAAGTCCAAATGGACAGGACCTTACATCATAACTGCACTCAGATCCAATGGAGCAGTAGAAATTTCAGGGAGTTTTCCTAACTCGGAACCTTTCATAGTAAATGGACATAGGTTGAAAATATTCAGGGAAAATAGCGAAGTGGGTGTAGTGGATGAAATTCCACTGCAAACACTTACATCGGTTTCATACTGATCAGTAAGATGGGAATTTGGAATTCCACATGGCTAGTTCCTTTTTGATAATTTTCTGCGTATACTGGCCAAGTAGGATTCCAAATTACCCAAGAAAGGTGTAAATATTGTAAATACGTAATTAGTCTTTGCATGTCAGATAATTCCTAAGAAAATCCAAAAAAAATATTTTCGGGCCTTAAATTTGATTTGGAGTACACATTGACCAAGAGACTACCTATTTGGTGCTATTTCAATTCTAATTTAAGAGCCCATTTGAATTATTTCCCTTATTAGGTAGGTATCGAGAAAAGACGAAATTTTGAATTAAGACTCTTGCAGCTTTTGCAGGGTGGCAGCGGCTGGAGTGGCGTGGAGCAGAGAGAGTAGACGTGATAGCCAATCAGGGGCCAGCATTCCTAACCGCCTTCAGTCCAAGCGTCGCGACCGGCAACTCCCTATAGCCGGTTGCAACCACCTGCAACTGCTATCTCTCGCCTAAATTAAACGACCGTCCCAAACTTTATCCCTTACAAACCCTCATTTTCAAATTCCCTTTCTCAAGAGATATTATCCCATACTCTCTCAAGAAAACGTAAATCACAAACCCTCATTTTCTTCCATTTTCTCCCAGATATCAAGACCAAATTCCACTGTTTACAAGCCCTAATTTTCAGCCATGGGGAAGAAAGCATTTGCTACCAAAATCAAACCGCCCTCAAAGAAGGTCAGTGAGGAAAGAAACCTCGAAATACCACCATCACTAAACCCACAACGTCCCGCGCCAACACAACAAGCCCCGCCGATGGTCTCTCTGGATGCAATGACGGAGTTTCTCCGATTGCAGGATCCGAATAGGAATTGGGCAGCGGAGTTAGAGTATTTTAACCGAGGTAGAGGGCAAGGGAGCGGAGCCGGAGCAACTCATGCGGCAACCATGCCAGTAACCACTACGCAACCCTTGACCCCTATTTCATCTACATTGCCGATTCCGTCGATGATTCCCCAGGAAAGCGACCCCTCAACTGAAGCCGAAATGACAGAGACGGAAGAATTTTTTCCGACGACCCAGGAAGCCGAACTTGAGGATCTCGAGGCCATTGCGGCTTATTATGCCTCTGATGAGGAAGAAAGAGCGGAAAGGCTGAGAAGGGAGCAACAAGACCAGGAAGTGGGAGAAGGAATTGAGGAGACGCCAGAAGTGGAAGCGGTTCACCAAGAAGTAATTAGGGAGGAGATCGACCTGAATAAGTCGGCCCAAAAGCGCGGCCTCATGACGGAAACGGAGTTTGAATCAATAGTGGAGGAGGTGAATCGCAGGGAAGATACTGCTCTAATGGCTGAGGGTCTAGACCTCGCATCGAGGGCAGTAGGAGAGGATGAACAAGCTTTTACAGAACCCATACCGAGGGATAAGGCATCCCAGTCAGTAGGGGAAGAGGAGAGGGAAGAACAGAGTGAAGAAAAAGGGGCAAAGCCAGTTGATACCCAAGTGGAAGTAGGGGATGATCGAATGCAAGAAGAGGAGGGAAGACCAACCGTAGACACTCAAGTGCCGGAAACTGTGGCGCCTCCCGTCTTAAAACCCCACCCAGTGAAGCGGCAATTGGTCCTGAAGACGCGGGTATCTCAGCGATGCCTGGGCAAAAGAGCAGCCAGCAAGGCCAAGACAAACACGGCTGAGACCCCAGTAGAGATCGAGAGCGAGGAAGAACCTGCACAGCCTACTGCTCAGAAGGAAGAAGCACAATATCAGCGAGAAAGAAAAAGGAAAGGAAAAGCCGTTGTGAAGAACAAGCCGAGTACCAAAAAACCGCGTGCCGTGAACACAAGCATCGTGATCACTGAGGCTGACCAGAGGACCCCATCAAACCGGCAAACACAGAGTGACAGTGAATATGAGATCAGTGAAGAATCTGAATCCGATAGCAATACGACCATGGAAGATGAGGAGTACAAGGAGCAGCAACTCCCTAACGATCATAGGGAACTATTGCATCCACCTGCAGAACCACTCCGATATAAGCGTTGGACAGTGGAGCTCACAGATGACGTGGTGGAGGGGATGCAATTTTTTGACTCCAAGGAGCTCCAATCCATCTATCGCACCAAGAACGCAAAAGGCAAGAAGGTTAAGTGTGGAAAGGTAATTCATCTCCCCTCGTTAGATGAATTGAAGGTTCGGGAATCGTTTCTCGCCCTTTTCCACAAATTGGGTTTTGAATGGCTGTTAAGGAATGAGAATTTGAATGTTCCGGTCGATTTGGCCAAGGAATTTTTCGCGACCTTTCGATTCAAGGTCACAACGGATTTGGATGTAGAGTGCATCAGTTTCAGAGTATTTGGAGGAGAGATTAGGATGAATTTGATTGAATGGACTGTTCGGCTAGGGATATGCAGTTTGGAGGAGGCCATAGGGCCCGAGTGGAGAGATAGGGAGCGGGGGATTCCCCGCAGGCATGTGGACTTTGAGCCCCAGGTAGCTTGGGAAGAGCTTACTCACCCCGGGGCAGGACAGTTTCAGTCCACTATCTCCCGATCTATCCATCTCAACGATCCTAATCTACGCCTGGTTCAACTCTTCTTGGGTTACAACCTTTTAGGACAGTCGAATTCGGCAGTCCGAACATCGATGACGGAATTGTATCTTATGTGGTGTGCCAAGAGAGGCAAGAAGTTGCACTTAGGGTTCTGGACTGCATACACATGTCACCTCATCGCTACCCACCCAGCACAGAATATTTCCCTCTGCCATATATTGGGAATCTTTGTGAGAAACAATATCACCTTTTCAGAGGACGAAGACTTAACCCCCTTGGCGATGGTGGACGGCCCAGGATTTTTTGATACCCCCTATTCGTCGGGACGAATGCGGTATACATGAGGCAAGGCGTGCCACACTTCTACGCGATGGGAGAGGAAGCTACACCCACTGCTCGGTTGGCAGCAGCTCATGAAGCACCGGCACACGACCAGAGACAAGAGGGGATGGAAAAAGCTATGGAGAAGATAGCGGAGGGAAGCAGGCAGATAAGGGCAGACATGATCGGATTGGCATCGGACCAGGAACAGCGTCAAGCCAGAATGGAGAAGGAAATGGATGAAGTTAGAAGGAGAATAAGCAATTGAAAGCAGAGATGGTCAAGCTAGCGGCAGTGATGGAAAGGATGTTGAAGAGATCTGCAGAGCAGGAGACATTGGCTCAAAAGCAAGACGCTATGGAGACGTTAGTGACTACCTTGGGAGAGGAAAATCATCGATTGATCACGGAGATGGGCCGGATGGCATCCGTGATAGATGTGTTGTTGGAAGAAGTGACCAGCTGGAAGAAAGAACAAGCTACAGGAACAAGCGGCCATGCTGGCCAGGATGTTGAACCACAAGTCCCAGAGACCGTAGTGAAGGAGCAAGAGGAAGAGAAAGCCGAGGTGCTGGCAACTGCCGAGGAGCCGGCAAAGGATGATGAGCACCAAGCTGGAATGGAGACAGACCAACCGGAGGACCAACCGATAGAACGACCTGCACCACCTACCCCACGAAGGAGCAGGAGACTCCGATAGACCCCCCCCTACTGACCAAGTTAGTTTTTCTTTTTAAGTTTCAGTTTTTCTTTTAACTTTTCGTATTGTTGTTATAAGTTGGTTTTGTTTAGGTAGTATAATTTGTGTTTGTACGCAAACCCCACTTCAAAACACTTAGCCTATTCCATAGTCTAAGTGTGAGAAGTTAAGGGTTTGTTTCTTTGGAGCATGTTTTCTTTGTTTTGTTTGTTTTGTTTTCTATGTCGCATGCATGTTAGCTCACACTTAGCCCATTGCATGGTCTAAGTGTGAGGAGTTTGTATATATGTGTTTGTGGTTATGTTTTGTTGATCTCTGTATAGGTGATAAAACCTCTCTCACTTAGCCTATTCCATAGTCTAAGTGTGAGAAGTTTTTGTTTTAGTTTTGCTGTTTGTTGTCTGTGTGCCATCGTACTGGCCATTACCTTTTCCACTTCACAGCCTTATCTGAGGGCAGACACTTGTGAAGTGAGAGGGGGGACGCAATGGCCAGTAAGATGTATGTATATATGTGTAGTCTTTGTGTTTGTGCTTTTGTTTTGTTTTGTTAGGTCTAGTTTTATGTTGTTTGTGATTGGGCTTAAAACTCAACCGTCTTGAGCTGAAGGTGAGGGGAATTGAGGGAAATAGGACATGCTGGAAAACCTAAACCATCCCCGTTAGTACCTCATAGTCAGGATAGATGAGGTGAGTATGAGAGAAAAGCCCATACTTAGAGCCAAACACGAAAGCCCTCTAAAAATGCGAGTTATAAGCCTTAAAGTGGAACCACTTTCCACATATACTGAAAAAAAAAAAGAGAGGCTGCCACAATTCGCCTAGGGTGAAGTGATCACGGGTAGCAATTACTGAAGGCAGTAGGGACCCCCCCTCGTTAAAAAAAAAAAAAAAAAAAAAAAAAAAAAACCACCTTTAGAACCCTTTCTTCTTAACCTTTTATATACCCAGATAAACACCCCAGCCGACTGGGACTGTGTAAGGCATGAAACAATGGAGCTTACTGGCCAGGAAGAAGTGCGGAAAAGCAGAAACCAGCTGGGCGAAAAAGTTAGAAGAAAATCGACCAGGGAGTCATTCCCAGTCCAAAAAAAAGAAGAAGGAATAAGGGTGGCGAAGCCACGAAGGAACGGAAAAAAAAAAGAAAAAAAAAGGGGGACCGAGAAAATGAAGAAAATGGTCAGAAAGATTTGACCACAAAAAAAGAGATGAATGAAGGAATAAGGGTGGCGAAGCCACAAGATGCTACTGACCAGTGGAGATCAAAGCCAGAAGCGCCAACTAAAGAAAGCAACTGATCAGAAGCCTAACATACACAGTTCCCCCGCATAAATAAAAATAGAAATTTTTGAACCTTAGAGCCTTAGGAACATCCACCGAAAACATTACAAGCCAACAGCCCCGTTACAAGCCTATAAGTCCTTCAGTAGTCGCTCGTGGAATCTAAGTCCGAAGCAATTGTGGTGAGCATAATGAGAGAATGCAGTCCTGACATTCCTGTGAGGTATGAGTGACTGAGCGAACCTAGTGTTGGGCCAAGAGTGTGGGCGATCTTGACAAACGGATATACTGACTGGAAGAGAAAAGGGGGGCGGCAGAAGTTCAAGGCTGTCTAAGGCCGGATTGCACCTGATCCAGAGGGTAGGGATGGTTGAAAATATAGCCCGATCTATGTGTTTCAGTCTTTTATGTGTTTATGTTTCTCTGTGTTTGTTTGTGTTTTTCTTTGCGTCATAGTTTAGAGTCTAAGTTAGGTAGAGTCGGTCAGGGGAGTAACCAGGCTAGAATTCGACTTATTCTTTTCTTTGTTTGTTCTTCACGCTTGAGGACAAGCCTGTGGTAAGTGTGAGCAGCTTGATAAGTCGTATTCTAGGCCTTGGTTACGGGTCAGTATGATGTGCTTAATTGATTATATTTGCAAAACAGTTGTTTAAAGTGTGCAGGTTAAGCATTCTAGCCAGTAGGGAAGTCTCGGAATGTTCAGGTGAAGAAGGCGCCAACATGATCTCATACTGATCAGTATTCGTGCTAAAACGGCTTGAGATGGAGAAGACGGATAGCTGAGACGGATTACCCACAATTAAGGGCAAAGAAGTCAAATTGCAACGAGGATTTACCCTAAAATCAAGGGTAGCCTCCCTATAAAAGAAAGCCAAATTGGAGAGGAGACTAGATTCACTCATTCAACACACCATCTTTAGGTAGAAAGTTCTCTCGGTAGTTTCAGTCTTTCAGCCGTGTCCCACTTCTTGCCTCGCCGTAGCCATGATCACTTGACGTTCAGATGTTCCCAGAATTCCAGTCATCGTCCATTCCAGCCAGCAAGATCGTAGTTTAGAGTCTCATCGCCCGGAGTGGCAAAACACTTTTACATTGCTTTCGTAGTTTTAAATTTCTCGCTTTCCTTACGTTGGATCTTGTTTACCTTGGGATATTTTCTGCTTTTGAAATACTTTGTTGAAGATCCGAATGTGTTTATGCTATGAAGTTGATTTCCGTTTCGGTTATTGTGGTGTTTCTTTATTCCCTTGCCTAGTTAGCTTAGATCTAACGTTTCTCGGTGTTTAAAGTGCTGATTCTCTCAATTCCGTTTACGTAACAAATTTCTTTAGGATAGATAAACAAGTACTGTTTGATCGGAAAGTAGGTCGTTGCATGCAAAGCTTAGTTTTAATTTCTGAATCGTTCTTTCATGTTGACCAGTATGCAGAAGTCCAGTTTCAGTGTTTGATTTCGGATTTGATTTCTTAGTTTTGGATCTGTGTTTGTAAGCTGTTAATCTGAGTTTTTCCGTGTTGAATCTGGAATTGTTATCTGAATTTTGGAAGTGTTTGTTGAAGAAGATGATGTCTATTTCAATTGGAGGGGACCACTTACTTTTCAAGATGCTTTTGCTTTTGTCCTTCACTTTTAGTTAAGCCCTGTCAGCCCAGTCACAAAACTTCCACTACACTCTGAATATTCTGTTTAGCCCGAAATAGAAACCCGTACCTTCCAAATATTTTCTGTTACAAAATTGTCTCCCCATTCCACGTACACAGTTACATTCCAAATGTTTTCCTTACCGTCTGACCAGTAGAACACCTCCTTTAAGTTCCAGCCTAGGTAGAAACTCAACCCAGCGTGGTAGCTAACCAAATCTTCCGATTGTCACCGCGGTAGTTTAAGAACGCACCATCTCTGTGGGATTCGACACTTACCACCACTATACTGATCAGTAGAAGTGGGTTGAGGAATCTTTGAAACCAAGGTCTAGGTTAGTTAGGATTTCTATCCTGATCAGTAGGATATATCCTTGCTTGAACGACACCTCCGCACCTTAGGTCCTTTCAGGACAAGTATGGGTTAAGTGTGAGCAGTTTGATGAGGCGCGTTTCATGCATGTTTTCTGTGATAAAACTGCACCCAAATCTGTAAATCTAACATGCAAATATGAGCCAGGTGTGTGAAATTCTGCCATATTCTAAAGATTGAATTGATCAGTTGGGCGGACGAACGAATCAAGAAATGAAGTCGAAAACCTACAATGCTGAGTTGATCAAGTTAGAAGTAGCAGGCATGAGTTTTCCACATAGAAGATTGAGCTAAGGACCCCACCAAAAGCCAAGGGCAGGAATGACAATTCGAGAGGATGGTAGCCTAGTGATCAGAGCCCTACGTCTATCTATATATAGAAAGCCCAGCGCGAGAAGCAAGGGGGGTCGACGCGGTCCACGGGCACAACCTTAGAAATTCAGGTCTCTTCTAGGGCTGAAATGGAAGCTCGTTTCATTTCATTTTGATGATTTCTTTCACACACACACACACACTTGGTTCCCGTTCTAGTCTAGTTTGTTGGTGTTTTGGGTGTTGGATTTTATGACTTAATTTGCTCAGGTTCTGTAATCCTGCTTCGAGAAGAGGCGATGAAACAATCTTTGTTTTTGTTTGTCTATTTTCAGTTTACATTTGATGCTGCATACTCGATGTTTTTTATTTAGTAAATTTTGTGTTTGATTTCGATCTGTGTTGAAATGTTTGCTTACCATGTATGATATCTCTGTTCTTCCTTTAATTTCAGTCCTATGACGCAGATCTCAGCTAAACTGTTTTGTTACGTTTCGATTTGTTAGATCTGAGCTTTCGATTTATGTTTTGTCTAGTTGCGAAGAATATTATGGATACAGAGTTTTAGGGTGTTTAGATCTGATGGATTAGTTGAAAGTTCTGCATGATCATGGGTTAGTTTCTTGTTTACGTGAACGTAGTTTAGTTCTTAGATGCAGATTTCAATCTACAAGTTTTCTGATGAGTTTGTCATTTGTAAGAGTCCAGATCTGATTTCACTCTGCTTTCCATGTTAATTCTATGAAGAAGATGAAGTCGTTAGGAAAGTTTTACTTTATCGTACAATTTGCAGGAGACTGACAGTCATAGCTTTATTTTGTCTGTCCATTTCAGGAAAGTTTCAATATGAGTAGATTTTAGTTAAGCTTTAGTAAGTTGCTCAGTTTAACTAGTTTAATATCTCAAGTGAAGAATCTCAACTTAACCCACCGTAGTGGAGCGTGGCAGCAGCCATCCCATTCGTGTCCGCAACCAATGTTAAACACGTCATCTCTGTGGGATCGATCCTTACTTCCCTATACTAGTTAATAGTATTGTGGGTTAAGATTTTGAAAACGGTTTTGAGCTCCCACTCAAGTTAGATCCAGTTAGGTTGATCAGTCTGAATCTCCATTTGGATCCATTCACCGGCATTTTACAGGTAGAATGGCATACATCTGGTCAGCTGGATCAGTTTGATAGTCCAACTTGAGTAGTCCGCAACGACAATCAAGAAGCAAGAGCAAAGACCCGACCTTTTCAGTGATACCTTGAATGGTTATAGGTACCGCTTCGAAACGGAGAGAGCATGGCATTCTTTCACCATTGGCGACCTGCACAAATATCTGTGGGATGTGAGTGACTGGCAGCTGCAATTCTTCCGCTCGTCGTGGGTGAATAAAGTTTTGACTTGAACCACTATCAATCAAGAGCTGTAGTATTTCTCCGTTTAGATCTCCGGTCATCCTCATTTATTTTCCCCGGCTTTCTCCCATTAATGCATTTAACGAGATGGCTGGTGTCTCCCATCAAGTTCTTTATCATATACGGGTGGTGTATCTTCTTCTTCATCATCGATATCTATCAGTAAAGCTCTGGCGAATTTGCAAGTATGCCCTCTTGAGAAAGGTTCGTCGCAATTGAAACATTGATTTTTTCCCTTTTTGCTTGCATCTCAGCCCAGGACAATCGCTTTGCTTGAGGCTACCCGGTCGAGGTCTGAGGACGACTCATCGAGCCTGATGCAGATGGGGTTGTTGTTGCTTTTGGCTGAATCTTATGGAAAATACTGCGTTTATTTTTTGCTTGATCGTCCGCGTGTCTTACCAGTTCGATAGCATGTGGTCGAAAGAACCGTATCTCCTTAGCCAAATCATCCCTTAGTCCTGCCATGAATGGACCCAACAATGCTTTGTCCCGCCAATGCGGCACACAGTTGACAAGCCTCTCAAATTCAGAAAGGTATGACCTGAAACTTCATGTCTGCTTAAGCCTTATAATAGCCTCATCGGCCTCTTCAAGTTCTGATGTGCCGAATCTTTGCAATAGCCCCTTTTCAAATCAGGTCCACGTGATTCGGTTATGACGAGAATAGAACCATTGCCACCACTGATTTGCTTCGCCGTCGAGATGATAGGAGGCCCATTGCACTTTTTTCTTAGTAGGGGTCTCTTGTGCACGAAAGTATTGTCGTGCCCGATCCAACCTAACCCGCGGGGTCCTCAGATCCATTATATTTCGGGAAATCAGAATCAGATGTTTCATCTTCCCCATCCTCATCTTTGTCATAATCATCCTTGGTGGCAGCAAATGGGTTTTTATGGTTTCCCTTGGTCTCCTTTTTATACTCATTCCGAGGTGCCGATAATATGGAGCGCATCTCCTCCATGTTCTGGCACATCATCTGCATAGATTGTTGGAGCTCATTCATAGTCAATTCAACTGACTCAAATCTAGCTTTTGTCGCCATTATCTATAGATTTGAAGCAATATTCTTGCCCAAATAATGAACGTCACCGAGGCTCTGAATACCAATTGTTGGAACTGAAGCAATTCAGTTTAATCAATTGAAGTAAACAGGTAAAGTAGAGCAAACTTGCTGCTAATTAAATAAATATTTCTTTTCCTTTCAAAGGAAACTACAGCGGTTTAAATAGTAGTAGAAAAGAAAGAGACGCAATGGTTCAAATGAAGAGATACATTGCTTCAAAGAAAGAGACTCTTGGACCAACTCAGGCATCTTCTCATGCAGCCCCTCTTAACTTCCATGATGGTTTCCTCACCCGAGTGCCTCGACGAAGGGCCTCCTCGTTTGGAATTGGCCTAAGTTCGGTAGAGAGTTTTTGAGACTCATCATGATCATCTATTTGAATATATTTACAGTCGAACCGGTAAGACCGACCACTTCGGTCCAGTTTTTTAAACACTGTACGAACATATATGTCAATGTGAATATAACCTGTCATTCTAGTACTACTAAAAATTGTTTACTTCAAGAACATAGAGTGGCAGTGGCGGACCTATTAAGGGTCTTGGGGATCCATGGAAACCCCCAACAATTTTAATTAACTCTATATAATATGTTTTATAGTAATTCATTAATTAACTTATTCCAAAATTTATTCATAATTTATAATTTCATTTTTTGCTAGTTTTAGTAATGTTTTTCCTATTTTTCTACAACTATTATACACACAAAATTTCATATTGTATACTTCATTACTTAACTTAATTCAAAATTTACTCATAATTAAAAAAATTAATATATACATATCTCGATTTTTCATATCATTTAATTATTTCTATCTCATTACTATCTCATGCACAACTTTTCGGCTACACCAACATAAGAAAATCCAACAATTGTTATCAATATATTGGACCCCCAACGACAAAATTCTGCATCTGCAGTGGTGTGTTGTCAATGATTTATATACTACCTTCCGTCCAAAATGGTACTCCCTTTGTCCTGTTCAAGATGTCCACTTTCTATATTTAGAAATAAATTCTCTCTTCTCATTAAAATACTCAATTACTTTTTTCTCTCTACATACTCCACCTAATAACTTTTCCTAAAGTCTTGTGTCACTCAATAATGTGGACATCTTGTATAGCACTAAAGGAGTAGTTTTCAGTTTTGTTAAGCACAAACTTTAATAGATACTTAAAAAACGTTAAATAAAAAAAATACTCACTCCATCCTTGAAGAGTATGGATTCTTTCTTTTTTAGTCCGTCCCTAAAAAGTATGAACTTTCTAATTTTGGAAACTTCTTTATATCTAATAAGATGGAACTTATTCTCCACTAACAATACTTTTAAAACTTTTTCTTTCTATCTATGTCTTACTTTACGAATTGTGCTTTAAAACCCCTATCGAATTAAATGTTCATACTCTTTGGGGACGGAGGGGCCGTTACTACTTGAGTCTACTTATTATTCGTAGTGAAATAATGAAATGAGATTTTTATTGACAAATGAACATAAGTTGAAAAAATAAACTCCTATTACTGAATGGATAATTGATGTATTGATTAACGTGGACTTCAGAAAAAGGAGATAACCCAACTAAGTATTTACATGCATGCACGTTCGAAAGTAATACTCCCTTTGTTCCATAATAAGAGTCACATTTTGCCATTTTGATTTATCTTCACCCCTACAAATAATTTATCCTCTAAAGTTTATTTTGATTTTTTCCACATTATATTTCGATATTATTTTCTCAACATATTAATCGACATGCCGTCTTAATGTACTCCCTCCGTCCACGAAAAATAGAGCACATTTGTCATTTTTGGTTGTCTACGAAAAATAGAGCATATTTAAAAATGAAAGAATTCAACAACTTCTCTCTTACCTTTTTCCTTTCTCTCTTACTAATAATATGGACCCCACATTCCACTAACATTACTTTCCTCTTACTTTTTTTCATTCTCTCTTACTTTTTACCCTTCTCTCGTATTAATAGTATGGATCTCACATTCCAGTAACATTACTTCTCTCTTACTTTTTTCTCTTCTCTTTTACTTTACCAATTCCACATTAAAACTCGTGCCATTTACAATATGTCCTATTTTTCGTGGACGGAGGGAGTATAATTTAATCCCCAAAAGTACCACTCTATGCTCCACCCAAAATGGAGTGCAAGGCTGCGTAGGAGTTACCGAGTTATATTTATGCACAATAAAGATGAGACAAACGTACCTTCACTTTCTTATTATGTTATATATATGCTCAATATATACCTCTACATGTAAATAACAAGATTTCAACAAACCCCAACTACTTCTTTTTCTATTAAATGTTAATTTTTCTACTTCATACTATAGAAAAGTTTGTTTGAAACGGTATATCATTTTTTACTATATGTAATTTATAAAGAGTTTGAAATTAGGAGGACAACTCACATGTTTGAACATATAAAACTATTTTGGTCTTAGCTAAAATTTCGACATTTCAATAATAAGCACAATATATAAGTTAATTTTTTAAAATTGACTTTCATATATGGAAATGACTTTCTCGGTGTCAAAAAACAACCAGAGATGATACACAATAATCAAAATGGACGGAACATTAGCTCATTTTTTATATGATGGAATGGTACGTGATTCCTATTTGGTATCACGATCCAGGTTGATTATCAATGGCTGAACGTAGACATGGCGGCAGACGTGGCGGCGGTCATGGTGGGGGACGTGGAGATCTCCCAAACGAAGAGGCTACACGACAGCGTGATCTGTGCGACATCGAGAACGATGATCTGAGACAACAGGTTCGAGACCTCCAACGCGACATCGAGAATGGTGATCTGCGACAACAGGTTCGAGAACTACAGCGACGATTGGCGCGACTGGAGAAGCGTCAGGGGAAATCCAACCCGATGAGGTCTAATGAGCCGAAGCGTCGTTCGATGGAAGATCCATTATTTAGCGACGTCTTCACATCGTCTGAAGCGGATGAACCGTCGAAAAATAGTAATAGCAATATATTTTTGATGTCGGTGTATGATACACCTGTATACGACGATATATTCTATGAGCTCCCCAAACCACTGAAGAATAGTAACAACAATATATTGTCGATGCTGGTGTATGATAAGCCAGTATACGATGAGGATATGTTGTCGATGTCGGTGTATAATAAGCCCGTATATGACGAGGATATATTCTATGAGCTCCCTAGATTGATCAGCGAATCCCCACCTCCTTCTGTAATATTTGACGATGCTGCCGAAGATAAGGGCGTTGTCGTCGATGATGATGAGGAGTACGACAAGGCTGAACGGGGAAACCATCTCCAGGGAGAGTACCGAAAACTATGTGATGAATATAATGATTTCACCACTTGCTGGAATGTCTTGCATCACGTGGATGAAATTGGAAATTTTGAGATTTGCAAATTCTTGATAAAGACAGTCGAAGTTTATATTGATGAGGGGGATACACCTTTGGCAGAAGCTGTCAAAGGGGAGCATATCAAAATTGCGGAGTTTCTCATCATTACAGGGTGCTAAAATTAATCTTCCTAATGTTGAGGGATTTACTCCATTGCACTATGCAGTTATAGAAGATAATATGGAGCTTAAGGAATTGTTGCTTGAGGCTGGTGCGGACCAAAATTTGTTTTTTAGTGGTATAATTCCTTTGGGAATTACTGCAAAAGGAGACGAAGTAGACTCGAGGACGAGTCTTTTTCAAGAAGGAGAGCATGATGCAGTTATGAAAGACAAGACTTGGACGCTAAGAAAATTATATTTTGGGTTTTATTTATTTCCTAGTTAGTATAATTAGTAGATGAAAAAATATTAATTATTTTTCCTTCTACAAATTAGGTTTTCTTTTTTTGCTTATTTTCCTTTTAGCTATTTTCCTTAAAGTTTTATTTTCCATAAGTTTAGGATTTCTCTTTATCTATATAAAGGCTTCATTGTTGAACTTAAAAGATATACTTTGATTAATAATATTATTTTCATTTTTCATAGAAACTAGGGTTTTTTTTTATTAATTCTCCGTTCAGTCTATTTATCTATAAGTTCTGCTTCTTTTGCATCAAAAGTGTAGTATGATGCTTACAATTTTGTGGCAATTTTAACCAAATAAAAAATTATAAAACTATAACAATAATTTGTAAGCTAAAACTCACATAAAATCACACCTATGAAACAAAATTTGTTTGTTTCACCTCAAACACAAAATGACTTTATTTCATCCATGTAGGCTATAAGCTAGAATTGAATCTATTATGATTGGAGTATTTGATATTGAGGAAGGTACAATAGTGCATTAGTGCTAGTTGGAGGGAAGAGTAAATGTGGAAGGTCGGGGTCAACCACTATAGTGAAAGCGTGCCAATGGTCCATTGATGTTTTGTAAATGTGTACAAAATTTAGGATTATACATTATCATCACTATCACCATTGCCTTAATCTTATCATTCCCACTTACTAAGGTTGTCTCATATCCCTCCCTCCTTTAAGTCAAATTATTTAATCACCATATTTCTACATTTTATTTACAACTGAATGCGTTTAAAAGCAACTTATATTACTATGCGCCTTCAATTTTGTTTTTCTACTTTAAAAAGTATCAATAATAATTTTTCATTTCCAAATACACAGTTCTTACATTTCAATTTGTATGAAACATGTACAACACAAATGCACATTAAAAAGAAGATGAATAATTTCTATTAAAACCAAAGGTGTGTCTCTCATTCTCATCAAAAATATAGGATGCATCTCACTATTTAGTGAAATTATGAGGTTATATATTGATAGAAATGTTATGCTACATGTTTTCACTACAAAAAAAACTTGCTATTTAGTGACGGATATTTCTGTCACTAATCAGCGAAATTTGTTCACTAAACAGGGTTAGTGACAGCTGAAGTGTCAGCAGATCCGTCAATACAAAGCTTGTCACTAAAAAATGTTAGTGACGGAACTTTTTGTCACTAAAGTTACTAACCAACCTAATGACGGAAAACATATGCGGAGAATAATGTAGAAGAGAGTTTCATCTGCATTATCCTCTCTCTTAATTTACTTTCTCTCCACTTTAACTATTTATTATATTATTTTCCTCAAACACGTGCCAAAAACAAGTCAATTACGTGAGATGGGACAGAGGGAGTATGAAACTGAAAGCTTCCTTTTTATATTTCTATAATAGACAGAGTGTACTCAAGTTGGCGCACAGAATTAAACAAAGGGTTTTCGCACACTTGATCAAGACAGACAAGCAATGGATCAAGAGAGTGTTGACTAGTCGTTGTTTGTGCAACCTGAGAGACTCGGGCTTTCAATAACCTTAACTCACAATACTATTAACTAGTAAAGGGAAGTAAGGGTCGAATCCCACAAGGACAGAGGCGTGTCGAGTTGTGTTCGAGACATGTTGGGGGTTGGCTGCTGCCACGCTTCACTAAGGTGGGTTATATTACTACTAAGATTTGTAGTGCTCAGGTCACAGAATTAACTTGATCAACTAAACTAGCATGATGAAAAAAGCATGTCACAAACGGATCAACTCAAGTAGAAAATAGTACGACAGCGTAAAGTAGTTGGGACCACTGAAAAGAAATTGCGCACTACCGAAAAGCTGCTACGGAGAAAAGTTGACAGAGATGGTTGTCTAACTACCTACGACCTTCTTCTACGACTAACAAAAGCAGAGCAGTAAAACATACATGGCAGATCTAAACAGAGCATTCTTCTAAAGCAGACTAGGGAACAAATTCAATACGGATTCATGCAATTCGAACATGCAGAAAACAGATCAACATGGAATGACTCAAACTCCATGCAACCAACATCTCAAAACTCAGATCCCGACTTAAATAAACAAAATCAACAAGATCCAACGTGAACAAACAAATCTAGGCTAGAAATCTGAAATCAGACTGAATCCAAGCGGAAACAACAATCATCAGCTCAGAAAACATTAGATGATCAGATCCACACCAACTTCAAACGAAAACTTCATTTCATAAGCGATCTTCACAAATCACGACTTAAACCTCAGAATTCCAACTCAGATTCAAGATCGAATGACAAAACAGGAAGTAACAAAAGTTAACTAAGAAAGGAACATGAAAACAACTAAGATCCAACAATAATCCGGAAAGGTAAACTGAAAATAGAGTAGCAAAAGCTTCGGCCCCTTGAGGTCTAAGAAAAACACAAACAGCGGACGATTCTTCAATGATTCAGCTCCCTTCTTCCTAGATGAGGAAGAAGAGAGGGATTGGATGGTAGAACTTTGACTTCAGCAGCTCCTAGCTTCCTTGCTCCATACTATCAACGGCTTAGTGTCTACAAGAATGTTGAGTGAGTAGTGATCCGCCCCTTCTTGGCTTCAATTCCTCTCCTATTTATAGGACGACATGGGCATCAATCCCTAGGGTAAAAGTTCTCTTGATTTGAAATTCATACCCCTGGTCAAAAAAGCATCTCTTTTTTTCTCTCTCCTCTGACTCATCATCCCATGTCTTCATTTGGTTAGCTCTTCTAGGTTGGCTTGCTCAGCTCGTCTCAGCTTGATCAACTGCTTCTAGTTCTGGCCAATTTTTGCTTCTTTCTCGAGTTGATCAAGTCGTTTCTATACTTGGCCGCTTCAGCAATTTTTGGTTCCTGCACACTCAAACAACCACTTTTTTATATTTGACTATTCTTAGAGGTGAAAAATTGATATATAGGGACTCCATTGTACAGTCGTCCCATCGAACGCACCCATGCCGAGTAGCAAGACAACAACCATGCAACCCGAAGCGCACATGCAACACGAACCGTCCGACGTAGAGAAGGAGGTGAAGGGCATGCCAAAGAAGAAGACGTCAAGAACACCTAGATATAAGGATTTTATAACTTCCCACTGATTAATATCTTGGTTTCCTATATTTTTGGTTTATTTCCTTAAATATCGAACTATTAAATATTATTCTATATTAGATTAGATTCGAGTCAATCATATTGGGTTTCTTCTTGATTCTTTCCCGAGTTAGTCGAATCAAGTAGGTGAGATTCTATAAATTATAGAATTCCCTTAGAAATCAAGTCATTGAAAAATAAAGAACAAAAACTTTTTTTCTCATTCCCCAAATTTTTGAAAACCCTAACACCTCAACTAGGGTTCCGTCTCTGGTTGTTGCGTGTTTCGTTCACGAGCTCTTAATACTCGATAGGTGATCAAATGCCTATCAGAAGTAGTAGTATTCATCCTACTTAAAATATTTACCTTTTTAGTTCATATTGGAACCATTCATAATGTAGTCGGTAAATTAATACTTCACTCGTCTCACTCTAAGTAACACATTTTATTTTTTGGGATGTCTCATTCTAATTGACACATTTCATAAAATAGAAACATCATCCTCTCTACTTTCATCCTCTCTTACTTTATTATATTTATACTTAATAGACAAAACAATACTACATAAAATCTCTTATCAAATAAAAAATATTTCACTTAGATAGTAGTACTTGTAGACATCTTGAATGCTTGTTGTTAGACAATGTGACTTTTTCTTTCTCCTCTTTCTCCCTCCTTTAAAATTATAATTGACTATATACACTACGTAAAATAATGTTTTCTGATTATCCAATTTTTATTTTAAATTAAGTAGGTGGAACCATAAATTCCGAATGTGATAGAAACCAAGTGATCTAATTAGTAATTACTACGAGTGCATAAATTTTACAATCACACATGCTTTAATTTGTCCTTTAACATGTCCTTTGTATTTAAAATCCTGCTAGACAGGTATCAACGTTGATGGATAATGAGCTTAAGTACAAGACATTTCAACGACTAACATGATAGTACATGATAAAGTTGTTTTACTTAATTACTTTTAATTACTCCATTATTTACAACACAAACAATAACGGAGAAACCAAATATTCTTATTAAGCATGTTTGGTAGCATAGATAACTCCTCTAGAGATGGAATTCTATGAACAAGTCAGATCGGTCCACTAATCTAGTCGATCTAACTCAACCTGATTTTTTTTAATTTTATTTTACATCCTAATTTTTATGCATCATTAAATTCTACTCTTAACAACAATTAGTTCTATTTATAACAAAAATAATAATAAGAGAAACGTTTATACATTACAAATGTTAACTTGATATAATGGATGGATTTCGGTCCAATTCGGATAGGATTCTGCATGTGGTCGCACTAACAGGAGAATTAATTTGTCTTATGACATTTGATGTTAAGGGCAATTAAGAAGATCAGGACTTCATGACGTATCAGGTTAAAACCTTAATTACAAATTATGAAAGTAATTACGACATAAATGACCCGAAATTATCTTTATGTTTTTTAGTGTTAATTCTTTTCATCTTTCTTTAATATAAGTGGGTTTTCGAGTTTTGCACAGATGTTTGCGTCGATTGGAATGTCGGTCCAC
This sequence comes from Salvia splendens, assembly GCF_004379255.2. Lineage (NCBI taxonomy): Eukaryota > Viridiplantae > Streptophyta > Magnoliopsida > Lamiales > Lamiaceae > Salvia > Salvia splendens. The sequence goes on from NC_056033.1 coordinate 15,065,633, forward strand.
CCTTTAGTTTAATAACAGGAATTAATTACATCAAAATGGCAGACTGGCAGATGGCTACTTCTATTGGGCACCTTGAATGAATATTAATAGAACCCCAGATATTATTTCCCGATTTATTAATGTAATTAAAACGGATTATTGATTTTCATGAGAATTATAAATACAAAAACTAGGGCTTGGAATTTGGTCGGTTCCGTTAGAATCGAACCGCTTGGTCGGTTAATTGACGGCCCAAGTTTCTGAAAACGAAGAACCGGAACCAAATATGGATTCGATTCGGTTCGGTTCGGTTCGGTTCTGTTAACAAAAAAGAAACCGAATTGAAAAAAAATTCACACAAATATAACTAAGATTGGATTCATTCAAATCTATCATAAAAATCCTATAAAATAAAATATAAATAATTTAAAAACAGAAAATTACATAAGAACAAAACATTCAATTAATATCGACATATCTTTCTATATATAAAGGAAATTTTAATTAATTATTTTCAGTAAACCCATTAAATCGGTTCAATCAGTTAAAAACGATCAATTATCGGTTAGAACCTGGAACCAATCTCGTCAACGTCCTCTAACATGGAAGCGGGAACGAACTGACCTCGACTAGATCGGTTATTCGGTTAATCGATAACCGACTTTTGCGGCTCATTTTTCGGTTAAATGAATAACCGAGGACCGTATACCCAACCATAATAAAACTGATCAAGTATGAAGAAATATAGTTGTACGCATAAAACGTTCATCTTATCAAATTTTAGCACTTCCTTCGCCCGCCATTAAAACTTCCGGTTCGTCATTTTAGTCAGTCCGCGATTAAAATTCTCGATCCACTTTTACTATAAATGGTAGGTAAATCCAACATTTCACTCACATTTTATTACTCGTTCTGTCTCATTCCACTAACTCATTCCACTCACATTTCATTTAAAATTAATATATACAAGTGGGATCCGTATTCCACTAACTTTTTTCACTTATTTTTCTTAACATTTCTTAAAACACATGCCGAGAACGGAAGGAGTAATTCATAACAAAAATTTCATGTTAATTAATAAATATAGACAATTTCAATAATATTAATTCATTAGAAAATAAAATCCTGATTAATATTATGGCTTTAGTCTTGAGTGTATGGGTTGACCTAGTAATAGAATATTTAATGTCTGATGTCGAACGTCGTGAGTTCGAATCTACTGAGTAGGGTGCCCCGTGGAACCTAGCGTAATTTTGTTTTTTAATGAATGATAGCAAAATATTTTGTTTTTATGTTAATATATGGAATATTGAATCCGATCCAATCCATTCAGATTTTTCGCCTATAGTTATAGTACAAATAAACTGTACAATAATTAAAAGGATGCGTTTGAACAATCGAGCCTATTAAATTTACTAATGAAAATTATAATATAATTTTTTGAGGAAAATTATTTAGAAATTTATAGGAAAGATTAAATACTTCCGTAAATAAATAACAAGAGAATGGGTATCAAAAATAAAGAAAAGGAAAAAGAATAACGAAACGGGTAGAAAGGCGGAGGTCGTATATAACATTCAATGTGAAGCAAATCAACAAATGCAAACATTCCTAATTTCGCCAAAGCTTATCTAATAAAAAAGGTTTATTGCCAATAAAATTATAACTTTTTATCAAATTTTAATTTATTTCTCTTTCAAAAATTTGAATGGCAAAATATGAAGTTTGAAAATTTCTCAATTGTTCCGTGATAATCTTCTTTAGGCAAATAATAATAATAATAAATCTTCTTTAGGCAAATAAGATACTAAATTAATGAATACACTTGTAAATTTTTGGTGATGTCAATAAATAATGACATAAAAACTTATTAGTATGATAGCATATACGACTAAACACCATCATTTTGAAACAAAGAAATTAACAAAAAAAAAATTATATATATATATATATATATATAGGGATGTATTCATTTCCTTTTCCTATATTTCCTCCTTTTTTCCTTCTTAATATCAGCCATTAGATTAGAGAAATGGACGGTCAAGATCAACATTGGGTAATTAATCCCGTGTTGCATTATTTGTCCTATTTTGTGTATTATGAGGGTACAATAGTAATCTAATAATGGCTGGAAACCGCTACGAATAATGCACCACATGGTCACGAGTAATGCATATAATTGCCTATATAATGCACAATATGTGAACTGCAATGCATACGAACAAGATGTGTTGTGTTATGATGTTTGACACACGTTTCTTGTTTCCCCTAAGGGTTTAATAAGCTTAGGGGCTAGGGTATAGTACGTAGACATGTATGTAATCTTCACATGGTAACGAGTAATGGATATATTTGACTATATAATGCACAATTTGTGAACTGCAATGCATACGAACAAGATTTGTTGTGTTATGATGTTTGACACACGTTTCTTGTTTCCCCTAAGGGTTTAATAAGTTTAGGGGCTAGGGTATAGTACGTACGCATTAATAACAAATTATAAAACGATACGAATAATTCACCAAATTGTCACGAGTAATGGATGTTATTAACTATATAATGCACGATATGTGAACTGCAATGCATACGAATAAGATGTACCATGTTATGATGTTTGACACACGTTTCTTGTTTCCCCTAAGGGTTTAATAAGCTTAGGGGCTAGGGTATAGTACGTAGACATTACTAAATGCACGTATGTAATCTTCAATCCTTTGATTAACCCATATACACAATACCTCTAATAATGCATAATATACTGAGATAATGACAATTAACAGCTACATAATGCACTACCTAAACCAAATAATGCACATACGTATATTCCAATAACAACAATTTGTTAGTAATGTCTACGTACTATACCCTAGCCCCTAAGCTTATTAAACCCTTAGGGGAAACAAGAAACGTGTGTCAAACATCATAACATGGTACATCTTATTCGTATGCATTGCAGTTCACATATTGTGCATTATATAGTTAATAACATCCATTACTCGTGACAATTTGGTGAATTATTCGTATCGTTTTATAATTTGTTATTAATGCGTACGTACTATACCCTAGCCCCTAGGCTTATTAAACCCTTAGGGGAAACAAGAAACGTGTGTCAAACATCATAACACAGCACATCTTGTTCGTATGCATTGCAGTTCACAAATTGTGCATTATATAGTCAATTATATCCATTACTCGTTACCATGTGAAGATTACATACGTGTCTACGTACTATACCCTAGCCCCTAAGCTTATTAAACCCTTAGGGGAAACAAGAAACGTGTGTCCAAACATCATAACATGGTACATCTTATTCGTATGCATTGCAGTTCACATATTGTGCATTATATAGTCAATTATATGCATTACTCGTGACCATGTGGTGCATTATTCGCAGATACCAAAATGTGGCAGTTACTTTTCCGTCAAATGTCAATAATAACCCTGTAATGCATACAACCACCTTCTATAATGCAACACGGAACCAGTTTTATAGAATCAATCTGATCCGTTGATGCCTTAGATCTGACGCGTAATATTAAGAAGGAAAAAGGATCTAAGATGTGAAAAGGAGAATAACGCTCCCCTATATATATATATATATAGGTCCATGATCAATTGAGATTTTTTAAGCTAATTGAGAAATGAGATGCAATCTCAGCCACTCATTTTTATTAAATGAGTGGTCCATATTTTGCCACACAAAAAATATTTTTAAATTAATTTATTATGAAAGGGTATAATGGTAATTTAAGTTAGAAACAAATGAAACACGCGTGGTTTCCAGCACTACAATTCCATTCCCAATTTTCCTCCAATTCCATTCCCAAATTTCCTCCATTAAAGCAACGCCTGCACCAAATCTTCAACCAATTAGCCAATGGAAGGCGTTTCCGCCACCGTCTACCGAGGAATCTCATGAGAAGATTATCCAAAGTAGACGACTCGTCGCAGTAGTGGCTGCTCAGATCGGATTCGCTGCGGAAGCGCTCTTCCTCCGGCGGCGTTCCGGAGGGGCACCTGCCGATGTATGTCGGCGACGAGATGGAGCGATTCGTGGTGAGCGCGGAGCCTGACGTCAATATTTCTCTTCCAATTTTCAGGTTAGCATTCCCCAATTTTACCGATTCATTCATGAACTCCGTCGATCTCCAGCCGAAATTGATTTCAGATGTGGATGGTGGCGGTGACGGAGACACCGCGGCAGCGGATGGAAGGGATGGGGATTTGAGAGATGCGTTTGATGTGTTATTTTTTAGTTATTGACATTTTAATACGAGTTGTTGACATTTAATATTCTCGCTATTGATATGTGAATTACAAGTGTTGTTTTTTAGTTGTTGACATTTTAATACGAACTGTTGACATTTGATATTCTCGCTATTGATATGCGAATTATAAGTGTTTTTTTAGTTGTTGACATTTTAATACGAGTTGTTGACATTTGATATTCTCGGTATTGATATGTGAATTATAAGTGTTATTTTTTAGTTGTTGACATTTTAATGCGAGCTGTTGACATTTGATATTCTCGGTATTGATATGTGAATTATAAGTGTTATTTTTCAGTTGTTGACATTTTAATAAGAGTTGTTGACATTTGATATTCTCGGTATTATATGTGAATTATAAGTGTTATTTTTTAGTTGTTGACATTTTAATATGAGTTCTTGACATTTGATATTCTCGATATTGAAATGCGAATTATAAGTGTTATTTTTTAGTTGTTGACATTTTAATACGAGTTGTTGACATTGATATTCTCGATGTTGATATGTGAATTATAAGTGTTATTTTTTAGTTATTGACATTTTAATACGAGTTGTTGACATTTGGTATTCTGGATATTGATATGCAATGATTTTGTTTCTTTGATTGGATGTGGTGACATGATATACTATCCTCTGTTTTTCTCCATTGAAGGCCTTCAAGAGAGCTGCAGAATCACTGGAGAAGCTAATGGATGCCACGAGGGAAGAGCTGCCAGACACCATGGCTGCCGTTCGATTATCTGGGATGGAGATCAGCGACTTGACAATGGAGCTCAGTGACAATGGTTCCGATTCAGAACTCTTCTGCTTCAGATCTCGCGAGCTCGTGGAGGTGACAAAATCGTCCAAGGATCTGAGGCACAGCGTGCCGGCGGTGTTGGAGGTGGAGGTGGATCCGAGCGGTGGACCTAGGATACAGAATGCGTCGATGGAGCTATACAGGAGAAAGGAGGAATCCGCAAAAATCAATATCACAAGTTGTTGACATTTTGCTATAAGTTGTTGACATTTGATATGTAGGCTATTGCCATGTGTTGTATGATCATGATGCCAGAACTTGTGTCAAATAAAAAAATTAAGATAAAATAGTTGTTATTTTTTAATTACAAGAATTGTTTTTGAGTTGTTGACAAGCTGCTGACATTTTGCTATAAGTTGTTGACATTTGATATGCAGGCTATTGGCATGTGTTGTATGATCATGATGCCAGAAATTGGGTCAAATAAAAAAATTAAGATAAAATAGTTGTTATTTTTTAATTACAAGAATTGTTTTTGAGTTATTGACGCTATATACAAGTTGTTGACAAGCTGTTGACATTTGATATACAAGCTTTGATATTTTCATATAAGTTGTTGACATTTGATACGAAAGCTATTGACATGTATTGCATGATCATGATACCAGAACTTGTTTCAAATAAAAAAATTAAGAGAAAATAGTTGTTCTTTTTTAATTATAAGAATTGTTTTTGCGTTGTTGACATTTCAATACAAGTTGTTGAACTGATTGACATTTCATATATATTACATACTGATAAGTTCAAAAGTCAGAAACCACAATAGTTGTCCATGGTTTGTGTGGGTAGTGCAGGTTTTAGGAAGAAGCCTCCACCAACCCAAAGTTCGATGAGTTTAGAGGCACATATCTCACAATCTTCCGGGAATGCACCCAGTTAAAGGAAACAACCTTGAAGTCTAGCGGGCAAGTAAAGGTAGCTCTATAGCCAAGATCTCCAAGTAGGAACCCTCCCCCATTGCAGCAGCATCAGCAGTATCTTTTCTGTCTCCTGAATGAGAAGACCACCAACCACAACCAGTGACAGAGGAAGACCTTTACATTTCTCGGCGATCGATCTTCCAATTTCCTTCAAGTGAGGAGGGCATGGCAATGTAACATCATCATTATCATTTTTCAGCATATCACCGAAGGTAAAATAACAGAGCAACTGCCAGCTGTGCTCCAGCCCGAGCGGCTGTATCTCATGAAGTAAACTAGATTTTTCAGAAATTTTACCAGAGACCTCCCGAAGCCTAGTGGTGAGAAGAATCCGTCTGCCCTTCTCCTTATCCGGCAAAGCGTGCGCGATCCACGATTAGAAACTTGAGATTGTAAAGCTCTTGATGCAGGCGCTGGAGCAACGCCTGCTCATCGCCCTAAGTGGCATAGTGGCTTACTTGGTAGTTCTTGCTCTCCATGATTACTAGCAGTTCATGACCTCACCTATAATTTATTTACTACTATTAAATATCAAATGAACTTTGTAAATTTGTTAAATTTAGTCGTGCATCAAAAACATTATTCCGATAATTCATACTAAGAAACATGTTTTTACAAGCAGGACGAAATTAATTGATATCAAAATCATAAAAATAAAAAAATAAAAACACTTTGACGAACTTTCAATAGCCAACTTCATTTAGAACTTTCATCAAACAGTTGGCAGAAAGATGCAATCCTTACATACCGGCGCATAATTCGTGACGCTCTTCACACCTCCAGAACCACCGCGGCCAGCGCGATGGAACTCATCCTCAACGTACAAGCTGATCGGCACAGTCTCTTCCTGCAAATCACAACAATTAAACCTTATCCACAAACTTCTTAATATCCCCTTGATTCAATTGAATTAAAATTGAAAATGTAAACACAACCTTGAAATAGTTTCCAACTGGAGAAGCATACACCAAAAATGTGTACTCGGAAGACGGCGCCAACCCCAAAACCAGCACCTCCCTATCAGCAGAGGCTGATGTCAATTTGATTATGTCAACAACGATTTTAATAAGTATACACTATGTCAATAACAAGTATATCATGTTTAAAGCAAGCACAATTATCTTATTACTATTATATCAATTGTTAAAGTTTATAATGTCAACAACAATCCAAACAAGCATCATCTCAATGACAAGTATATGCCGTTTATAGAAAACACAAGTATATTATCATAACTATGTCAATAGCTATTGTATGAAATGTCAATAATCTTACAAATTTAAACAAATCCTTAACTGGAAGAAAATGTTTGTTCTCTTCCGTTTTTTCCAGCAGCATTGTTCATTTACATCTCTTCCGATTCTACCATCGCTAATCAACAAAAAAACAGCAGAAATCGAATTAAATAAAAAACTTTGAGATCTCTGCTAAAATCGCGAGATAAAAGCAAAATTCAGCATTGAAATGAGCAGAAATCAGTATTTTCAGATTTTTCCCCAAATGTTCAAGCATTTTGATAAAAACAGCGAAGCAAAGTTGAACCTCAAAATAGCTGATTCCTCAACATTCTGGATTCTACACATAGCTCCGACGACAAACGCGAACAATAGCAGCGAAAACATAGGTAGTGATTTATCTCACTAAAAATCAGTTCACATCCAACACAATTGATAATACAAAGCCTAATACCTCCAAATCCATACTCGAATCAACAATTAAGCTTCTGGCGAAGCGACGACGTGAGAAGCGAAGGCTGTTCGGAGCTTCGTGCAGCAGGAGCGTCGAAGCACGATGAACAGCGGCGACGTTAAACCGCGAGAGAGAGAGAGGGCGTGTTTGGAGGCGTCGTCGTCTCTGGCTTGATTGATGATCGGCGAAGACGATTGATGGTGGCGATATATATTAGATAGGGTTTTAGAAAATGATTTCAAATCTAATTTTATTTTTTTCCACCATTTGATTAATGAAATGACACTTATACCCCCTGTGTTGACATAATGTGATAGTTGTTGACATTTCGTTAATCTTGTGGATTAGTGGCTGAGATTGCATCTCATTTCTCAACTTAGCTAAATAATCTCAACCTAACAGCACCCTATATATATATATATAAACAAATTTGATCAAATTGGAAAAGTGAGAATTATTAAAAGTTAGGCCATCCACAACGCTGTTCCTATACCGTTCCTAAACCGTTCCTTAAACCACTATTTGAGGGCCCCACTGTACTTTTTTACTCCATTCCTTAACTAAGGAACGGAACCTGCAACCCTCGTTCCTTAACCGTTCCTTAACCGTTCCTTAAATTACTATTCATTCAATTTCATTTTTTTTTAATTTCAACTCAATTCAATTAAAAAAACAAACACATTTTATTAAAAAACACACAACATTAAAACAAAGTTACAACTTAAACTTAAAAAAATAAAAAGCACACAATTAAAATCATAAAAAAATAAAAGTACACAATTTTAATAATTTCATCCGCCAAAGTTTGCCCAAATGTGCTCAATTAGATCATGTTGGAGTTGGGTGTGGGCGCTAGAGTCGCGTGTCCTTGCACGAATAGATAACCGTTCTTGTATAGACGGATGCGCTCCACTTCGAGGCGGACTACTTGCGGTTGAGCTTCCGGGGGATTCGGAGTCGAACCAATTTCCCGCCTCGGGTCCTTCGTCTTGGACAATCATGTTGTGCAAGATTATGCACGTATACATGATGTCGACCATGTTCTCCATGAACCACGTACGAGCCGGGGCTTTGATGATGTTGAAGCGCGCTTGGAGAACCCCGAACGCCCTCTCCACATCCTTGCGAGCAGCCTCCTGCTTCTGCGCAAAAAGAGCCTGCTTTGGGTTCGCAGACCCACTGCACGTCTTCACGAAGGTAGGCCACTTCGGGTAGATGCCATCGGCGAGATAGTACCCCATTTTATAAAGCCGATTGTTGGCGACGAAGTTGATGGCCGGCGCTTTACCATCCAAAACTTCGGTCAAGAGGTCGGACTGGTTGAGCACGTTTACGTCGTTGTTCGACCCGGGGACCCCGAAGTACGCGTGCCAGATCCAAAGGCGGTAGTCGGCAACAGCCTCGAGTATAACGGTTGGGTGGGTACCTTTGTGGCCGCTCGTGTAGGACCCCTTCCACGCCACCGGGCAATTCTTCCATTGCCAGTGCATGCAATCGACGCTGCCGAGCATCCCTGGGAATCCGTGCACTGTTTCGTGAAGGTCGAGAAGGAACTGACAATCGGCCGTGCTTGGCCTCCGGAGAAATTCGTCGGTGAAGGCTGCCCGGATGCCTTTGCAGAATTTGAGCAAGCACATTCGCCCAGTGCTATCTCCGATGTGGAGGTATTCGTTGAACATGTCGGCCGTTTGTCCAGTCGCAAGCTGGCGGATTGCTGCAGTACATTTCTGCAGCGTCGTGTGGCTGGGACGTCCGACCGCGTCGAACCCTTCCTGGAAGAACTCTTCCCGGGCTGCCAAAGTATTCGCGATGTGGAGAAATAACGGTTTCCCCATGCGGAAACGGCGACGGAAGTACGTATCTCCCCAAACCGGGTTATCGCAGAAGTAGTCGCGTACTAACCTTGCGGCGGCTTCCTCCCGGTTACGATGGATGTACGTACGGGAGCGACGTTGGGGCGGAGCGGCTTCTTCCGCCTCCCGTCGTCGATCTTCTTCAAGTGATTGTTCCAATATTTGACGCATTTGTTCATAAGGATCCATTAGTTTGATTAAATTTGGGAGAAGGAAAATAGAGTTGATTTGAGATGAAAATTGGGGTGGAAATAGAGAGAAATAGATGTGTGTTTGTGATTGAAATGAGTATGAAATAGGAGTATTTATAGAGTAAATAAATAAATTAAAAAAAAAAAACGGCTATAAAATTAACGGTCTCATTACCGTTAATAAAAAAAAAATTTTTTTTTTTTATTAAATTCGAATTTTTTTAAAAAAAATGAATTATTGCGTCATCGGGACGAAGCCCACTCGCGGGGCAGCGAGTGGGCTTCACGCGTCGAATGGGAGTCCGCCACGTCGCCTCGGCGCGTGGCGGAACGTTTCGTTCCGCGTTCCGGAGGAACGAAACGCGGCACGGCATGGGAACGGTGGCGGCACGGAATGGCGACGGAACGCACGCTGCAACGCGTGCCGCCGCGAAACCGTTCCTCCGGAACGGCATAGGAACGGCGACGGCACCGCGTTGCGGATGCTCTTAAAACCATGTAATTTTAACATTCAAATTTTAAAAAATATGAGATGAGGAATTTGATATAATATTTATGATTTTATGGACAATGACTGTAAATAACTAGTAATTCACTGAACTGGTATAAATGCTAAGAGAATCACAAAATACTACTATCTGTGTATGGATAGCACTGCTGCTCCTTAAAAAAGTAAATCCTACGAGAAAAAAAATTTAAAAATAAATCGACCAAAAGAATCTCTTAATAAATTATGTTGGACTTTTTTTCCACTTAAGTTGAAATTATGTTGGACTTTAAAAAATAGAATATATGTTTAGTACATAAACGGAAGCAAATAACGCCGGCCAAATCATCACATGGAAACAAGATATAGCCACATAATTTTATGAATCTTTGACCACAAAAAGGGGGATTAATATAAACCCTAGGTCATATCTTTCGAGATCTCTCAATTGTATCTAATTGCGTTCAATCTATGATAATAACATCATTAACAAAACTACAAATTTATCGTATATAATTTAATTGACACCTACAGCCCCATACCACACAAACACATTGAAAAAGACTATAATTTATATCTAGTGAGAAAAAAATTGAAAAAAGAAAAGGTTGGTGTGGCTTTCAATTTTGGGAGAGGAACATAAACGTGGGTGGGACCATTACCATCATTAAAGAAAATTAGTTTGTGTAAGAACAATCATTTACATTCATAATTTATGATAATAATATTTCCACCCAACTTGTTCAATTTTGGGATTTCTGACAAGGAAATGCTGACCCAATATTAATTAGGGATATTGGCACCTAATATCATGAAACTTTTAAAAAATTGGATTTTTCCACGAACTTTAAAATTGGCAAATAATATCACGAACTTTACCTTGAGTTTGTCATTTCTCATTAAAGAAAAAAAATCCAACAAATAATATCATGATAAAAAATTTTTTTCGTAATTTCTCGACAACAACTTCGAGAGCTTCAAGTTTTTCAATCTTTGAGAATAGTTTTTCTTGAAGCACACCTTCCAAAATTATTCTTCAACCACTTGCGTATCTACATGGAAACAAGGGGGTACAACTGTAACCCAAAATGTCCCGATAATGCTATATAAGATCTATTCATTGACATTTGTAGCCGTTGGTCGAGTGGCAGAAAGCTTGCCTCTGTACTGCGAGACTCAGAGTTCAAAACCTCATTAAGAGCGTTTTCATATATTCATTTTTGATTGATTGGAATTCTCTATAATTTTTTCCATTCTTTATTACTAATGCTTTTTTATAATAGATATTATAGTGCGGTAATGCCTCTTATTCATTCTATCAAACATATTTAAATTTCTACTAATATGTTTAATGTTTTTATTTTTTCACCATTCTCTTATAAAGTTTCGTAATTCTTAATATATTTAAGTTTTTATATTTTCTATTTGTACTTCATTTAATTTTTTGTAAAGTACTTTTAATTCATTTTCAATTAATTTATTTACTTTTATCATTTTCAATTAGTAGTTTCGTAATTCTTAATATATTTATGTTTTTATATTTTCTATTTGTAAATCATTTAATTTTTTGTAAAGTACTTTTAATTCTTTTTTAATAAATTTATTTACTTTTATCATATTCAATTAGTTTTTAAAGCATTTTAATTCTCTTTTAGTGCATTTAGATGCATACCTCTTCTTTAATTTTTTAAAGTTATTTAAATTTTTCTTAAATAAATCAAAAAATGTTTTGTCATAAAAAAACTATGCGCTATGCAAAATCTTAAATAAATTATTTTTAATATATAGAAAAGTAACTTTCATTTTAGAAAGTAGAAGTTGTCCAAATAGAAAAGCTAGTAGTTAGTACTACTTGTTTTATAGATGATATAAAAAAAATTTATCAAAAAATAATGACATATTGTATCAAAGAAAAGATAAAAAAAACAAACTTTAAAGTTCTAAGTCTTATAATTAAGTATCGTACCCCAGATTAAAAATTCTGGATACACCACTGTTCTCAATAGTCGACAAATCAAAGTAACACAATTTGATGCCATTCAATTCGAATATTATGTTAGTAAAAACTAAACATTCGCAGCATAATATTCTTTATTGGTAAAATTTGTTTATCCATATATGTACTAACATTTTATTAATTTGATGTTATATTTGTATAGACATGGTGCGAATCTAAAGCATGGGTTATAATCCAAAGAATTATTTACAATTTTTATCAAATAAAACTATAAAGAGATTAAAGTGTATGATTTATTTTCAACTATTTCACATATCAAATTCTTGTAATTTAGTTAAACTAATCTTTTTTATTAAGGATCACACCCAGTTTGAATATTTTTATCATTTTTTTAACATTCAATCCATTTTTAGCTATAAAATAATTATTAGGATTGATTATTTTATAGTTAGAACATTCAATTATTTCCAGCTTCAAGTATTTGTATAAACGTTAGTTCATTATGTTACAACATTTCTAATTGTCATTACATATTTTATTAAAATAACAAACACGTGACACGTAAAATTTGATAGATAATTAGCTGTAACAGTACTCCAACCAATCTCATTTTTTATTTTTAAGTGAAAAATACTTATATTTAGGTTTACTCTAAACCAAAACTAAAAAATTTTCAAATTTTGTGTGTAAATGATTGGAGTAAATCATATTTGATGTGACATTTATACTAAAATGAGTTTGGATTTAGTGTAATTGGTTGGAGATGCCGTGAAACACAAAATACACATATAATTAACACTCCAAGATCAATTTTTTATTGCACTAAAGTGTACATAAATAAACATGGTAAATCTACGACGCTGTTTTTGTTTCTGTTTTCCACATAATTATTTGTTACAAAAGTGAGAATAAAGAATAGTGGAAAATAAATAGGTTTGAATGCGAAAGATTAGTCGTTCCTAATTTGGTTGGAGCAGTGTCTTTTATATTTGACGTAGTCTTGAGCCACTTTCTTCTGTCTTTTCCCCACACACACACTACACACACTTTGGAGATGTAATTAAGCTCCCTCCACCGCCGCCGCCGCCGCCGCATTTACAGCCACTAAAGGAGGCGTCCAAAGGGATCGCATTGATCCCAACTCTATTTCTCTATTCCTTTTTCCTCACTACCATCTTCTTTATATATTTAATTGGAATTCATACATTTTGGATCATGCTATCTCTTTGGATTCATCCTTTGGTAGCTCCTAACGGTCAAGATCATGCACCAAAACGACGTCGCTTCATTCATGTAAACAAGCCCACCAATATATTATATATACCAAGTAAGTATATTGTCTCCCTCTGTGAAAATCAGTTGATTTAATTTTATTTTTAAAAATGAATGAAATTGTTACGCAGGAGAAGTATAAATGTGGAAGATCCAACAATTTGGTGACACAAATCACTCTCTTAATTACAAACTATTGGTTCTAATTTGTGCAAGCAATTATTTAGAGATGAGAACATTATCTTTCTTTCTTGTTGTCGATAAATTAGTTAATTCAAATTCAGCTGAAAAAAGAAATACTACTAATAAATTAAGAGTCAGATTTCTGAGGAAGACATTAAGGTGTCTTGGCTTTGTTCCTTTATTATAAAAAATATTCTTAGCTATATTGGATTTAGTAGTGCATAGAATGATTGCTTGCACATATAGTTGGCATGCTTCTCCCATTTCTGCAAAACTAAATATTAATAAAACATTGTTTTCACCAAAGGGATATATAATTATTACTATCTGGTTTTAACTGGGCTCTCTCTATATACAGATGAAATTGAATGGTGAACAATGAATGAAAATGATTACGCATACACACAGCTGTCTAGAAGTAAATGAAAACGTATATATTTAATTGTTCTTTAAAATCAGGTTGGAGCTAATTATAGTGTGCCTGCAGAAAAATTAAATTGCACTTATATGTTCCATTCTTTACCCTAAAAAAGTTTTAGATTGAACCATTTGTATAGCGAGATTATTTATGTTAGCTAAGTAAGTATTAGTAATATGTAAAATCTTCAAAATTTAAATTAAATAAAATATATGAGTTACATTGGTATAGTTCTTGAATTACCTTACGTTAAAGTGCCTGAAATGGTCACAGATTTGGTATATAAAATAGTTGAAACCACATGGTATAGAGGACTTTATTTAGAATCCAAGGCAAAGTAGAAAATAAAAATAATATTAATGATCTCTACTTTGAGTGTCCCAAAGGTAAGGGAATCATGTTACACATGGTGAGAACTTAAGGAAAAAAAGAAGTCCTTTTAACAAGACCCTTTGTGTTGAAATAAAGCTCTCTTTTATTGTATAAAACTAACATCTATCAACCTTCTCACATGACCCCAACTTCCAACAAACGACTATTCAATATTTAAATTTTATGCACCAATTAAAAATTAATTAGAAGCAAGAATTTCCATTTAATTTTGTAAAATAGTCAAGACTTATATGATAGGCACAATGTTGATCTTAGTGTCAATTAATTAGGATGTTAATATCTCAACCTCTTTTATGGACAAAGGTAAGAATAAGAATTATATTGATGGTTGTCGAGATAAGGGATGATGGTTTTGTCAGTTGAAATGAAAGAATTTTGGACAAGAGACTACTCGTGAAACAATGGTTTCAAAATTAGAAAAAAATGTAGGCCAAGTGTCTGCCTCTTGCACTACACTTTATATTTGTAAAGGACATATTAAAACACTATGTGCAGCAAAATTATATGGCCTTATTCATTTTAGCAACAATTCAAACTCGTGTCGACCCCAGCTGCAACTCCCAACTTTATGTCTTTATCCAAATTTCTAATTTTCCATAATGTCCATAAAAATATGGCCATGGTTTATTTACACACACACCAGTCACCAACTCTTGATAATAATTACTACATGTTTGAATATAATTTAAAGAGGACATATATTCAGACTAGTGATATAGGACAACCACTACTTAAATGCATAACTAGAGAACTTGAATTTAGTTCACTATAAGAGCGATTTAGTTCACTATAAAGGCGTTTTAGTTTACAACACGAATTTGAAAACACGAAGTAAACCAAAATGTCATTATAATGAAATAAATCTTCCACGGAGTAAATCGTTCACTATAAATTATAGAACTAAATCACTCTTATAGGTGTTTTAGTTATGCATTTAAGATTAGTTATACTTCGATATATATCCGGCCTATATAATATCTATGAATGTGAATCAAATTTGCCTGACTTTTCTCTAGTCTTTACTAGTACATATTTTGAGACAATATGGAAAGCTCATGGAAGCGTCAATTTAGCCTTCCTTGTAGGCATGGGCGGACACACACGTAACTGAGGGCTTAAGCCCTTCCCCAACTAGTTTTTTTTATTATTTTAGTTATATAACATTATGATTTTATTGGTAATTTGTGTAAAATAGAGTGCAAAAGCCCTTATCAAAATAAAAAAACATAGTAAAAAATTATTATCTCGTACAAAATTAGAATATATAGCTCATACTATAACAATTTTCTGCGTTCGCTGTTGCGTTGTAGGTCGTGGCTTGAGACATAAGAGAAAAAGTGACACATACCATTAGGCTTGTTGAAACTGCACTATCCGAGCAGAAGATACCCAGTGGATCACTAGATTCGCACCGTGCGGAGGCAGTGGACTGCCCGAAAAGCCACCTCAATACATGAAACACCATGCGGACTGTTTGGTTCTCGTTATGTGAACTTAGTGGACCGCCGAAAAAGTCGTTGGAGTCTAGAAGAGCCCTAACGGGCTGTTGGTCTGGCGCGAATTTTTCGAGAAAGGCACGAATCAGTTTTAAGCCTAACATCATCTTCCCAAGTATAAATAAACCTAAACTCAAATTAAAAAGGACTTTCTCAACTTTAGAGAAAGCATAGGGCTTGAATGGTACCTATGGAGTTTGAAGAAATATCGCAACTTCCATCTTCCTAAGAACTTGTCCATGATGGTATTTCTAATATATATTTCGTCTTTATAACCGCCATGAGTGGCTCGTTCTCTAGTTTGCTTCTCGAATCCTAAGCTATTAATACCAATTGTTGGGAAATAATCTTATCTAATCCAAATATAAAATAGATGAACACAAAAATTGTTTACTCAGTTCGATACGATGTGTATCTACGTCTAGAGGCGATGAAAAGTTATAGATTTTATTTTGTAATTTTTTGATGCAATTGACAATGAGAGAGAAGTTCTATATTTATATTAATGTGAGAAAGAGTTTTTTCTAAAAAAAATGTAACATCTTTGTGGGATAAACTAAAAATGAAAATGTGACTTATGAGACGTAGGGAGTATATCGCTTTTATGCACACAAAGTATCATTTTTACCCCTTAAGCTATCATTTCTCATTCAAATAAGGAATTAAACACACAAACAATGCTATATCATTTATAAACCTTATACAGTATATCATTTCTATCATTTAAAGTATCATTTCTATCATTTAAAGTATCATTTTATAGCTTTTAACCGACATAGATTATTCTCAATCAATTTCTGATACTCGATATTGTCATTTTTTGCAAAAATATCATTTTTAACCCACGAAAATATCATTTCTAACCCACGAAAATATCATTTTTTATTTAAACAACACTGCAACTCCATATCATTTTTCATATCTTATAATATTATTTTTCGGCCTTTGATATAATATGATACAATTAGGATCATATTCCGTTGGAATCATAAAATTATCTTTAATTTGATACTCTCTTTGTCCCATAAAATATGAGCATTTGAAATAATATGGGAATTAATACACAATTGGTAAGTAAGAGAGATATGGAGAAGGATAATTAAAGTAATGTTAGTAGATAGTGGAACTCATATTATTATTATTAGTGTTTAATGAGTTGTAATGATAGACCAAAGTGGTATAAGTTGTAAATAAGTCAATGTATATGAGTATTGGGTTAGAGACAACTTTCTTTAAATGGAAATGCCCGTATTTTTATGGAATGGACGAAATGGAAAGTGCACATATTTTATTTTATAGGATAAAGGGAGTATACTTTTTGTAAAAAAAATTATATTAAAAAAGTTATGAGAAATTTAAAATTTAAATTTATTTTAGGAAGAGACATTGATTTTGATATAGAATGGAGATGAATAACTGTATGGTGATTTGTTATATTCAAATGTTAAAATTGCCCAACTCATTTAAAAACTAAGAAAAAAAATGAAGGATCAATTTCAGCCACATGATTGAGAAGATGTGTGTTCCAAATTTAATTATTGAGTTCTAATTTGAGATATAGGTTATCATGTGATTATATCTCTATAATATACTACTAGTATATACCTAGTAAAAAAAATGTGTGCAACATATTAATTAAATATAAACCAAATTACACATAAATTTTAGTTTCAAATCACTAATTACTGCCCAATCGTCCATTGATCATCCGTTTGGAAAATACTCATTATCTTATGGAGTAGTATTTTTTATTACGTCTATAACTTAGTCATATGGTGGTAGTACTATTTTATTTTCTCTGCCCAACTTCAAATTAAAAATATAAATAAAATTGTCATTGTTAATGGCAAACTTCAATTTTCTATTTTTTCAAATTTAACACTCCTGCCCTTCCCTACACTATTTTAAAAAACCATTTTAATTTGGCATAAGTTTAAAAAAATTGTTTAAGAAAATAAGCAAAATGTGTGTGACCGATTTTTAATATTAATTTTATAATAAATTGTGAGTGTAAAAGGTTAATTAGTGGAATGTGAACCAAAAGTGATAAAAGAAGAAGTAAATAGTAGTAAATCGGGGATAATTTCAAAATAACAAAAAAGTTTTTTAAATAATGGAGATAGGGAGTAATTCTTTAAATATATTACTAGTATTTAGTAATATACACAAGCAAATTGAGAGGCAGGTTGAGAGCATCCACTACGCTGTCCCCCCCACCGTCCCTTAACCGTCCCCTAAACTACTATTCGAGGGCCCCACTGTACTTTATTCCTCCATCCCTTAACTAAGGGACGGAACCTGCAACGCTCCGTCCCTTAATCGTCCCTTATTCCGTCCCTTAAATTACTATTCATTCAATTTCATTTTTTATTTTTTTCCAACACAATTCAGTTAAAACAAACACACTTCATTAAAATTAAAATAACATTACAGCATAAAATAAAAATACAACTTAAAATTAAAAAAAAAACATAATTAAAATCTTTAAAAAATAAAAATGACATAATTTAAAATACAATTTTATATGGACATCCTTGAATGTTTATGTTTCACTTTCGATGTGGGACAAAATCATTCTTGGATGTCTCTATAAAAGAGAAACAACCAAGAATGATTTTGTCCCACATCAAAAGTGAAACATAAAACATTCAAGGATGTCTCTATAAAAGAAGAACAACAGGGAATGATTTTATCCCACATCGAAAGTGAAACATAAAACATTCAAGGTTGTCTTTATAAAAGAGAAGCAACCAAGAATGACTTTGTCCCACATCGAAAGTGGAACATAAAACATTCAAGGTTGTCTCTATAAAAGAGAAGCAACCAAGAATGAGTTTCATAAATTCGCAAGCCCATCAAATATATGTGGGCTATTACGAATTTCTTGTATTTATTTATTTGTAAAAATTGTTTTTAAATATAAAAACAATTTTTATAAATAAAAAGTATTTTTTTTAAAATTCAATTTTTTTTAAAAAAATTGATTTATTGCGTCAGCACGTGACGGCGCCCACTCGCGGGCACGCACGACGCCGGGTCGCGCCACGTCGCCTAGGCTCGTGGCGAGACTGCCAGTAGCTTGTCTCGGCGACACGGGACGCGGGACGGCGAGCTGCAACGCGTCGCGCGACGGACCCGTCTCTCCAGGACTGGTCGCGGGACGCCGGCGCGACGCGTAGTGGATGCTCTGATAACTTGACGTTGGCTGGACCAATCGCATGTTTCCTTCTTTTTAGAAAGCTTTCCCAATTTAAACGCACATAGTGCGGGAACTACTCAGACTCGGGCGCCACCAATTTTCTCCTGCCCACAAATACTTCCCAATCATACTTTTTTCAAACATAAGAGCTAAGATAATCCCATGATACGAATTTTACTTTTCAAATTTAAATATTTCATGTAGTGTATAGCTTATAGTACATCACTTATACAACTATATACAGTCATAATTTTTGCATTATAAAAAAATTAAATATTCGCAATGTTGTTGTCAATTGGAATAGTAAGCATATAGCAAAAATTGGGAAAGCGTACCATCCTAATTCTGTGAAAAATGGTATACTTGTTTTATTTAAAAAAATAACTAATAAATTGTGTACATAATTTATCTTATGTTTTATGGATTTTTTTGTGTACTATGGAGGTTTAATACGGCAAAAATATTTCTGGTTAAAATTGATTAATCTGATGTCAAGACTTGTTGCATTACCTTGAATTTTGGGAGTATAATTTACAATTATCAGAGCAAGAAAATTTAATCGAATATAAAATTGATCATAAAGTTTGTATGATCTATTATTATGAAATACTAAGTATTAATACAAAATGTATCAATAAACATTTTCCCATGAACTCAAAAACGAAATGCAATAAAAAAAACAAATTTTAGAAAGTATCGGAGAAGTAAGGTAAGCCGAAGCATCGTCAATTTTAGAGGTACCCACGCAATTAACTACTTTTACTGGCTAATTACAACTCAGATAAATATGGACCTATTTTTAGCAACCAACACTCTCTTAAAATAAATAAACTACCTATATTTAAGTAGCAAGCATCACTAAAATAAACATAAACCATTTGTAGGTTACAATTTAAAAAAAAAAAACATAAACCTTTTCAAAGTTTTGAAAAAAAAAATCTACTCAAAAAGTAGTTATGAAATCAGCAAGTTGCGTGTTTGGGATGACGAGCTCTGACATGAAGCCATAGGTATATAAATTGGTAGCTGCATTTCGAAACACAAGAGGGCCTCAATTCTTCCCTCTGTAAGCATTCCACTGTGTGATTTTGTCTTGGTTGTGTGAGTATGGTGTTTGATGTTGATTTTACTCGTGGATTGCGCCTCAATTCAGGCCTAGCCGCTAACTACGACGTTGATTTAAGATCGGCGCTTTTGCGAATTCGAGAAATGGTTGCTGCTACCGAATCGAACGACGCCGTTCTAGGCGACTCTGGCTCTGCCTCTGGCAAGTATTCTTCTAAGGATTCTGTGATTGTTGAGATTTCTGACACCGCTCATCAAATTAGCCAAGGTGATTTGAGATTTGCCTCTTGTTTTCAGTTTCTTGCAGTGTAAAATTGTCTTCTGGTTCATGAATTTGCTCTGTGCAATTAGTGTTAATTCGCATTCATAGCTTTAGGAATCTGTTTCTTATTTAGTTTCTTTGAATTGAATGGTTGAATTCCTTGTGTACTACTTTGATTTTGGGAATTTTGTTTTCTGATATTGTTTACTTTATGCATTTTAGGGCAGTTTAATTTGGGGGTGCCTTAGATCATCGTCTTACAGAGTGATCCTTTGATATGTTTGAGGCTAAATATGATTTTTTGTTGCTCTAGTAGTAATGGAAAAGCTCAGTGACCTATTAATTACCGGTTTATCGATATGTTGCACGTGTAGATTCATGGTTCCAGGTGGGGTTTGTGCTTACAACGGGGATAAATAGTGCGTATGTGTTGGGATACTCGGGCACTATTATGGTTCCACTGGGTTGGATTGGTGGTGTGGTCGGACTAATTTTAGCAACAGCGATATCTTTGTATGCGAATATGCTGGTAGCCAAGCTTCATGAATACGGAGGAAAGAGGCATATTAGATACAGAGACCTTGCAGGATTTATCTATGGTAAGAGCAAATAATGATCAAGTTAGCGATGGAATGTGATATCCTTTCTAGCTGAAGGCATTTTTTTACTGAGATAGAGGTTTATGTGGTGTAGGTGACCAAGCGTATAGTATTACGTGGGCGCTGCAGTATATTAATCTCTTCATGATCAATGTCGGATACATCATTTTAGCCGGCAGTGCCCTTAAGGTAACTTTATTTGCTATATTGTTCCATTTCTAAGCGAAGACCAACAGAATTGATGAAGGAATAGTTGTCGATGTAGCTCTTTGTTAACTTGTGTAGAGGTTTGAACTCTTGGATCATGGGTCTTTATTTATACAAACTACATATCGCATCAGCTTAGGTTACTGCTAAATATTAAGATTTCGGCTGATTCCTTGACTTGGCTGATGTTATATGCAGGCTCTTTATGCGCTCCTCCAAGAAGATTCTGGCATGAAGCTTCCACACTGCATTGCAATTTCTGGCGTCGCGTGTATCCTTTTTGCAGTTGCCGTACCCCATTTATCAGCACTACAAGCATGGCTGGTATTTTCGACAATTTTAAGTCTGGTGTACATTGTAACAGCATGCGTTCTGGCTCTAAAAGATGGTATAGCCGTCTCTCTTTCTCGATTGCTTCATCTTGTTCGTGTCCTTTTTATATTAAAGCTGGTTTGAAGAAAGAACTGTTTATTTATGGATATCGTCATTTTGGAATATCGTTTTTCAGATGCTGAGTAAGTGATTATTTTTACAGGCATAGAAGCTCCTCCCCGAGACTACAGCATTCATGGTACAACAACAAACAAAATTTTCACTATCATCGGCGCATCAGCGAACCTCGTTTTTGCTTTCAATACTGGAATGCTTCCAGAAATACAGGTCCTACAGAAACCTCAAATTCTTGAGACGAGCTTTGTTCATGCATTTCTTTTGTCTAATATGCAGATATCTCGAGAAAGAACTCACGATGCTGTCTTTTTTTATAAAACAATTAGTGTGGTAGCGCAGACTGATCAGATCGACTCACCTTCTTGACAGGCAACCGTGAGGCAGCCTGTCGTTGACAACATGTTGAAAGCTCTGTATTTCCAGTTCACAGCTGGAGTTTTTCCAATGTATGCTGTCACTTTCATTGGTTACTGGGCATATGGATCCGAGGCATCGGCCTACTTGCTTCACAATGTTCACGGCCCAGTCTGGTTGAAGGCCTCAGCGAATATCGCAGCTTTCCTGCACACTATCATTGCTTTGCACGTAAGCCCTAATCCTCACATCCTCATCGATCCATTTATGTCAATTGAGCTTATTTTGCTTGATTCGTGTTCCATACAGATCTTTGCAAGTCCAATGTACGAATATTTGGATACGAAGTTTGAGCTGAAAGGAAGCGCTCTAGCAGCACGCAACCTGTCTTTAAGAATTATGGTAAGAGGCGGCTACTTGGGAATAACAAGCTTCGTCTCAGCACTGCTGCCCTTCTTGGGCAATTTCATGAGCCTCACGGGGGCGCTGAGCACGTTCCCTCTCACTTTCATTCTGGCAAACCACATGTATATGGTGGCGCGGAAACACAAGCTGACTTCGCTGCAGAAGAATTGGCATTGGCTAAATGTTGTCTTCTTTGGATGCATGTCTCTTGTAGCCGCGATTGCTGCGATGAGGCTCATTATTGTTGATTCAAATAATTACCATTTCTTTGCTGATTTATAGGTTTTTATTTGTTCAGGGTATTTTTTAGCATCCTCCATTTTTTATACCAATTCAAATGTCCATTTTATTTTTTTTACATGTAGTCAAATTCATGTTGTATGAAGTTACATTTTGTTGTAAATGCGGAGTACTATATTAATGGAGAAGCCATATATCTTGTAGAAAAACAGTGTCATTTGATTTAATTCTTATCTTCGACTTAATGAGTTATAAGGAAAATAATCATGTATTTCGAAGCGGCAATGTAACTGTTAAGATTTTAACTTTAGTTATAGTGTTAACTATCTGTGCAATACTACACATTATATTTCCTTTAAATATACATTAAGTATTAATTTATTAAACATAAAAAATAGAAAGTAGAAAATAAAATAATCATTATTCAACTTAGCTTTAAAATGTTAATGAATATTTTTAGATATATATGTACAAAAATTAAAAAACATACATTAACACTATATAATTAAAGAAATATATTTTCTAGAAACTTTGAAAAGTTTTCACTATTCATTCTATAATTCTATGTTCAATTTTACTTCGATTGGATGTAATATTGATAATAGTTCACCTTCCTTTTTGCATAATTTCCACCAGAGCCTTAAAGAAAGAACTATTACTTCCATATTTTACTGAAGATTGATTCATTTTACTTTTTTTCTGCTCGTAACAAAGATGACTTCTTACTTATATAAGAAATAATTGTACTCCATTCTTCTCATTTTAGAAGTTTCGGTTTATTATTTTCAGGTGTTCCACTTTATGTGTGCCGATTGGAATATTTCATAAATGATAATAGGTCTCACAATCCACTAATCTTTTTCTACTCACATTTTATTATAAAACTAGTATAAAAGTTTGGCTCACATTTCCACTATCTTTTTTCTCTTTCCTCTCTCCTATTTTAAAATATCCAACAATCTTTTATCTTCTTTCTTTATTCATATTTCCTACTACCTAAGTCCATAAAAAATAGACAAATTATAAATGACATCGGTTTAATGCGCAATTGGTAAGTAAGAGAAGAAAGTAAAAGGTAGTGGAATCCGATTATGAGGTCCACGTTTAGAATGATGTTTAGGCTTTTAATATTACATAAAATAGTAAAATTAGTTTATTTTTTTGGATGGATAGTACTTAAACAACATTTATCTCTTTACTTAAACTCTTTAAAATAAGTTGTTTAACCTCTTTACTTAAACTCTTTAAAATAAAAGTGCATAAAATCATATATTACTATCCTATAATTGGATCATCTTCCATGATACTGACAGACTATATTGTGTAATAGAATAAGTAATAAAAGTAAAGTTTTATTGTAAAACAAACAAAGTGGAAAATTTCCTTTTTTTAAAAATCAATTTATCACTTTATTAGTGAGTGCAGTTACTTGAATCAAGAAACTAGTTAATCAATCTTAATTTCAAACCCATTCTCTCTCTGTCCCTGCAAACAAATCTTCGTTATAGTTTTTAGGTCATTGAAGGACGAGAAGTCTAGTGAGTTGTGCGCTTGCAAAAATCGATCTGAGCAACTGCTAGGTCGAGACACCACGCTTCTCCGAATTAACTGAATCACAGGGTCCAGTAACTAGAGGGATCGAATGGCGCTTCGGTCGTTGGGCACTCACGACTCTCCTTCAACAATTAAATTTCTTCAACCCGAATACTATGGATTAGTATAGGGAAGTGGAGTCGATCCCACAGAGATGGATTCGTAGGCTAGTATTGAGAGAATTTGGACAAAATGGCTGCTGCCACGCAAAAGGGGTTGAGATTTTAACTACTACTAGACCTAGGCACAAAACGTAAATACTAAACCGAAGAACAAGGACTCTTAAACCAAGTAACAGGTAGAAAAAGTTAAACAATTCCTAGACCGAGTACATAACTACCGATAACCACTAGACAAAGGAAATAAAAAGTGGGGACCATGAAAGCCAAGCCTGACAACGTACGGTAAAGCTGCAGCTAACAATCTTCATGCACTTTTCTAACTAATTCAGATTCGCAAATGGAGAAAACAGAGGAAATGCCTAGATTCAAACATAATAAACAGATTTGGTCGACGGAAACTTACAATAACTCGAAAATACGACAGATCTACGTAAACTAGGCAAAATGAAATGTAAATACGTAAACTAGGCATGGAAATCAAGTACTCCTTCTCAGATTACGTCGGACGCTTAATCCACTCCGGATCCAAGCCATCCGAACCCAACGAACAGCAAAACCAACGCCATAACTCCGATTTTCACAGATCTACTCCGATCTCAATCAATCATGAACAATCTGCAAACAAATCACAAACTCCAGCAAAACCCAACCTCCGATTCATCCAAAAAGCAGAACCATTCTTCAGATCCAAACAACAAGTATCGGCAATAAATCAGAACCAACTGCAAAAATAACTAACTCCGACAATCCTAACTCGAAATCAATCGAACTCAACCAGCAAACCAGAAATGAACACAATAGACATAAGCGAAAGTAAAATCTGAAATAAAACAGGAAATATTGGTTGTCAAAACAAAACCGAGCTTCGAACAGCGAAGCTCGGCGGAATCAGTGTAAATAGCAACGGAAATGTAAATTGTTTCTTCGCCCTTGAACTAGGACGGTGTTACAACCCTCGAACCATTGTCGGAAAGCTAAACGTGAACCACCAGTCGAGTGCTAACTGGAATCTCTCGCAAATTCAGAGTCAAGTGTGTGGAAAGGTGAATCGAGCAAGGAGCTGTTAGTGAGGCCTCCACCGAGAAGGTCCCTCCAGCCTGCATGCTTCTCCCTTTTATAGATGCGGACATAGCCTTCTAGAGTTTTCGTAGAAATCCCTATTCTACCCTTCAACTCCGAGGCTTCCTCCGTCTAGCAATTTTCTTCCAATTGTTCACCCTTTCGCCAGTTTCCTAGGACCATGCAAGCGTCCTCTTCTTTTCCTGGATCTGGCGAAAAACTTCACATACCTGACTTAATTCAATGCGTTAGACCCAGCAATTTCATGAAATGAACCCCTAGACCGATGCATGAAATTAGCCTTATCAGTCATCTGCAACGCTGTCTCTTATTCGTCTCTTAACTGTCTCTTAAATTACTATTCTTGAGCCCTACTGTACTTTTTTACTCCATCTCTTAACTAAGGGACGGAACCTGCAACCCTCCATCTCTTATCCGTCCCTTAACCGTCTCTTAAATTACTATTCATTCAATTTCATTTTTTATTTTTATTTCTAACAAATTCAATTAATAAAAATATACTTCATTAAATAAAATAAAATTACAACATAAAATTCGTAAAATCCTAAAAATATTAAAAATACATAATTTAATAATTTCCTCCTCCAATTTTTGCCCAAATGTGCTCCATTAGATCATCTTGGAGTTGGGCGTGGGCGGTAGAGTCACGTGTCCTTACTCGAATAGACAACCGTTCTTGTATAGATGGATGCACTCTACTGCGAGGCGGACTACTTGCGGTAGAGCTTCCGGGGGCTTCAGGGTCGAACCAATTTCTCGCCTCTAGTCCTTCGTCTTGGACAATCATGTTGTGCAAGATTATGCACGTATACATGATGTCGACCATACTCTCCATGAACCACGTACGAGCCGGGGCTTTGATTATGTTGAAGCGCGCTTGGAGAACCCCGAACGCCCTCTCCACATCCTTGCGAGCAGCCTCCTGCTTCTGCGCAAAAAGAGTCTGCTTTGCGTTCACAGGTCTGCTTCACGTCTTCACGAAGGTTGGCCACTTCGGGTAGATGTCGTCGGCAAGATTATACCCCATTTTATACCGCCGGTTGTTAGCGATGAAGTTGATGGCCGATGCTTTACCATCCAAAACTTCGGCGAAAAGATCGGATTGGTGGAGTACGTTTATGTCGTTGTTCGATCCGGGGACCCCGAAGTACGCATGTCAGATCCATAGCCGGTAGTCGGCAATGGCCTCGAGTATAACGGTGGGGTGGGTGTCTTTGTGGCCGCTAGTGTACGACCCCGTCCACGCCACAGGGCAATTCTTCCATTGCCAATGCATGCAATCGACGCTGACAAGCATCCCGGGGAATCCGTACACTTCTTCGTGAAGGTGGAGCAGAAACTGACAATCTGTCGTGCTTGGCCTCCGGAGAAATTCGTCGGTGAAGGCTGCCCGGACGCCTTTGCAGAATTGGATCAAGCACATTCTCCCAGTGCTTTCTCCAATGTGGAGGTATTCGTCGAACACATCCGCCGTTTGTCCAGTCGCAAGTTGACGGATTGCTGCAGTACATTTCTGCAGCGTCGTGTGGCTGGGACGGTGAACCTTTCTTGGAAGAACTCTTCCCGGGTTGCCAATGTATTTGCGATGTAGAGAAATAGCGGTTTCCGCATGCGGAAACGTATACGGAAGTAGGTATCTCCCCAAACTAGGTTATCGCTGAAGTAGTCGAGAACTAACCTTGCGGCGGCTTCCTCCCGGTTACTATGGATGTAAGTCCGGGAGCGTCTTTGGGGCGGCGCGGCTTCCTCCGCCTCCCGGCGTCGATCTTATTCAAGTGATTCTTCCATTATTCGACGCATTTGCTCATATGGATCTATTAGATCGATTAACTTTGGGGGAAGAATAAAAGAGTTGATTTGAGATGAAAATTGGAGTTCAAAGATAGATGATTTGAGAAAAATAGATGTGTGTTTGTGTGTGAAATAAGGATGAAATAGGAGTATTTATAGAGTAAAAAAATAATAAATAATAAAAAAAGCTGTCGAAAAACGGTAATATTACCGTTTTTCGAATTTTAACTTTATTTTTTTTTATTAAATTCAAATTTTTTTTAAAAAAAATGATTTATTGCGTCAACGTGACGAAACCCACTCGCGGGGCGACGAGTGAGCGTCACGCATGGCGCCGGAGCGCGCCACGTCGCGCACGCGCGCGTGGCGAGACGTCTCGCGGGCCGTCTCAGAGAGACGGGTGTCTTGGCGGGCTGGGGACGCGACGGGTCGCTGCAACGCGTCCCGCGCGCGTCTCGTCACGGAGGAACGGGCTTCGAGCCACCAGCGTAACGCGTCGCGGGTGACCTTACAGTAAGCACACATTCTCTCCTTCACACTGACTCCTTCGCATCGCCATGCCTTCCAATCCCTATTTCATAGTCTCAAATTTGGATCCTTTTCTGTCAATTTAGATCCCTCGCTGAATTCAGCAAATGCTGCTCGGATCCAATCAACCACCTTTCAACCCTAATTAATCCAATCAATTCAAAAATCAAAACCCCCACTCCGCCAAATCAATTCTTAAATTAACGACTAATCCAATCCCAATCCCAACCCCCCGTTAATTTCATTCATTATTTGGTGCCATGAAATCCTCGGGCCGATTCTTCACGATCGGGCTGGTCACGTCGTGGTACTCCTCCAACATTGGGGTTTTGCTGCTGAACAAGTATCTGTTGAGCAATTACGGCTTCCGGTACCCGATTTTCCTCACCATGTGCCACATGACGGCCTGCGCGCTGCTCAGCTACATCGCCATTGCGTGGATGAAGGTTGTGCCGATGCAGACCATAAGATCTAGGGTTCAGTTCATGAAGATCTCCGCCCTCAGCTTCATTTTCTGCACCTCCGTTGTCAGCGGCAACATTTCCCTCAAGTACTTGCCCGTCAGCTTCAATCAGGCCATCGGCGCCACCACCCCCTTCTTCACCGCCGTCTTCGCCTACATCATGACTTTCAAGAGGGAGGCCTGGTTGACTTACGTCACTTTGATTCCCGTCGTCACGGGAGTCATCATCGCCAGTGGGGTATCATATCATCGCCTTTCTCCTTTTTATTGTTTAATTTCTTCGCTTGCAATTTTGGTTTTGTATTGGTGAGGTGATATCGTTAATTGTTCGATTCATATAATGGAAAATGAGTTTTGTGGGGTTTATCTGTTAAAAAGAAGGGGTTTAATTGCAATTTGAATGGGCGCTCTTGTGTTAGTTCTAGTAACTTCTACGAATGGAATCATTCTTCTGTTGGAAAATTGAAATCAAACAGTTCTGATTAGTAAATCGTGTGTTATCTGATTTTGGTTCGACTTGTTTCTGTTAGGGTGAACCGAGTTTCCATTTATTTGGTTTTCTCATGTGTATCGGAGCTACAGCTGCAAGGGCACTGAAATCAGTAGTTCAGGGAATTTTGCTTTCCTCTGAAGGGTAAGCTTAGCTTCCCTTGTGTTTGAAGAGATCGTGCTGTTTATGTGGATTCTGAAGTTATTTCTTTTTTCATTGAAGGGAAAAATTGAATTCCATGAACCTGCTGCTGTACATGGCTCCTATAGCTGTTGTGTTACTACTTCCTGCTACACTTTTTATGGAGGAAAATGTTGTTGGTATCACAATAGCATTAGGTAGAGAAGATATCAAAATTATTTGGTTGCTGTTGTTCAAGTCTGCGCTGGCATATTTTGTAAATTTGACCAACTTTCTGGTCACAAAACACACCAGTGCTCTAACTCTTCAGGTATTTTTTGCTTCCTGTTCCATGGTACCCTTTCACTGATCTTTTACTATTGCATAGTATTCTTGTTATCAATTCTTAATAATTTTAAATTTTTGGTGAAAAGTAGCAAAGTCGTTCTTTCATTTTTCATAAAAGAGAAGATTGCATCTTTACCTATATGTAGATCATTTGGTTGCTAAATTATTGCATCCAATCCAAAAAGCTTTTCAGGGTGAACTACTGATATTTTGTTTGATAAAAGATTTAAACTTTTGACACTGGTGTTGGGAATACATAATTCTGGTTCATATTAGTCAGTGGGTGTGTGTCATTCTTAATTTATTTCATGAATATACTGGCATATGGAGAGCAGTTCAGTGGGTTCAAGTAAATGAAGTCTGTATTTCTGAGTGTGTGTGTGTGTGTGTGTATAACTAATAATTTCAGTGGTTTCAAGTAAATGAAGTCTGTATTTTCTGAGTAAGGTGTCCTCATATTGTTTCATTCATGTATCACTATCATAGTTTTGCTCTACTTGATTTTGTTTTGGAAGCTATCAATTTTCTGATTGTGGCAATACAAAGCTAAGAAGGATCCAAATTATCTTTTGTTGGAGAATCATGATCTTATATTGCACAATAGCTTGGCTATGTGAATATGAAATAATTGTTTGCAGACCCTCCAGCTAAAACTGACCAGTTGTTTCCATGATGAATATCAGGTGCTTGGAAATGCAAAAGGGGCCGTAGCAGTTGTAGTCTCCATATTGATCTTTAAGAACCCCGTCTCTGTAACGGGGATGCTTGGATACTCCCTTACTGTCCTTGGTGTTGTCCTCTATAGTGAAGCCAAGCAGCGTAGCAAATGAAAGCGGAAGTGTGACCATCAACAAAGTAATTTGACAGAGCTTGGCCACGGGACTACGTATTTTTGCCCACAGAGCCAAGGAGGATAGGGGGAGACAGAGGGTTTGACACATACCAGCAATCTGAGTGGTGGAGTAGAAGTTCGAATAAGTGACTCAAATGTCTTAATACTTCCCAATTTTGGCAACTCAAAGTAAGCTTACTTTTAGCTTATTCTTTTTGGGATCCATTTACATAGCCTGTGATTATAATTTTTTTACAATGTCAATTAACAATAGACAAACACAGAGATTATCAATTTGGCCATCCTTCATCAAGTGATATATGAGAAGATTATTAGCCAGTTTTGTTCTTGTGTACCTAGCCTTTGCCTCAAAACAATTTCATTCTTGTCAATGACTCAATTGGCAATTCTACTTTATTTTCCTTTTTTTGTGATCTTGAGCTATAATGTTTTGTAACTGTAATTTAACTGCCTGCTGCGGATTCCGATTTCAGAAAGGGAATAAACAATTAAACGAAAATCATTATTGTTACTATTCAAAAGTTTGAGAAGTTATTTCACATGGGCAATAGACAATTAGACTGCAAATATTTCAGGTTAAACTTCTAAACACCAAAGTTGTTTTTCATAGAATAAACGGTATTAAACAATATCTTAATCCAAATCAAACCTTGGAAACAAGCTCTTAACAGAGAAGAAAATGATGCAGTGTGGGAATAATATAAAGGAAGTTTGGCCATTGTGTATGAAACTTAAACATGGCATTAAGAACAGTCCCCTCAATTGTGTCGACAGCACCAGCAATGAATGCATTACACTCCTCAGTTGAGGTTATAGTTACCTCCACGTTTGCATGAATCGGAATCAAACAGAAATATGTCGAAAAACACACCTACACAAAGGCAAGCTCATTCCGGAGTAGTAAAAAACTGAACGTGCCTCGTGTTCAAGAGTCAGGAACCACAACAGTCGGGTGTTTCATTGATGCAGACTTGATCAAATGGTTATAGCTCCCTTTTTCTTTGAAGAGCTGTGAAAAATGGGGTTTGCAGTATAGGACGCCATCTAGGGCAGCATAGTTTGACGGATTTAGAGAGCATCCACCATGAGAACACTTGAAACACGACTTGTGATAACTCAGGCTTTCCACGGTCACCTGTAATGTAAGAATCGGTGAAATGAACGTATTGTATTATTAAAAAGAGTTGAATACAGATGCAACAAGAATATCTCAGGACCTCAAATGTGAACTAGAAGTAAAAGATTTAGCCACATAAAAACTTTTCAACTTCGATTTTGCCTCAGATGTCACTGTTACTGATGTTTAATCGGCATCCATACCTTCTCAAGTGGATAAGCTGTTTTGCCGCACGTTGCACATTTCTCTTGTGTCCCAGAGAACATGCCTGCAGCCTTGCTAGGTGATCTTGTCTGGAATTTCAGAAAAAAGTGGAAAAAGCATCATCAGATCACTTCTTAAGTTCTTAAAAGCAGAGTAAAAAAGATTGAAGGCCATATTTTGGAAATTTACCATCTCTGCTGTTAACTTCTCAGCTGACTTTGCAGCTGCAGATATTTACAATGGCACTAATTAAACAAATCAAAACAAAAATCTTTAACAGATACGGAGGAATTGGAGTGTTACGTGATTGAAAGTTCTTGGTGAAACTGCCAGTCTCCTTGAAAAGTTGCTCATAGTGGGGCTTGCAATAGAGAACACCCTCCATCGACGAATAACTGCTCAGCTGGGGTTTATACACGGATATCAGTATACATGATTAACGAACCTCAAGGGACCTTAGAAGAACACAAGGATCATCCCTTTTGAAGGAACCACATACTATTATCTTGATATCAAATTTTGTGCCCATTTGCTTTGTAATGAAATGTGCCTTGCATATGAAAGCAATTGGCATTATACCTAATTTTCGAATTGAACTGTGCCATTGCCTTGCACATGAAACGATGGGAACACTTCAATTAGAAAATTAGGTATAATGAGATGCAACAAATCACAATAAAACTCCCATATGCCAATACAAATATACAACAAACATATTCGTGAACAATAAAAGGGGCTTAATCACATCATTTAAGATAATTGTTAGCAGATAATCCAAATACAAACATGATAAATAGATTAAAACAAAAGATATCCACATTATTCTCATCAATTAAAAATCTGAATATAGAAAAAGGATGGCATGGATGTAGATCTTCGTATACAACTTCTTCCACAACCAAATCAGCAAAGAAGAGATATTTGCAACACAAAAGATATTTGATCTGAGAGAAAGAATAGATAAGAATGCAGCAACCTTGAGGGTTCCCTTGCAATGGGAGCATTTGAAGCAAGATTTATGATAACTAACTCCATCAGCAGATAGCAATTCCACGGGATACAGTCTTGTCACACGCCTTGCATTTCTGCTGTGTTCCAATAAACGACATCGCTCTTTCTATCAATAGATCTGAGGGATCACAACCTCACCACTTGCCAATCCCAATAATTAACTGCCAAAACCCCAAAATCAAGCAGTCATAGATCATAATAGCCGTTCTACAAGTTGAAGTAAAAAAAAAAAAGAAAATGGAGTGAATGTAAGAAAGCAATTGCATATATACCTAAAAAAAAATGAAAAGTGATAAAAGTTAAAAATCGGTGGATAAGACTCCCCACCTAGGCTTGAATCTGCATTTATTTGTGCAGCAACACGAGATCAGATGATGAAGAATAAGAGTATCCGTAAGGCGCACACTCCAATAGCCCCGCCTCTTTTTTGTGCATAGCCCCAATTTTATTGTCCATAGCCCCAAAAATTTGTTTCCGTCATTATGGTGGACACTTCCAATAGCTCTAAATTTTATAACTAATTTTTATTTTAATGTTTTAGTTTATTTTAAATCAATTATAATTAAAATTATCGGAATGTAAATAATTAGAAAACGAGATAATTGAGATCGAATATTCGTAAACAATTGGAACCCAATAAAAAAAAGTATAAATTTCTATCTCCAAAAACGGGCAATACCCCTCTTTCTCTCTCCAAAAGCGTGACTACCTACTCCTTCCTTCCTTCCTTCTCCAATCTCCCTCTCTCTTACTAAAAATTGTCAAAAATTTTTAAAAATAAAAATCGAAGGGGGCGGCCGGCGCGCCTATAGGCGCGGCGATCAGGGACCGGCGCGTCCTCGCACAAAACACGCCGAAGGGCTGTCCGACCCGGAAAATTCGTCCGCCTCGGGCAGACGTCCTCTACACTATAACTCGGCGGGGGGGCGGCGGCGGGAAGGGGGCAGCCTGCGTTCCTCCCCCATAGTGGACACCCTAATGAATACCTTGAGAGAGAGAGTAAATATCTATCTGCGCTGGGAACGCATTTGAAGAAAATATATGCTGTCGTTTTTTAATTAAAACTTAAAAGCGTAAAAAGAGGTTGATTAAAGTGATGGTGGTTTATTTAAGTCAGCAAAATATTTAACTATTACTCCTAAATCATAACTCGCAACTCATAAGAGCATCTGCATCGCTGGCTCGATGTTGTCTCGGTCTCGTCGAGACATAACTCGCAACTCATAAGAGCATCATCCGCATCGCTGACTCGATCCTGTCTCGGTCTCGTCACCCTCCTCTCGACGAGACCGAGACAGCATCGAGCCAGCGATGCGGATGCTCCGTCTCGTCCCGTATCCCTCCGCCGAGAGGAGGGTGGCGAGCTCCCGTGCGGTCGTGGGCCGCGAGTGGTCGTCGTTTATATCCGTTGAAAAAATGTTTTTTTTAAATTCCGAAAAAAATCGAAAATAAAAAAAAATCCACCAAAAATACTTGCGGTTTTTTTCCAATATTTTAATTTTTTTCTATTTTTTTAAGCTCTCAATCACTTTTATAAATATCAAATCATTCACACAAATTATCCACCATAAAAAAAACTCTCTATTCTCACTCAAACACTCTACATTCTTCATCTCAAAACATTATTCTTCTCTCAAATTTAATCTATTCATGGATCCATTTGAGCAAGTGCGTCGAATGATGGAAGAATCGCTAGAAGCAGATTGACGTAGGGAGGACGAGGAAGCTGCGGCGCGTCAAAAGCGACCCCGGAAATACATCTATCGTGACCGGGAGGAAGCTGCCGCAAGGTTGGCACGAGATTACTTTTGTGAGAACCCGGTATGGGGAGATACCTACTTCCGTCGCCGTTTCCGCAGCAGGCGGGAGCTATTTATGCATATCGCAAAAACATTGGCGGCCCGAGAAGAGTACTTCCAAGAAGGGTTCAACGCTATTGGCAGTCCCAGTCTCACGACGCTCCAGAAATGTAATGCAGCAATCCGTCACCTTGCTATTGGAAAAACGACGGATTTGTTCTACGAGTACCTGCACATTGGGGGACAGCACTAGGAGACTGTGTTTGATGAACTTCGGCAAAGGCGTACGGGCAGCCTTCACCGACGAATTTCTCCGGAAGCCAAGCACCGCAGATTGTCAGTTCCTGCTCCGACTTCACGAAATAGTGCACGGATTCCCCGGGATGCTTGGCAGCATCGATTGCATGCATTGGCAATAGAAGAATTGCCTTGTGGCATGGATGGGATTATACACGAGCGGCCACAAAGGCACCCACCCCACCGTTATACTCGAGGTCGTTGCCGACTACCGGCTATGGATTTGACATGCGTTTTTCGGGGTCCCCGGATCGAACAACGACATCAACGTGCTCAACCAATCCGACCTCTTCAACGAAGTTTTGAATGGTAAAGCGTCGGCCATCAACTTCACCGCTAACAACGGCCAGTATAAAATGGGGTACTATCTTGCCGACAACATCTATCCGAAGTGGCCAACCTTCGTGAAGACGTTCAACATGCCGAGAAACGAAAAACATGCTCTGTTTGCGCAGAAGCAAGAGGTTGCTCGCACGGATGTGGAGAGAGCGTTTAGGGTTTTACAAGCTCGATTCCACATTATCAAATCCCCGGCTCATACGTGGTTTATGGAGAATATAGTCGACATCATGTATACGTGCATAATCTTGCACAACATGATTGTCGCCGACGAATGACCTGAAGTGGGAAATTGGTTCGACCTTGAAACCCAAGGAGGCTCTACCGCAAGTAATCCGCCTCGCAGTGGAGTGCATCCTTCTTTGCAAGAGCGAATGTGTGTTCGGGCAAGGACACATGATTCTTTCGCCCATGCCCAACTCCAGGAGGATCTAATGGAGCTCATATGGGCAAAATTTGGCAACTGTTAGACGATCACCGCATCACTTTCCATGATTATGCGGTTTTCAATAAATAGTAATATTAGGATTTCAATTATGTATTTTTCGTATTTTTGGATGTTGTAATTTTCGTGGTTTTTAATGATTTTATGAATTATTAGTATTAATTTAATATTTCAATGAAATATTAATTGAATTTATTGGAAATAAAAATAAAAAATGAAATTGAATGAATAGTTAAGGGATGAGATAGTTAAAAGATTGAGGGTTGCAGGTCTCTTAATTAAGAGATGGGGTAAAAAGTGCAGCGAAGCCCATAAATAGTTAATGGATGAGATGGTATAGAGACGGTATTAAGACGGAGATGTGGATGGCCTAAGACACGGCATCTTATTAAAATTCACCATACCTCCATCCTCCATTATTAAAATTTCAGACCAAACAAAAGATATTCTTTTTTTACTATTTTAGTATGTTCTATAAAATTAATTTATTTATTATTTTTGAATTTTTTTTACCATACATTGTATTACTAATAAGATAAGTAATATATCTAATAATATTGCTTTAATTATTTTTTTCTTGCATATTTCATTAAAAGTCGTTTCATTCCTGAAGTTCTTAATTTTAGGGGAAATGGGAATATTGAATTATCACTAGTCCATCACTCTTATAATTTAGTACTCCCAATTATTTTTTAAAAAAATCATTAACTTAGTCTAGTTCTTATTTATTCTCCAACATAAACTTATACGGAGTACTTTGCAACTTCAAAAATTAGTAAAACCAGATCATAAATATAATATTATTCACAATTGTCGCGCAACGAAATATTCTATTGTGTATAAAATGTGACATGTATGCACGTAAGGTGTAGTAAAGTTAATTATCTTTATGACAAAAAGATGTTGACTTGATTCTATAAAACTAATCTATACTAATATAAGGGAGACTTATTTGGAAAATTTACAGATTTGGCCGGAAACGTTATGAAATTTGGCCATCTTAGCTTAAATTTTATTATCTTATTGTAAAATTTGTTTAATTTGGATCTTAGGACATTCACAGTGGGGCGGACGATAGGCCGCCTGATGCCTCGGACCCACCATCGTCTGCCATTGTAGGTGCGCGGACAATGGACGATGCGTCGTCCTCGCCCTAAGCTTAGTCCGCGCCATTGGCCGCCCACTGTGGGCGACGCGGACGATGCAAGACGTTTTTTTATTTTTAAACCTCGATTCTCATTCTATTTTTCATACGAACATTTCTTGCATCTCTCATTTCTCTCATCTCTCACATTTCTCCATCTCTCACAACCCAAAATGAACCACGACGACGACCGGAGTTCCTCGGAGGGCGGTAGTCCGACCTTGACTCAAGCCTTAAATGCAGCCGTTCAAGACGCAATGACGGAATGCTTAGCCGAAATGCAGCGTGAGGAGGCGGAGGCGGCGGAGCAGATCCCCAGGCCTATTCGACGTCGGACGTTTGTCCTCCGCGAACACGCAGCAGCTCACGAACGTCTAGTTGCAGAGTATTTTGCCGAGCAACCACGGTGGGGCCTGACAGTTTTCCGCCGCAGGTTTAGAAAGCCTCGTTACCTTTTTCTCAGCATTGTCCAGACGTTGGAGTCACGTGATGAATACTTCCAGTATCGGGAAGATGGCATCGGCAGACCCGGACTTACGCCGTTGCAGAAGTGCACAGTTGCACTCCGTCAGTTTGCCTACGGCACCACGGCGGACATGTTCGACGAGTACCTCCACGTCGGTGAGACAACAGGCCGCAAGCGCCTGAAGAGATTTTGTAGGGGAGTTGTGGAGGCTTACGGCGACACATATTTGCGACGGCCGACTGCTGTAGATTGCCAGACCCTGATGAAGATGCACGAGACGGCACACGGCTTTCTTGGGATGCTATGGAGCATCGACTGCACTGAGAGTGGAAGAATTGTCTGACGGCGTGGAGAGCCCAATTCACTAGTGGATACAAGGACAGCCACCCGACGATGATCATCGAAGTCGTCGCTGACCATCGCCTCTGGATCTGGCATGCTTACTTCGGTGTAGCCGAGTCGAACAACGACATCAACGTCCTCAACTCATCCACCCTCTTCACCGAGCAATGCAATGGCAACGGCCCGAGCATCGAGTTCACTGCCAACAGGCGCCAATACCACATGGGGTACTACTTGGCCGATGACATATACCCAAGGTGGCCTGTTTTTCTGAAGACGATCAGCTGCCCAATGGGTGAGAAGAGAGTTTTATTTGCGCAAAATCAGGAGGCAGCGCGGAAGGATGTGGAGCGGGCATTTGGTGTGCTCCGATCACGGTGGGCAATAGTGAAAGGGCTGGAGCACCTCTGGTTCAAGGAAGTCCTCGCGATGTCATGTATGCGTGCATAATCTTGCACAACATGATAGTCGAACACGAAGGTTGAAGCGTCACCGATTGGGCCGATGATGAAGGTGGGTCTATAATGTGAATATTAAGGGTTCAAGAAACATATGTTGCCCGGATTTGTTCTTGCAATAATATCCAATAACCCAAATAAGAAATATGACAATAAAAAGATGGAAAAGAAGAAGAAGATGATAAATGTTATGATTTAGATTCAAGCTCAAGAAAGAAAACTCAATGGCTACTTTCACAAACAAAAACCTAATGGCTCCACCAACTAGCAACATAAGAACTAGCAAGCATATCTTAATAAATAATCTAAACCCGGCAATAGATTAAATGCAACCACAAGAGATTTTGGATAAATCTTCAATCATGAAGATGGGTGCTCACAATAGAGTCTTTGTTCTTCAATAATATTCAAAGTCTGCTCACAAAAACCCTAGACATGAGTATTTATACAAGAGAAAAAAAAGTGCTAAATAAAATACACAAAAAGAGTCCACAAACACAAGTCGCGCAAAAAGCCCAGTCGGGCATTTTCCTCATGCAAAACGCTCGGTCGGGCGTTTTCCCGTTGCAAAATCGCCCGCCCGCGCGTTTCGTTCTGCATTGCGCGGCTTTCTTAAAACGACCATAGCTTCCTCATCCGGGATCCGATTGAGGAGTGCAAGATACTCACGCGAAGCTATTTCGACAATGAAGACAATGGTAGTCTTAGAAGAGGATTTGGACTTTATATTCAAAGGAAAATTCTGGTTTGAATCAGACCTCCAAATCCGGATTGGCTCCTTGCCATGTCCCCACCTTCTTCTCGGACCGCAATCAACTCATGGCCCTCGATGTCGTTGTATCCTATAATTGTGAATACCCGGATTCACATCAGTCTAGCTCCCCTCCAGCACGGCGACCCCGCCCCCCGCTCAAGGATTACCGACGGCCTTCAATGAGGTTCTATCTAGACAAGCCTTAATGCGCAACCAACAAGACCATGCTTAGCTCATGAACAACATGATTGAAGAAGTGTGAGCCCGTAACCGCCATCGC
Source organism: Salvia splendens (assembly GCF_004379255.2). Classification (NCBI taxonomy): domain Eukaryota; kingdom Viridiplantae; phylum Streptophyta; class Magnoliopsida; order Lamiales; family Lamiaceae; genus Salvia; species Salvia splendens. Next base: position 15,104,363 of record NC_056033.1, read on the forward strand.
TGAGTTTGCGTATTTTTTTAATTCGTATTGTAATGTATTAAATGAAATGAAGGTTTTTCCCAATTTTTGTAGTTATTTAAATATTCAAATAAAAGAAAATGCTTAAGGCGTGTCTTAGGGCGCCCCACTGCAGGTGGAAGGGTAGGAGGATAAAATGCTGACGTGGCGATGCATAGACCGGCTTTAGGGCACTCCGCTGGTGATGCCCTTATATCTGAGTAGTTTGTATGGACCGAAAATTCAAGGACATTGCTGCAACCTATTCACGCTAGCTTAGCATAGGCTTTATAAAAAACACCACTATTCTATGACAATGTATCTATTTATCTATTCTTCCAAAGCTGCTGCTCAGTTTCCAATGCATATTTAAAACCTATAATGAGTATCAACTTAAAAATATCTATGAAATTTGTGTTTTGTTTAAGGAAAATTAAATATAATAATACAATTATGAAATAATGTTGTTTTTTATCCATTATTTACTTCCTCTGCAATTTGTCCCTGAAAAAAAATTTATATAGTCAATGCGTGAACCAAAAAATCAGATGCCAAAAATGGCAGAAAGTAGGCATCATACTAACCCCAAAATTGTTTTCTCTAAAGAAAATGGAAAAAAAAGGAAAGTAATTAACTGAAATCTAGTTGCTTTATATTTAAAAGAATTTCAAGTTTAGAAATGTAAAAAAATATTTATATAATTTTTTTAGTACAGATAATCACATAAAATATGTGTCATTTTAAATATGATAAGCTAACCACCAACGATTAACATTTTAAAACTAACATCTTCAAAACAGTTTTAAGACTTTGATAGAATAAGCTTACGATGCAGAAAATTGCAGACAGTAGGTAATATATTAATCCCTATAATTCGAATAAAAAATCTTGTAGTGTCAAGATGTGTCAACCCTATATTCAGATACAAGAATTCACAGACAGTATGCAATATAGTGATCCCTAAAATTCGTATCTCTAAAGAAAATGGACAATCAGGACACTAATTAATAGAAATCTGGGTCCATTTAATTTAAAAGGTTTTGGAACCTAAGGAAGAAATTTTACCTTTTCTGGTGTTGGTGAGCATTTCGTCTCCGTTTTGCGGCATCTGTTTTTCCGTGGTCGTTTGTCCAGGCGTGAGTTTCGAGTAATTATGGTTCCGTTGCTGGACTGTGTTTGAGGCCGTGAGTTTGAGAGCAGGAGTGAAAAGTAAGTCGTAGACGACTTGGATTTCTCTAATTCTATCGGAGTAACGGCGAGATTTGAGAGATTTAGGGCTTCGTCGGAGAATTGGTGTTTGAGATGGTGAATTGACAGCACCTGAACACAGATCATGCGAACACAGGGTAGATTTCTTCGATTCTGTCGGAGAATGGCATAAAAGTTGGAGATCGATTTAGTTTTTTTTTTTATTTTGTGGTGTTTACGGAATTGGGGATGGTTTTAGGTTTGAACAATCGGTGAGAAGATGTAGAAGCTACCGATTTTGCGTTGTTTGAAGTCGGTGTCTCCGTTGCCGGTGACGTTTGTCGCGGTTAGCTGCGGAATCAGCGAGGTGGAGGAGAGGTAGGGTTTGAAATGCCGGCGCTAAGATGAAGTGCTGTGTTTTTTATTTTTTATATAATATGTTTTTAAATCATAATGTTTGTTGATTATATTCATTAAGAGCATCCACCATGGTAATAAGTCAACCATAGGCTAGCCACAAACTCCTCCTGCCACATCATTAGCACTAAAAACTCCTCATGCCACATCATCAGGACAAGCAACTGGACAAGCAATAGGCTAGCCACAATAAACAAAATTATAAAAGAACAAATAATTATCAATCACACAAAATACGAAATTAAATTTACGACACAGATACAAGAAAATTTGATAATAATAGTAAAATTAAAAAGAGTACATTAATTAAAAAAAATTACATTAATTTAAAAAAACCCCTTTTCCACACACGAGCCCCCACCTCCGCCTCACTCCTCGTGGCCGTCGCTGTCTGGGACCCCCAAATCTGCGGCATCTGAGCCCGCGTCTGAGCCCCCCAACTGTGCCGAGGCGGCATCCAAATCGACCCGCATACTCTCGAGCATTGAGTGAAGAAACCTCTTCTCCACGGGGTCAGTTGCCGCCCTCCATTCAGCTAAGATCTTGTGCATCTGAGCCCGCGTTTGTTGACGCGCGAAGAAGGCGAGCTCGGTTGGCGACTTGCCAACAGGGGGATGCCGACTGGACCTCCTGGGACCCTTGGGCGACTGCCCTCGCTACCCGTTGCGCCCGCCTTTGACCAACCGGGCGAGTGCGGCTAGTAAACGATGGAGGGGACGAGAACTCCTGAACATACTCGGGGAGGTCGTGGGAACCGCCGCTGCTGCCGCTGCCGCTGTAATCACCGGCATAGTTCAGTCGCTGCTTCTTCGGCCAGCCAGCATCGACACCTGCCTGAAACTTCTCAGAGTCCATCAGCACCTCATAGCAGTTCCAGTAGGTGAACTCCTTATAAAGCCCGGGCACGGGGAAGGCTTTCTCCGCTATCCTCCTATAGTCCTCGCCAGTTTGGCCACTGGTCTGCATGCGGAGGGCGTTGGTGTACAAGCCCAAAAATCGGGAGACTGCAGCCATGATTCGGTCCCACCCCTTCCGGCACTCCTCCCCGCTGTGTGGCCTCCCCTCCGGGCAAAATGCCTTGTAGGCTGCTGATATTTTAGCCCACAAGTTGACGATCCTCTGATTGTTCTAATGGAAGGGATCATCGCAAACACTCACCCAAGCCTTGGACAACGCGACGTTCTCCGCATTGGTCCACTTCCTCCGTGCCAGGCTGTCGTCATTAGCCGGCTGCAACGACTCGCCGACCACCCTTTTGCCCTTCCACTTGCCCTTCTTCTTCTTTGGTGCGCCCCGACCCCGCCCTACTCCCCCCCCCCCCCCCGTTTGAACGGGAGTGTTCGCATCCTCGAGATCTATCCCGAACTCCTCTAAGGAGAAAGTCTCACACCCAGTGAACTGCGTCTCCGATGCGGTCAATGTGTGCGAAGAAGCAGTCAAAAAATCAAGACTGGGGCGATAGACATGGTCCCCCCCTCCTCGGCGTCCCCTGCATCCCGGGTTGCATCCCCGGCTGCCACTCCGGCATCATCTGCATCCAAGGGTACATGTTGTAGTACCAGGCCATCGGACCCCATCCACCTCCCACGGGTACCGTGGGAGTTTGAGACCCGCTCGTCACTGGAGTAGACTCGTTGTTGTTCTCTGTTTTACTTTATTGCTCTTGTACAGAAATTAAGTGAGAGAGAAAACTCGTTAAAACAAGCGGTGCGAATGAAAATGACGTGCAAATAGCGTATATATAGTGTTTCGAAAAAAAAGTGCTGGCCGATCGCTCGCCGATGCCTACAATGGCGGTCAGCCGATCGGCGAGCGCATTGGCCAGCGCTCAAAAATCGGTGTGCGCTCGCCGAAATTCTTGCCGTTTTTCCGCTCGCCGCCTACAATGATTCGGCTAGCAGATCGGCCAGCGCCGGGAATCGGCTAGCCAGTCCGCTAGCCTCCATTGGAGATGCTCTAATCGTAAGTTTATGGAATATATATTGGGCTCCTTCATTTATGTTGTGTTGGGCGTTTTAAAAAATTAATTTTGTGTATTGGGCTGGTTTCAGATAAAGGAAATATTGGGCATCTCATTAGTTGTATGTGTGGGCTTCTCTTATGGAATATATTGGGCTCCATCATTTTTTTGAATAGGCTATTTCGAAAATCATTTTATATGTTGGGCCGGTTTCAGAAATCTGGAAATATTGGGCTTTTCAATTGTTTTCTGTATTGGCTAATATTAATCTCTTAACAATTTAATTATGTTATTTTTAATTATATTAAAATATTTGGCCTAGGTGTTCAACTTTTTCATTGCTGATTATTATTCTAAACTTTATCGTTGCTCATCATTATTCTAAATTTGGTCCAATATTGTAATTATAAATTATAGTTGATAGTATTTACTATTGTATTTTCGAAGTTTAATAGTAGTCGTGCAAGTTTTTTATTATTTTTCCCTAAATTGCACAAATTTTAAATATTTTATTGATTTACAAAATGTTATATTTAACTTTTTTTATTGTATTAATTATAATTTTTTTTCTTTGTGTAGTTGGTGTGGATGCATCCGTTCAATCTCCTATAATTACAAGTTATAGTGTTACTACTGATCAAAGTTTGGTTGGATTGAGTGAAAATAATTTGGATTTGTCAAGTTTGAAACAAGATGAAGGTATACGCTTTACACATTGTTCTATATATGGTTAATTTGTAATTAACAATTTTTTTTAATCATAAAAACCATTGTTATTCTCCTTTTTTTCAAAAAAATTGTTCTCCTTATTATTCAATTTTTTTTTTTGAAAATTGTTTGGCCCGTGCATAGCACGGATGTTAACACTAGTTTTAATTAAAAGAAACACTGCACCCCACGGACACCACACTCAGCCGCTTCTTCGAATTCCCCCCTCTTCCATGACATATCTATTGTCATGTGATACGTTTATGTTTAATAACTTTGATAAATACTATTCCCTCATTTCCATAATAGTAGAGACCTTTTTTTTGCATGAAGATTATGAAAGATGTGTGTAGTGTAACTAATAAAAAGATAATAAAGTATAAGAGGGGAAAAAGTAGAGGGATGAAAGTAAGAGAGATAGAAAAGTTTACTGAAAATAGAAATGATTCTTCTAGAATGTTCAAAATGAAAAAAATGACTATATTATTGTAGAATGAAGGAAGTATTATGTCACTAGTGTCGAGTACTATACTACTATTTAATAATCCTTCCGTTACCCAAAAAGGTCTAATTAGTGCGACATAAGTTTTAATAAAATTTTCGGTGTATTGTGAATGGAAAAGAGTATTATTGGTATAGATTTGGATAATGATTAGTGTTAAAAAGTGATAATGAGCTAAGAAAGTGGTGGACCATATTGATATAAGTTATTACTAATAAATTGATGTATTGGGTTAATACTAGATGTTGTGGGGATGCAAAAAAAAGACAAGATTATTCAGCTGATCTTATTGCAGCTCCTATTGTTTCACTCTTTCAACCTTTAGTGTATAGATTCTCGAAATGGTCTTCAACTTTGGTGAAGCTTGCTTGTACATAATTCTTCTTCAATCCTTCATGACATGATTATACTGTTTCTGGAATACTATTTGATTGCTTCAATTAAACATGATAGTTATTGGAAGCACTCTTCCAGCTCATTAAAAGTACAAGATTTTTCTGGCAACACTTCAAAACATATGCATTCCTCACAAGTGATAAATAAAATAATAGTAATACACAACAACATACTTATTTGTGTATCCTCAGTGAAATATATGAACACTATTATATACGTATATATGCTATTGATATGAAGAAATGGTATTTATTTTGCTTACTTCTGATTTTCAGCATGACCTTTAGCACCATGTCCCAAAATAGGATATGGAAGTTTGAATATGCGATCTCCCAAACAAGGGCCCCTAAGACTATCCATCTGGCTGCTAATCACACCTTTCACTCGGAACCCCTCTTGATGCAGCTTACTCCTCTCTCTTGATAAAAATTCTTCATAATCTATGTGCATTTCATTATCCTTTCTGCTAGCCAAGAATCAAAACAGATTTCAGGATCAGCCATATAAATTCTTTCAGCATAAAATAGCACATATATGCTAGGCAATAATATATCAGCATTATAAAGCATCACATGGGCAGAGCAGAGCAGTCATGGATGCTTGTATTTAACCACCCTGTTCGTAGAAAATTAGTTTCATGATACTATAATGGCAATAGTTGACTGAATCTTGTTAAACTTTCTACTTAGTATAAGGCCATACGTGGTATAAATTTCATATGACAACGTTATCCAGCAACTGAACTACCTGTTCTCTCACACACTGCTTACTTCAGATGTTCTATAGTTTACTTCTGATTCCAGCAGAGGTCTTTCACCATCTTACAGCACAATTTACTAGACATACATGCATGTTTTAGCTTTGATAGGATACGCTTATGCCCAGATTTTCTTGACCACTACTTAAACAACTAGAGACCAAAACACGGAGTGAACCAAAACGCCATACTATAAGGGTTTAGTACACTATAAGAGCATTTCAGATCACTTAAAGACGTTTAGTTCATAACACGGATTCGAAAATATGGAGTGGACCAAAACGCCACTATAGTGAACTCCGTGTTTTCAAAATCCATCCAAAATCATCCTTCCATTTTTTGATCTAATGGTTGAGATTTGGTCTCTAGTAATGCATTAAGAATTAAAGTACACTTAGTTAAACCAGCTAACAGCACTCTGAACTCCGAATGACATAGGTGCAATTAGACATGCCCACGGTTCGTAAACCGGCGGTTCCGGTTCGGAACCGCCGGTTCCGGTTTCGAGAAATGTGGAACCGGAACCGAACCGTGAGGCTATTTTACGATTTCGGTTTCGGTTCAAAAACCGGCGGTTCCAGTTCCGGTTCCGAACCGCCAGTTTTCCGGCGGTTTTTTACGGTTTTTCACGGTTCTGAACCGCCGGTTTCCGGTTTTTCGCAGTTCCGGCTAGATTTCACGGTTTTCCGACGGTTTTTCACGGTTCCTGTTTGGAACCGTCCAGAACCGGCGGTTCCGGCACGGTTTCGGTTCGTATAATTTGGAACCGGAACCGGCCCGCGGTTCAAAATATGGCGGTTCCGGTTCAAGAAAAAAGTCACGGTTCCGGTTCGGAACCGGCGGTTACGGTTCCGCGGTTAACCGCCGGAACCGAAAACCTTGGGCATCTCTAGGTGCACTAAAGTGTATAATGGCGCACTATGTTTACTGGAAATAAAGATCAATTAGTAGAATATGATATAAGACCATTGATATATTATTTGATTTTAATGAATGGAGGACTAGGTGTTGTTTTCAGCTTCTTTTTTGCTGTGAACTACTATTAAGGGTGTCTAGCATAATTATCAATTACAAGGTGTCTCATTGTCTTCTTGATTATCTTAACTTTAAATTTTGATATCTGCATAAATTCTTCATAATAAGCAGATTTTCTTCAAGAGATAAAAATTCAGATTTTCTTCAAAGCTTTTATAGTTGAACCCTAGTCCATGTGGCCCTTACTTAATGCATATGCCTACTTTATTTACAAAATATATTAAGATATTTGCATGTAATTAAGACTGAGTTACCTCATGACGAGTGATGACCAACCATGACATCCCACAGACGCAAGATACTCCACAGTATCATTTCGCAGTTTCTGAGGTTTACGTGATAACAAAATCAATGGCCACTGTCCAGCTTGAAGTTTAAGGTACAACTTCAGGGCAAAAAAGTGCCTCCAATATTTTGCATCCCTACTGCTGTCATGCAAGACATCTTTGTTGATCCTGTGTCACAAAGAGAAAAGTAATTGAGAAATTCTTGTCCTGCAATAATAGTCCGCACAACACATCTGGCTATTTATTTGACCTAAGCTGTATTTCTACTTGTAGAGCCTGTATAGTGCCCCTTAATATGAGAACAGGTTATTATCGCATCTATGCAGTAACACAACCAATAAAAACTTTTTTTTTATTTCATTTTGATAACCAAACTGTGGTCGGCGACTACTGAGAAAGATCCACAAAGCATAACTAAATGGAACTTATCATTGCATTAACTAAATAAGCTATAACAGAACAGTGAGCTAGAAGGAATTACCAGTACATAAACTGATTAACATACATAGTTTCTGAAGACAAGAAATCATCTGCATCCATTAATACAACATCGCGACCATCACCTTGTGGTTTAATGCTACTAAAGAACTCCTCAGCAATTGTAAATACAATATTCAAATCTTTCTTGTATTGACCTTCCTTGACATACTGTGCATTAATATCATGGCAAATTTCTGGAAAAATATCCTCATTCAAGCTGTTCAGCTCTGCATGAAGAGCCAAATTCCAGCAATAATCATAACTGGGTGTTTTTCTGTTCATCTCTAGAACTCCAGAATTCTGACGTTCACACGAATTTAACATCACAGTCAATGCTACCAATAATGAGAAGAGTGATATCCCAACTGTAACAAGTCCAGAAACAAAAACAGTAGCTGCAAAAGATGACATGTAAATTCCTGCCTCACTGGTGTAACGGCTTCCTGTTTCTGTAACAACCCAGTCGTATACTGATTAGAAGATCATTTATGTAAAGACCAAAGAAGTCACTAGGTAAACATAGGCATTACTAAGAAGCTATAATCTAATAAACACTTCAAAGTAGATAACTAAAACTTCAACTTTATCCTACAAATTTTATAATAAGAATTTACTGAGCCTCATCATGTTCATAAAATTCCATAACATGAATGGTCTTAGATTAATAAACACATTGCTATTTGCATTAGGCAGGCTACTAGAAAATATGACAATGACAAAGATTAACACCTGAACCCTCTCCAGCCAATATACTTTGAGTGGAGTATTCCTGCTCCATTTGATGTCCATAAGCAGACATTCCTTGTGATTGCTCTCTTTCAATTTGTAGGACAAGTTTAGTTCATCAAATCTATCTCATTCCTTGAGAATACATAGCTCATCTGCATCAGATGTAAGAAGAAAAACACATTTAACTCACATGCCTGACATTAAACAAGCATATAGCATAGTTCAGACACAATAGAACTTGGAAGTAACTTCAAAACAACCAACAAGCTTTGAATATGACATATCTTGGAAAGTCTGGCTTGGTTTGGTAAATTCTTCTAAAAAGTGCTTTAGGGTAGAGATTATTTGGATACAAGTAATCTTTGTTTTGCTTTTGGGCAGACATTTTTTTTCACAATTTCAGTGATAGCTTCACTTTTAGAACTTTTAACCAATGCATAAGCTAACCTCTTGATGTAACATATTCCAAAACTATGAACTAGACAGTCAGTATCTATGTACCCTTTTTTCAAGTATACAAACTGCTAATCCACAAATTTCAGAATCATCATCCAACATAAGCCATTGAAAAATAAACCACACAGCCAATAAATAAATAAACCACACTGCAATTTAAACTGCTAATCGATCTCCAAAAGATTGAACTAACTCCACATATTCGGAGCGATCACAATAATTTACTAACTTGCAGGATGATGCGAATCAATGAATCATATGGCCTTTCCAATAAGGTAGAACGGAGAAGCTTAAGAGCCGATGAGTTGAAATCAAAATTCGAACTGAAAGCGTAGACCGAATAGAAGCAGCACAAGTGATGCAGAGAATGAAATTGATTATACATACCTGAGATAGATACTGATGAGGAGTGGGATCAATGAAGGAGAATGAGAATTCGCCATTTCCGGCGTTAATTGAACAGATTTGATTCGAACTTGGTAGCTGTGATGTGGTGAATCGGATTGGATTGTCAAAACCACATTCCTCGGTTACATTTTCCAACTCCATTTCAATCCAGATAAATTTTGCTTTATCCCAAATATAAACTGAGTTTTATAAAAATATCACCAATATAATAAAATATATTCAAATATAAAAATTATTTACATTTTGAAATTTATAATAATATTATGCACATCAGCACATGTGACACAAGTAGAACATCAATTTTATGCAAAATTATAAAATTTAAGTACAATAATAGTAAATAAACAAGCCAAATTATAAACTAAGAATATAAAATTAGAAAGATAATTCAAATAATGATATGAGCTTTTCTATTGTTAAAAAATGCTCAACGTTTCCTTTTTATATTCTTGTATGTGTATTCTAAGGACGTGTTCGGACAACCAGAATACCCTCTGCGAGTCCAAAAATGAAACACATGTGACCCATGGCCTCACTATATTTTCAATATGCCAAAATAATTGGATCTGACATTTTCTTCCACATATTTTTTTTCTCAACTCTAATCATTTCTAGAAAAAAAAGGAAGAAAAGATAGATTTTATTTATGTATTTTTATTTCCTGTATGTAGTCGTATTCGATTAACCCTACCTAAAGAATTGTACGTATACTATAGTAGAAACTTGTACGATAAAATTAAATGAAGTGAGCCAAATTACTTTTAATTTTAGTTAATACATATAAAATCGAAGAATAAGATATTTGCATCACTAATAAAGGTAAAAATGAAAACGTTGACATCATTTCACCATAAAAATATGAAACGGGATGCTTATTTAGAAATAAATTTTCTTTACCAAAAAAAAGAAATAAGTTTCACACTAAAACGAAACACACACGTGAAAACAAATTAAACAAATTAAGCAAATTAAAAACCAATAGGTTTAAACAATAAAAATGTAATGATACTATGAACTAGCATCTATAATATCTAACTTGGAACAGTTAATATTTACCCGTGCAATATTATTTGGAATTAAAATTCAAGCATGTTGCGATTAATCAATATACATGGCCCAATATCACATTTCATCAAAATATACAAAATACATTTCATTATCGAGACAAAAGATAGACATCTAAATCAAATTGCAGGATGCAAACAAAAGGATGATGCATATACCCAATCTCTTAAAATTATTGTTATCATAAATACTTCAGCCACCCATTTAGGGATGATATATATTGAGCATATGTTAAGGAACTAAATCCCTAACGTTCGGTAGAACGGAGAACAACTATGAAGAGATAAATCTGACGCCCGTGAGGGTTGGCGGAGGAAGAATCTGGGTGGCTGTGCGCGGGTTCCAACCCGTCGGGCAGCAACTGCAGATCAAATATACGTCCCGACTGTGCGCGGTGAGATTCCGTCGAGCAGCAGGGGGCGTAGGGATTAAGAATTCAACGTATTATGCAAGGGACTTGGCCAAAATCATATATTCATTGAATGATTAAAATGATAACATCCTCTCCTATTTATAATACTAGAATACTACTACCCTAACTTATTGAATAAGAAAACAAAGATATGGAAAATATACTATGAATCAAAAAGATAACTAAATAAAAGATATGGAAGATATGGGAAGATATGGCAACGTCTCGTATCAACTCCCCCACGGTTAAAATCCACCTTGTCCTCAAGGTGGGAACCATGAAGCAACGAAGAGTTGAAAGAAGAAGCTTTGGCGATTTATCTCCTCCGGGATCAAATGTAAATGTGCACGGTCGCTGTATTCGAGCCAATGCAGATCCATTGTCGTCAACTACCGAATCGCATGTAAATTTCCTTTTATCAACATAAAGTGAATCCTTGGAAAATTTTCTCAACAATACACTTCCCACGGCAAATCCAATTCTCACCACAATCCTTGTCATTGAGCATGAGATAGCAGCAGGCAACGAAGGTTGCTGCGGGACAGCAGAATGGTCATAATTTTCCTCCTCATTGAAAGGCTCGTCCTCTATCTTGAGTCTCGCACGTGGTAGGCCTGGCAACTCGTTTAATTGGTCCTCGGGTGCAAGGTTTAAATCCAACGACCCGATTGCTTTGGACTTAGCTCCAAGAGTCTTCCCAAAGAAGAGAGTTCTACCCATCTCATCTACTGGCTCCTTTGTTGTTGCTCTAATGTCATTGTCATCTGCGTGATCAATCTTCGAACATGTAATGGGCAGTCTTTTGTGATCCACTTCCTTATTAACACCCGCCTCCCCATACGACGTCAAATATGGCCTAATATCAGACCCAGTTGTTCGTTTTCCTTCAGAAACAGCTGCCTCAACAGAATATAAGACGTGTCGGGAATCAGCGGCTTCCATTGTGTACTGTCCTGATGGGTCCCAACAAGAATATTGTCGCGGTGTTGGCGACGGCTGTTCATAAGGGGGCACATCGTAAGGCTGTTCATGGGTCGCACTTCCCCGTGATTGGCGCTGGTCGGGAGTGTCCCAACAAGTAGGCATGCGGGTATGCACAAGCGTCGGTTGTTGAAACGGTAAAGGCGTGTACTGTGGCGGTGGCTCTGGCAGCGGAGGAGCGCGAATCTCTTCAACACGATGACCTTGCGTTCGGAATGGCGCATCCCAACAGGTTGGTTGACGCCTGGGCGGTGGTCTATACGTTGCTCTTGACGCCTCCAATTTTGTCAAACGCCGATCAATTTCTTCAAAACGTGATTCCATCCTGGAGGTAGCGGTATCCAATAGGTCGATCAATTGTTCATAATGCCCCATTTTGGTGTTGTGTGGTGGCTGCCTGTAGGTGTGCTGATGTGGCATCTCGAGTCGAGAAGGCAGTTCTCGGAGATGTGGTGGCTTTGGTGGATCATAGGGTTGGAAATCCATGAGTCTTCGGTTACTGGGAGGATCCCAATTGGTGGGGCGGCAGGTCTGGACCGACTCCATATGGTGAGGTGGTCGGGATAGCTGCTGCCGATCCAGGATGTATTGTGCACTGCGCCCAACTCCAGAGTAGCTGCGTGACACATGGTTGTGGTCGAATTGGCGATGATAGTTGTAGGACATGATAATTGAACTCGGAGGATGAGATCACTTCGACGCGGCGCGCGGGAATCCTTCCCGTCAGGCGTTGGAGAAGTAAGGTTGTCCAACAGCTAGAGCTCGGCAGACAGACTGGGCTCGACAACCAAAGCAGTTGCTGTGCGCAGAATGTTTTCCGTCGGACAGCGGTGTAGCTTCGGTTCGAGATGGTGGGAGGGTGAGCTCTCAATGAAAGCACCAGTTGTTAAGGACCTAAATCCCTAATGTTCGGTAGAACGGAGAACAACTATGAAGAGATAAATCCGACGCCCGTGAGGGTCGGCGGAGGAAGAATCTGGGTGGCTGTGTGCGGGTTCCAACCCGTCGAGCAGCAACTGCAGATCAAATATACGACCAGGCTGTGCGCGGTGAGATTCCGTCGGGCAGCAGGGGGCGTAGGGATTAAGAATTCAACGTATTATGCAAGGGACTTGGCCAAAATCATATATTCATTGAATGATTAAAATGATAACATCATCTCCTATTTATAAAACTAGAATACGACTACCCTAACTTATTGAATAAGAAAACAAAGATATGGAAACGATACTATGAATAAAAAAGATAACTAAATAAAAGATATAGAAGATATGAGAAGATATGGCAACGTCTCGTATCAGCATACCTGATACTGTGATAAAAATTTAGCATAACTCATATATGTAATGTAGCCCTGTCCAAATATATCTATAAGGTGGAACACATTTAGAGGTTATATATATATTTTATTTCTTTAGATCTTTCTATAAATTTTTGGTTAATTAGGTTCTTATACTAACCGATTTTTTTGTATTATATTCCTTTATAATTTTTATTCATTATAGGTCTTATACAAAAAATTTAGTTTAAGAAATTTTTACACTTTTATTTTTAATTTAGTTGGATCTTTATTTAATTGACTTAAAAATTTAATTAACTTTTATTGTCTAAATTAAATTTATTTATTTATTCTTTTTCTTATTTGTTTTAAATTTAACTCAGTTGCAATATCAGCTAAAAAATATTAGAAGATGAAAAACATATAAGTTGATAGAGGGCAATATTAATAAACTTTTCATTTTCCTAATGATTCTTGAGTCAATATTGAAATCGAATTAATTTCAAAATAAATATGAAAACAAATAAATAAATTTAATTAGCATAAGAAAAGTTAACTAAATTCTAAATTCTGTTAAATAAAAGATCGAACTAAATTAAAGATAAAGAGTATAAAAACCTCTTAAATCAAAATGGATTAGGTGACACGCTCTATCAATCTTGTAGTTATTGTTTGGATATCTTAATTGTGTTTTGAATAAACTGAAGTAGTGAAATCATATCCCTGGAATTCTCGTACCTCCTTTGATTTCAACAATTGTTTACTTGTTTTTCGTTACTTTAATATGTTTACTTGTTTAATTCAAGTTAATACGAATCCCAAACTTATGTTTCTCCAAATAATATATGAGACTGAGTATGCGGTACTCAATCTGTAATTTTATTCATCATATTCGATATCTAGTATTAGCATTTAGCTATATTAGATCTTTGTGTACTTGCAATTATTGTTAGTGCTAATAAAAAATGTATAAATGTTATGTGGATTGTTAAAAAATAATCTAAATAAAAAAAGTTAAGACAAATTTAATATTTCGAGGTATTTTATATTTTTAAGAAAAGTCATCTGCGAGATTTTGAAATTGTGCGGCTCAGTTTGGTCACTGATAGCATGTACTCCCTCCGTTCCATAGTAATGGGGGCATTTCTTTTCGGCAAGGAGATTAAAAAAATTGGGTTAGGTGAGTTAAGTAAGAGCATTAGCAATGGGGCACCCTTAGGCGCGCCCTATGCACCGCCACGTCATCATTTTTATCCTCATATCCTCCCACCTGCAATGGGGCGCCCTAAGGCGCGCCATATGCATTTTCTTTTATTTGAATATTTAAATAACTACAAAAATTGGGAAAAAACTTCATTTCATATATAAAAATTAATATATTACAATACGAATTAAAAAAATACGCAAACTCAGAGATCGTTCATGAGCTGAGCATGGTCCTGTTGGTTGCGCATTGAGGCCTGTCTAGATAGAACCTCATTGAAGCCCGTCGATAATCCTCTAGCTGTGGGCGCAGTCGTCGTGCCGGACGAGCTAGATGCACCTTCATCATCGTTCCAGTCGGTGATGCTCCTACCTTCATGCTCGACTACCATGTTGTACATGATTATGCACGCATACATGACATTGGCGATGACTTCCTTGAACCAGAGACGAGCCGGCCCTTTCACTATTGCCCACCATGCTTGGAGCACACCAAATGCCCGCTCGACATCCTTCTGCGCCGCCTCCTGCTTGTGTGCAAATAAAACCATCTTCTCACCAATTGGGCAGCTGATCGTCTTCACAAAAACAGGCCACCGTGGGTATATGCCATCGGCCAAGTAGTACCCCATGTGGTATTGACGCCTGTTGGCAGTGAACTCGATGGCCGGGCCATTGCCATTGCATTGCTCGGTGAAGAGGGTGGATGGGTTGAGGACGTTGATGTTGTTGTTCGACCCGAATACACCGAAGTAAGCATGCCAGATCCAGAGCCGATAGTCAGCGAGGGCTTCGAGGATCATCGTCGGGTGGCTGCCCTTGTATCCACTAGTGAATTGGCCTCTCCACGCCTTCGGACAATTCTTCCACTCCCAGTGCATACAGTCGATGCTCCCTAGCATCCCAGGAAAGCCGTGCACCATCTCGTGCATCTTCATCAGGCCCTGACAATCAACAGCAGTCGGCCTGCGCAAATTTGTGTCCCCGTAGGCCTCCACAATTCCCCTACAAAATCTCTTCAGGCACTCCCGGCCTGTTGTCTCCCCGACGTGGAGGTACTCGTCGAAAATGTTGTCGTGGTGCCGTAGGCCAACTGACGGAGTGCAGCCGTGCAATTTTGCAATGGTGTAAGGCCGGGTCTGCCGACGCCATCTTCCCGACACGTCATGTATTCATCACGTGACTCCAACGTCCGGACAATGCTGAAAAAAAGGTAACGCGGCATTCTAAACCGGCGGCGGAAAACAGTCGGGCCCCACCGTGGTTGCTCGGCAAAATAGTTTGCAACCAGACGTTGGTGAGCTGCCGCGTGGTCGCGTCGGACAACCGTCCGACGTCGAATAGGCCTGTGGATCCGCTCCGCAGCCACCTCCTCGCGTTGCAGTTCGGCTAAGCATTCCGCCATGGCCTCTTCAACGGCTGCATCTAAGGCATCCCCGGTGGGACTACCTTCCTCCGAGGAACTAGTGATGTCGTCGTTGTGGTTCATTTTGGTATGTAAGAGAGGTAGAAATGTGAGAGATGAGAGAAATGAGAGAGGCGAGATGTTCATATGAACAAGTGAATGAGAAACGAGGTTTAAATAGACAAGATTCGAAAAAAAAAATAAAAAACGCGTGCCATCGTCCGCGGAGCCCACAATGGTGCCCGATGGCGCGGACGATAGCCTATCGTCCGCGCTTCTTCCGCGCCCGAAGCTTAGGGCGTGGGCGTAGGGCGTTCCATCGTCCGGGCACCCACAATAGAGCCATCGGGCGCGCCCGAGGACGATGGCACGCACGATGCGTGCCATCGGGCGCCCCATTGTGGGTGCTCTAAAGGGAGAATAAAGTGGAAAATGAAAAAGGTAGAGAAATGAAGAGAGAACAAAGTAAGAGAGAGTAAAGTAGGTGTGGAGAAATGTGTTGTCTTTTACTTAAAAGGGAAATGACTTTATTACTATGTAATGTACCAAAATGACAAAATGACTCTATTACTATGGAACGAAGAGAAAATGAACTGTATTTTGTAGGTCCGTATGATTAAAGTGAATTCAAATTTTATATCAAAACTAAGGTCTAAGTGTGACTCATTAGATTAAAAATAGATGATGTAGATCTAGGTTATCAATGTTCATTATATACACGTGAATTAGGCTGGTCAAATTGGGTATCCGATCCCGAATTTCCCAAAATCTAATACCCGATATTCGATCCGAAAATAATTTCGGGTACTCGGATACCCGAATCGGGTATCCAGTACCGATTTCAAATTTCTATTTTATTATTTTTAAAGAAAATTAACGACGAACTCTAAGAAATATATACTTTTAGTTCGGATTCGATACAAACTTAAACTAGTTCGAATTTAAGAGGAAAAAACTACTAAAAAAATTTTGAAAACAAAAATTCATAAGTTATACTCCATCCGTCCCATAAAAATATGGGCAGATGAGATGACATGAGAATTAAGAAAAAATTGGTAAAGTAAGAGAGATGTGGAGAATGGTATGGTAAAGTAAGAGAGAGGAGGAAAATGATAGTTAAAGTAGAGTTAGTGGATAGTGGGACCTACAATATTAAATTAATATAACTTTCCAAAAATGGAATGCACATATTTTTGTGAAACGGATGAAAATGGAAAGTGCACATATTTTTATGGGACGGAGGAAGTAACATTCATCATTCATCCATAATAAACATCACAATTCATACATTAACCCTAAATGTGACTTGAGAGTGAAGAGTTTTGGGAGTATATTTAATTATTTAATTTTTTTTAAATAATAGAATAAATACATAATTTATTAAATTCTTAAAAAATCGGATAATTCAGATAATTTGGATATACCCGATCGGGTATTGAGTTATCGGGTTATTGGGTATCCAATTACCTGATATTTAGGATTTGGCTATCAGGTATCCAATACTCGATATTTCGGGTTCGGATATCGGGTATTGGATACTCGATATCCATTTTGACAGTCCTGTCGTGAATATATAGCATTTGGGGTTAAAATAACCCGACTGAAAATTGCATTTAATATACATATACAATTTGAAAGAAAACACATTTTACCTATTACAATTTTTTGGGCATTAGGGTATCCACTATGGGACCGCCGCGCCTATAGGCCCGGCGGGGGCGATCCCGGGGCGGATTATAGTGTAGGCGACGTCCGCCCCGGGGCAGATGAGAAACTGGGGGCGGACGGCCATTCGGCGAAACCGGGGCAAGGACGCGCCGGTCGGCCTTTCGCCGCGCCTATAGGTGCGCCGGTGATAGGCGCACCGGCGCCCCTCGAATTTTTAATTTTTTTTAAAAAATTAACTCTATAAATACCACTCCTCCACCACCCATTTTTTCACCATTTTAGCACACTCTCCCTTCATTCACTATCTACACTTTCACTCTCTAAAAATGCACGGTGGAGACGACGAATCACCCGACTCGCAGGAATCGGGCTATGGCGGCAATTCTTCACAGCCGTCGGGCGGCTATCCTTCACAGCCGTCAGGATATGGAGGCTATCCTTCTCAGCCGTCTGGATATGGCGCCTATCCTTCTCAGCCCTCGGGATATGGAGGGTCTCCGTCCCAGTCGTGGATTTGGAGTCAATCTCCCCCGCCGTGGGCATCGTGTCCAAACCTTCCTCCATCTCAGTCATGGAGGTCTTCTCCAATGCCCCAACCTTTTCCGCGGAATCTAAGTCGCTCAGCGTTCTGAGATTACAGACCCAACCTCGACGAGCTTAACCAGCCGCATCCGGAGTCCTCTTTCCTATCCAGCCAATCTTCTTACACCGAAGCAGATCAAGACGCTCTGGAGACCATGATGGGTCTGCTCAGTTCCGGCATCCCGGATACGCCTGCAGTACGGGTGGAAACGCCCGTTCCGACCCGAAGCAGTGCCGGGGGCAGTGGCGGTGGCTCGGGCAGCGCCGGTGGCGGCTCGGGCAAAGGCGTCGGCAGTGGCACTGGCGGTGGCGAGGGCAGCGGCGTCGGCAGTGGTGGTGGCGAGGGCTCCAAACGGGGCAAGCTCTACACCAAAGCAGAGTCCATTGCCGTGGCGAGAGCGTGTGATGCCATCACATCGGACCCCATATTGGGCACCGATCAGACCGAGGGGAGCTTTTGGAGGCGCGTCCTGATGGCATACAACGAGTTCAAACCTGCCGGCACTCGAGAGCGCGACCCAGAACAGATCCGCAAAAAGTGGTCTAGGATTCTGCTGGGTACCAAGCGGTTCGCAAGCATATACCAGAACAACCTTCTCCACGCTGAGGGTGGCCGAAGCGAAGCAGACGTGAAGGCCCTGTCGATGGGCCAATACAACACGGAGGGCTGGCCGAAGTTTACAATGTGGGATGAGTATCTAGTCCTCGCGGATTGTTCGAAATTTAAGGACATCTGCGCGCAAGAGGTCACTGGAGCTCCTGGGCCGAAGCGCACAAGACACAACCTTGCCGGGGACTACAGTAGCGGAAGCGGCTCGCACTCATTCGAGCAGAACGACGAGCAAGTCGAAGAGCCCGCCGCTACACACACTAGGCGAAGACGGCCCCCGGGACAACAGGCGTCTATCCGCAGCGCCAGAGGGGCTAGAAGTGCCTCCCGCCCATCATCGGCCGCGTCTGGATCGCGCATCCCGCAGCCCTCCCCATTCGCACAGCCCATGGTTCCTGGTCCCCACGAGGTCTTGAGGGAGAACCTCGATGTGCAGTTGATGCAACAACTGCAGGACGTCTGCAGCAAATACCTAGCCACCGATTGAGCGTTGTCTAGGGTTGGCTGATGATGCTCCTGGGGCAACCGCGGCCGGCAGCAGTGAGAGAGGAGGAGGAGGAGAAGAAGAAGAAGAAGAAGACGAGGAAGCCGATTCCGACACCGAGCAGACGGTGGCGGAGTTTTTATTTGTATTTTATTTTAAATATTCGTTGTATAATTTTACAATTTTCAATACAACGAATATTCGGTCTCAATTACCTCGTTTTCTAATTATTTACGTTGCGATGATTTTAATTACACCTGATTGAAACTAAAAACATTTTAAAATGAAAATTGATTATAAAATTTGGGGGCTATTGGAAGTATCCACCATAGTGGCGGAAACAAAGTTTTAGGGTTGTGGACAATAATTTTAGGGCGGGGCTATTGGGGTGTCCGCCTTATAGTGGATACTCTTATATACATTGAACTTGTGTCATTATATATATTAACCGAGGGCATTATACTAATGTAGTGAGGAGAATTATACCATAGGTCGTTATAGATATATAAAAATTATATTTTTCTCATGCAAATTCTTCGTTCGAACATATACAATTATGATTAAGTTAAAATCCTCATAAAATATTTTTCTATATCATTGCATGTATTTTTTTTTAATATTCATGAAGACTGCGACATATTGTAAACCTTTGAAAATTTAAGATACAGAAATCTCGATCTATCATGAGTTTAATTTTATAATTTTGATGTATATATTTACTTGA